>NC_061088.1:5729307-5861807 GCF_015104395.2 Macrobrachium nipponense | reverse complement strand
AATCTCAAAATACCAAACGCACTATGATACAGGACTAGAGAGTGCATGTCCCCTTCTAAGTTCCGAGATGAATAGGGCAATTTCCATCTTTCCTGAATTTTTACATAATCTAAGGTATATCGAGGGAACACACCTTCCTCATACATAATAATTTACTGTCAGATTTAGCAATTTTTACAAATTCTTATCGACAATTCTAAAGATGTATAGTATATAAGTATTCATAAAATACGTATAGGGTAGATGGTACAACGCTGGTAAAGTGTTGATGAATATTGTGTATATTTAGAAATGAGTTTGCCAGACGATTAAAAAGGCAATTCTTGTAACTGGTCTACCTAGCAAATGGTAGGCCTTAAACAGACACGCTGTATACCAGAACATATTCCTATATTTCAGTACATGGAGGGAGATCTGTAATAGCAGTTTCAAATGCTAAGCGTACAATAAGGGGTGTAATGTCTGTCCGTCCGTCTGTCATTCAATCACGGCCAAACGGCTGGTCCGATGGCCATGAAACTTGGCAGGGTTATAGTGGGGACCCCTCAGATGGTTTATAATGGGGTTTCATCCTACCTCCCCATCCCCCCTTCGAAAGGGGTGGGGGTGAGAAGGGATTCCCTGAAACGGAGCTGGTTCTGGCCGTGAAACGAGGCTGGTTGTGCCCGTAGACTTCATTGCTTTACTTATTTTCATACATAATTTCTGTATGCATAATGTTTGCGAGTATTGATATAATATGAGACACTAGCATGCACCTGTTTCCCAACTAAATCCTGAATTGTTTATAAGGCAGGCTGTGACGTAGGCAGACATAGACCTACGTCGATGAGCACTACAGAAAAAGGCATTGAATGTATCAACAGCATCTTGCGTTTATGGGTGGTCACCCTTACAAGTTCTGACCATTCCTATTCTTGGTCACACTCTTCTAAAGAGATAATATTGATGCAAAGCCTAGTTATCGCTTCATCTCCGAATCACCTTTGGCAGCTGCTTGCGTTGGCATAGTGATAGAGCAAAGTTCACGGGAGTAATTGTTCCTCAAATATAGCAACGGCAATCATCTCTAGTCTGTTTTAGTACCGTTGGGTGTTAAACAACTTTACACCTACTTATTAGGAAAAGATATCTAAAAACTAGAATTCGAAATAGGAGATAAAACTAGTTATATACAAAAAAATACTGAATATTTGCAGAGAAAAACTGAAAATCAAGGCAACAATAAATTACGTTCAGGAAGAGAGAGAGAGCGAGAGACGAGCACTGAGAAGAGAGAGAGAGATCAGAGAGACGAGATGAGAGAGAGAGAGAGAGAGAGAGAGAGAGAGAGGAGAGAGATGAGTTGTGGGGGGGGGGGGGCAGACGTCCAAAAGGGAAAACTAAAGTTTACGTTCCCGGAAGCGTTTTGTTTTTTTGTTTTTTTTTTTTTGCTATTCCTCTAAGATGCTCTTCAAGGACTTTGGTGCTGCATTCACACAAATAGAATCCAAAGAAGAAGATAAATCACCTTACAACAATGAGACATCTTGTTACTGGAACAGGAAGCTTCTTAAAACCCGACGAACTGTAATTGAACAGATCTGAAAGTCTACATAAGCTTTTCTACATTTATAGGAAACTGTTACTGAATCTCTCTTCAACGAGAATTCTCACAAATGCTTCCCATATATAATGAAGACTTAGGAAAAATTCCTGTATTTGGGAATTTGACAGATTCTCCCTACATCCTGGAGACGTCTCGAGAGTTTGTTTTTTTTATTATCTAGATATAAGCTCTTACTCTTACAAACCTTTCTATATCTTATAGAACCCCCTAATAAATTCTTCCTGCATCTAGGAGAAAGAAATCTTCATAAATTATCCTAACCTTTGGAAAAAATTCTACATCTGAAAAAAAAGGCTTTATAAGTTCTTCCCTCACAAAGGAAAATTCTTGGTAATTTACGCCTATATCTGGGAGAAGCACCTGGTAAATTCTTCTCACTTCTCACTGTAAATTCCCCCTACATGCGGCAAATTACCATTAACTTCTCCACGTACCTGAGAGGAAGTTCTCAATTCAAACATTTTCTTTTCCATTTAGAAGAACTGATAGATAAACAATATCCTGGAACCACAACCAGAATAGTCTACTTGCAGTTTCTTCCAGTAACCCGTATTCTTATATTATTCAAATGATTTGGATTATCAAATATAGGTTTTATTTTTTCTTTGCATATATATACTACAATCAAGTTGCCTTACAGACTAAGTCAATACGTTCATTTAAGGGCAAACTAAACATATAATCTTGTCTGTATTACTTTATTCCTCTCGAAGGTTTTTGATTCAATAAATTACAAGGGCGTCATGTTCTTTGGTACATTCTTAAATGACTGACCGTCTGTTAGCACCAGTCTGGAATCCCCAGTCTGGAATACCCCGTCTGGAGTCCTCGTCTGGAACCCCAAGTCTAGATCCCACAATCTGTAATCCCTGAAATCCCCAGTCTGAAATAACCTGTCTGGAATACCCAGTCCGGAACCCTCAGTCTGGAATCTCCAGTTTGGAACCCCCAGAGTGGAACCTCCAGTCTGGAATACCCACTCCGTAGCCCCCTGGCGGAACCCACAGCCTGGAACCTCCATTCTATAACCCCCAATCCGGAACTGCCAGGCTGGAATCCCCAGTCTATAAGCCAGGTATGGAATCCCCATTTTGAAACCCCAGTCTGGAATCTGTAACCTCAGTTTGAAATCCCCACGGTCTGGAAACACAAAGAATGATAGCTAACTCTGGAAGTCCTATCCTGCCATTTCCTCTCTGGAAACCCCCCAGACTGGACATCCTAGTAGGAAATTCTTCTGTAAAGGCAGTTTAAATCTGCATCAAACTGGATGCACAGTAGTTGGTCCAAAAAGTATATTCACCTTCGAAGACACTCAAAGCCCCGTTTTTTTGTGTTTTTTGTGTGTGTGTGTGTTTTTTTTTTTTCTTTTTCTTTTGCATGACTTGCTCCAGTTTCCGCTCTGCTGGTCCCGAGAATGATCTTATTATTTTACTAAGTTATATTACATATTTCCGATTACAGCTGTTTGATCGTAAAACTGAGTCAGTTCCAGAAAAAGAGTGATTCCAAAGTGAAACCATTACGTGATCAGTTAACGAATTAAAGAATCATATGCACATGCTGCACGTACTCATGTTCTTTAAGTAATCATTATTTGTGAAAGTCAGTAACTTACTTGCTAGATATCATGTAATGAACGCTGCAAAGCTTTTGTATAGAATATTTAGAATGCATCGTAGCTGAAATATAATTAAATCAATACACGCATAAATTTAAATATATTATATATTAATATTATGTGGGATCCTTCTCCTCCCATCTAGCGACCAACCTCAGTCGATCAGACAAGCAATCCAGTCCTCTCCTCCTTTATGGCGGCAGAGGAGTGAAATTCTTGAGCTGCCCATATTCGTACCAAGTCCTCTGGAAAGTGTAGGAGGGCATGACTGCGATGTCGGGGTACACGACCTCGCCCCCGCAAAGGTACCCACACCAGAAACCGTAACTGCCCACGGTGATGATGCTGTGATTGCAGGACGCCAGCAGCGCCATGTCCACCGCTGGAGCGGAGCCTGGAACGAGGTAAGAATGAATGCTGGAATTCCAGGAATTACAGGTTATTTCTTGGGTACTGAGGCCTTCCAGCGCTTGGAAACAGTAAAACGAGGTTGTTGGAGTGGTTGGCCGGCAAGATAAAGAGATCCAGAGAGTCAATGAGATAAAGGACAAGGTCCTAAAGATGGAACTGCGAGAGAGCACCACAATTATTGCATAAAGAAGTAATAGTTAAGTTGCCCAGGAGGTCAAGTAAAAGGCTGAAGAGTGGATGCAGCTAGTGGCCGAAGGGACCTTGCTAACACAGACTACACTCAGTTATGCGAGGGTATGGGTATTCTTGAAGTGGCAGCAGTAACAAAGGGCAATTTCTTTTTCGAAGTGGTTTTATCTAGTGGGAGAGCTATACTTTTAACACAAGGCCCTTACCTGGTGTGAATACGACGTCCGTATAGGCACCGAAGGATCTCTTGGCGAAGGACAAGTCATCTGAGGAGACGAGGAATCGGCAACCTGGGTGTTTCTCTCGGTAGTAGTCCGTAGCCCTCTTGAAGTACGCATGCTCAGGAACCACTGATTTGAATAGCTGCCATAATAATAATAATAATAATAATAATAATAATAATAATAATAATAACTAAGGAGGAGGCCTTCTCTGAGGGCAGTAGCATTAAAATAATAATAATAATAATAATAATAATAATAATAATAATAATAAAAATAATAATAATAATAATAATAATAATAATAATAATAATAATAATAATAATAATAAATTTGTTTAGAAAATGACCTGTTTCTTTAGCGGGAACAACATAATTTCCATCTCTTACAAAGTTTAAACGTCCATCTATCCATGTATCTGTCTTTCTATCTATATCTCTATCCATTCTATCTATCTATCTATTTACTAATCACTTAGCACCCTCATCGACTACATTAACAAAGTTATTTCCTCAGCAAAGTTTTGTATCTTTACCAATATCATGTGGTAGTTTCAGACACCCTCCCTTGGGAATAACCTGTCCTACAAAACCAGGTATCACTAAATAACTCAGCTCAGTTCACTGACCGTCATGGCGTGCATGTAGTCTGTCCTTCTGACGTGGACTCCTATCGTGACACCTGTCAAGTACTTGGAATTGTCCTCCCGAAACTTCTGGACCTGCAAAGTGGTCAAGAGTTTGTTAAAACGACTGTTTTTTAACCCTTATGTCAACCTAGTCTTATGCCAGCAAGGGTTCTTGCATTCAGTGTTCAGATGGAATGTGTAACCATTATAGTGATTAGACTGGTATTGGTATCTAGTGAATTCTGTTAACTGGTATTGATATCTAGTAAATTCTGCAGACTGATATTAATATCTAGTGAATACTGTAGACTGGTATTAATATCTAGTGAATATTATAAACTGGTATTAATATATCGAGTTAGTATTGTAAACTGGTATTATATCTGGTGAATACTGTAGACTGGTATTAATATCTAGTGAATACTGTAGACTGGTATTAATATATAGTGAATAATATAGACTGGTATTAAGATCTGTAGGTGGCTGATACAAGCAGCAATGAATCACAGTGAGACCCGAGAACCAGTGGAAGGAGTAAGTGGATTGACCAAAATAATAATAATAATCATCATCATCATCATCATCATTCATCATCATAATAATAATAATAATAATAATAATAATAATAATATATTTCGGAAGGAGACCCTCTCGTAGACATGTTTTGTTAAAAATAACTGCTGCTTCAGCACTATTAATCTTATAAAGAGTCGTTCTCTATCTTTCTGATGACGGCTTTCTCGTTGTTGCTTAGACTGGCGAGCAACGCACCAAAGGGCATGGTAAATTCGGTTGAGTCATTGATTTATTATTGCTATACAATTCTCTCTCTCTCTCTCTCTCTCTCTCTAACGCGACGTTTCCTCCTGATCGACAGGACATTATCAAGCGATAACTGCTGAGGGACTGAATTCCAGTGGTTGTTTGTTGTTTTTGATTTAGCTGACCTTGTGTCAGCACGGGCTCTTGCTCACAGAGCAGACCCAGTAAAGTCCAGTGGCGAGTCCTTTCATCCTTTTATCGTGGTGTTGCGAGCTCTCCAGTACGGTCAGAGCACTTCTCCGGTAGGTCGAGTTTTTATTGGTTCCCGGGAAGGTGACTCATACGGCGGGCGTTGACTAGTCTTGCAGACCTTCTCAAGGTAGGGGGTATCACCGGGAGCCTCTTGATTGGCTTCTACCTGCGTGACGTCACCCCTGGTATTATTCTCATGTCCGGTGTTCGTTCCATGCGCGCTGGTACTTTCGTTAGGGGAGAGGGGTGTGGTCCTCCTCACACACTCGGTATCAGGAACGCTTCTTGGGTGGTATTGAGGGAGCTTTTCCTTCGAGGATGAGCAGCGCTTCTAGGAGACGCAGACGTCGTGGGTCAGGTGCTCTCCCGATGATCTAGTATTCCTGACGATGTCGTCTCTCGTGATGTTTCTGCGGTGTACTGCAAGGCGTGCTGCCTAATGGCGCCCTCCTCCTGGGGCGTGGCAGGAAATCCTTTTTGACAGGCGCATCGTCGTCATGCCGAGTAAACCAGTAAATCCCAGGGCATCGCCTTGGCGGGGCATACGTATCGGTAGAACGACGTTTGACTGCTTCAGGGGGGTTCATCCAATGCAGGTCAGGGGAGGGGATCGGGGTCTTCTGCCGTGTGGTGAGGGTTGTTCTTCACATGGGAGGTCTTTAGTACGCCGATTCTTGTAGTAATAATGAGGACCACTCTCGGGTTTCCTTCCTCCATGGGCGGACGTGTTCCTCTATTATTTTCTTCATGGCTGCTTCTTCTTCCTTGTATTGGTAGTGCATGAAGGCTTTATAGAAAAGTTTGATATCCTCCGGGGGCGGAAGTTCCTTCTCTCTTCCTCCGTCATGTACCACTTGTCAAGGGCGGCTCGAGTTTCTCGGTTTACGAGTTTGTTCGAGTACCCATTGTTAATTAGCATCTGGGATGCTCGGTCGAGTTCGAGGTGTGTGTCCTGCCACGTCGAACAGTGCGAGAGGGCCCTCCTGAACGAAGGCCCTGACGGTGGTGGTGGTCTTGAACCGCGCAGGACACTCGCTATCACCATTCAGACAAAGTCCCGAGGTTCGTAGCTTTGGTGTAACGGTCGTCGCCAACTTCTGATTCGTCTTCGTGACAAGGACGTCGAGGAAGGGGAGCCGATCGTTGCTGCTGTACTCGACAGTGAAGTTGAGTGCGCTGTTCTGCAGGAACTGCTGCCGAAGGGCTTCTACCTCATCCTCGCAGTCGGCTTGCACGAAGATGTCATCGATGTGCGTAGCGTGCGTATGTGCGGGGACATCTGTGTTGCGAGAAGACCCTTTCTTCCTTACTTCTCCCATGTAGAAGTTAGCGAAGAGGACTCCTAAGGGGACCCCATCGCTACGACGCCTTCCTCTGGCGGTACATCTGTCCTCGGTGGGTGGTGAAAGGGGCTCTCTTCGTACAGATACTCAGCAGGGTTCTTAAGGAGTCTTCTGGGATGTTAGGGGGGGTCTCATATCGGGATTCCTATATACCCGCTCCATGATGATCCATATCGTCTCGTCGACTGGGACGTTGGTGAATAGGGACTCAACGTCTAAGGACGCCATGGTTCCCGCACCGGGGGAGTCGCGGATCTTCTCCTCAAAAATTCTACCGATGAGGTGAGGGTCATACTCGAGCGGTATCTACACCACCAAAGAGATGAAGGAGGTCAGCCGCAGATCTGAGAAGAAGAAAGAAGACATTCACCGTAAGGCGTGCAGACAAGACAGCCGCGTTCGTGCTCATCAGCACCTCGGAATACTTCGAGAAACTCGACGCCATCTTGTCTGATGTCTCTAAGTTCGATGAGACTTACGAAGAACCTACGGAAGACATCAAACGCGACGCACCAAACCGGGTCATCGCAGCCGTGAATGCCGCTACGAATGCCACACACCTCCCGCCCATCCAAGGTGACTACAGCCTCGGCTACCTTTACGGGAACGTGAAGACCCACCCTACGCCCGATCATCAGCCAAACGCCTGCCCCGACTTACGCTCTGGCCAAACGCCTTAATAAAATTCTGACCCCCTATATCCCCTCCATGTACTGCCTCACCTCATCGGTAGAATTTTTGGAGAAGATCCGCGACACTTTTCCCCGGTGCGGGAACATGGCGTCCTTAGACGTTGAGTCCCTATTCACCAACGTCCCCAGTCGACGAGACGATAGGGATCATCATGGAGCGGGTATATAGGAATCCCGATATGAGACCCCCTAAACATCCCAGAAGACTCCTTAAGAACCCTGCTTGGATATCTGTACGAAGAGAGCCCCTTTCACCACCCACCGAGGACAGATGTACCGCAGAAGGACGGCGTAGCGATGGGGGTCTCCCCCTTAGGAGTCCTCTTCGCTAACTTCTACATGGGAGAAGTGGAAGAAAGGGTCTTCTCGCAACACAGATGTCCCCGCACATACGCACGCTACATCGATGACATCTCGTGCAAGCCGACTGCGAGGATGAGGTAGAAGCCCTTCGGCAGCAGTTCCTGCAGAACAGCGCACTCAACTTCACTGTCGAGTACAGCAGCAACGATCGGCTCCCCTTCCTCGACGTCCTTGTCACGAAGACGAATCAGAAGTTGGCGACGACCGTTTACACCAAAGCTACGAACCTCGGACTTTGTCTGAATGGTGATAGCGAAGTGTCCTGCGCGGTTCAAGACCACCACCGTCAGGGCCTTCGTCAGGAGGGCCCTCTCGCACTGTTCGACGTGGCAGGACACACACCTCGAACTCGACCGAGCATCCCAGATGCTAATTAACAATGGGTACTCGAACAAACTCGTAAACCGAGAAACTCGAGCCGCCCTTGACAAGTGGTACATGACGGAGGAAGAGAGAAGGAACATTCCGCCCCCGGAGGATATCAAACTTTTCTATAAAGCCTTCATGCACTACCAATACAAGAAGAAGAAGCAGCCATGAAGAAAAATAATAGAGGAACACGTCCGCCCCATGGAGGAAGGAAAGAGAGTGTCCCTCATTATTTACTACAAGAATCGCGTACGCAAAGACCTCCTTGATGAAGAACAACCCCTCCCCACCGGCAGGAGACCCCTCCCCCCCCCCTGAAGCAGTCCAACGTCCGTCCTACCGATACGTTTATGGCCCCGCCCAACAAGGATGCCCTGGGATTTACATCGGCATGACGACGATGCGCCTGTCAAAAAGGATTTCCTGCCACGCCCAGGAGGGCGCCATTAGGCAGCACGCCCTTGCAGTACACCGCAGAAACATACACAGAGAGGACGACATCGTCAGGAATACTAAGATCATCGGGAGAGCACCTGACCCCACGACGTCTGCGTCCTCCTAGAAGCGATGCTCCATTGCCTCGAAGAAAAGGCCTCCCCTCAATACCACCCAAGAAGCGTTCCTGATACCGACGTGTGTGAGGAGGACCCCACCCCACCCCTCCCCTAACGAAAGTACCAGCGCGCATGGAACGAACACCGGACATGAGAATAATATCAGGGTGACGTCACGCAGGTAGAAGCCAATCAAGAGGCTCCCGGTGATACCCCCTACCTGAGAAGGTCTGCAAGACTAGTCAACGCCCGCCGTATGTGAGTCACCTTCCCGGGAACCAATAAAAACTCGACCTACCGGAGAAGTGCTCTGACCGTACTGGAGAGCTCGCAACACCACGATAAAAGGAGAAGGACTCGCCACTGGAATTCAGTCCCTCAGCAGTTATCGCTTGATAATGTCCTGTCGATCAGGTAAGGAAACGTCGCGTTAGAGAGAGAGAGAGAGAGAAGAGAGAGAGAGAGAGAGAATTGTATAAGCAATAATAAATCAAATGACTCAACCGAATTTTACCATGCCCTTTGGTGCGTTGCTCGCCAGTCTAAGCAACAACGAGAAAGCCGTCATCAGAAAGATAGAGAAGACTCTTTATAAGATTAATAGTGCTGACAAGCAGCAGTTATTTTTGTAACAAAATAATAATAATAATAATAATAATAATAATAATTAATAATAATACCCACCTGCTTTTGAATGTCGCTTAGAAAACGTAAACTCTCGTTCATAACATCATTCAGGAAAAGTATTGAAGAGCTGAATCTCAAACGGGAAATCTGAAAAAAAAAAAAAATTAAGATAATATCAGCTGGAGTCATTAACAGAAGCGTATGCTCTTTTTTCAGGATATTACGGGAAGAGGACAATTACCTATCTATCTGTCTATCTAGAACGCAGGTACATTATAAATCCATCATCCATCATCATCATCTCATCATCACATCATCATCATCATCATCATGATAATAATAATAATAACAATAATAATAATAAATAATAATAATAATAATAAGGCCCCCACTTTGCTTTTGATGCGCTAGAAACGTAAACTCCGTCTAACATCATTCAGGAAAAGTATTGAAAGAGCTGAATCTCAAACGGGAAATCTGAAAAAAAATTTAAATAATATCAGCTGGAGTCATTAACAGAATCGTATGCTATTTTTTTCAGGATATTACGGGAATAGCACAATCACCTACCTATCTATCTATCTATCTATCTGTTTTTTATTTATATACATATATATATATATATATATATATATATGTGTGTGTGTGTGTGTGTGTGTGTGTGTGTGTGTGTGTGTGTGTGTGTGTAATAATATTTTCTTTACCTGTGACGACAAAAAGTTGTGGACCCAAAAGTCCTGCTGCAGCAGCCTCAGACATTCCGTAATTTATTGCAGTTAACGAGGGTACTCTAGTCCATTCTGAATCATCGTAATCAATTGAAAAATAAATAATTTATATATATATATATATATATATATATATATATATATATACATATACCTATATATATATATATACATATACCTATATATAATATATATACTATATATATATATATATATATATATATATATATATATATATAACTGAATCACGAAAGTTTGGAACGTGATAAATCCTTAAATAAAGGTATAAGCCACGAAGGAATAATAAACAACGGAGTTTCTTCAATATCTTTCGACTTGACGTCTTTTAATCTCAGCAGATAACTGACTTACATGAGGAATTGATAGTACAAGAAAGGTCGTATAACTGACAGATAGGGATTATAAGGAGATTAGTACCTAGAATCCAGGTGTGCCGGATTATAGGTACTAATCTCCTTATAATCCCTATCTGTCAGTTATACGACCTTTCCTGTACTGTCAATTCCTCATGTAAGTCAGTTTATCTGCTGAGTAAGGACGTTAAGTCGAAAGATCTTGCAGAAACTCCGTTGTTTATTTTTCCTTCGTGGCTTATAATATATAATATATAGATATATATAGTATATATATATATATATATATATATGTATATTATAGATATATATTAATTATATATATATATAATATATATATATATATATATATTATAATATACATATATGCTTGAAGTCACCTGAACACAGACATACTATATTATCATAGGATTGAAACCCTCTCGTAAATATTTTTCATAGTCCATTCTGAAGCATCGTAATTAACTGAAAAATAAAGAATTTATACATACATTACATTACATATATATATATACATATATATATATGTGTGTGTGTGTGTGAGTATACTTGAAGTCACCAGAACAATGACACACTGTACTTTCATAGGATTGAAACCCTCTCGCAAACATATTTCATTAAAGCACTAAGCTACAAATGTCCTTTAATATCCAATTCTCTTTACCTTGGAAATAATATATTCAAATATTTTGTTAACCGAAGGGGAAATTTTTTAGTTGATAATAGATTCGCCGTATCATGACTCGAACCACGGAACCCGAGAATTTAGGACGTACAGTTGACGCCTTGCCACAGACCTCTCTTGAGACGATGAATTTCTTATCAACTAAAAATTCCTCCTCAGTTAACATATATGAAAATATATTAATACCGAGGTAGAGCGAGTCGCATATTAAAAGACATTTGCAGCCTACTTCTCGTATATGAATCATGGTGGTGTGATAAAATTCATTGATGTCTCATTAAATCATGGCTGCCTTCTTTTATTAGAAAGAAAATCTTCATTGGATATTAAACTTCGCTGGTGCAGCCATAATATATAATGAAAAAAGGAGTTCACTGCTCGTCTGAGGCCAATGCTCCACTAACAAATCCTGTTTATCTATTTGGAGGAGATCGGAAGATCACATCTTTACAATGGGCCCAGGTAAAAGGTAAACTACTTATCTGGGCCCAGAGCGAACGAGTGATCCCACCAATTAGATGAACAAGATTTGGGAAAGATATATATTGACCTTAGACGCTATTGAAGTTACTGCTGTTACCTCTTTTGTTTCCACAAAGGAGGGGCCCCTTCCCCCATATGGAAAGTACAGACAATGGAATCCGTAACAATCCTAGGAAAGATTCAGTTATCACTAAAGCTCTCCGCCAGGAAGAGGACCTCCAGTCATGTAGCCTAACCACACATTTCGTCTTCACCAGCTACTTCACCTGGGATAAGCTCCATGCTAATGTTGGGGAAAGTCGGCTTCAACTTCCTTTCCATCTTGGGATGCAGTCTGACCGTCGCCCCATAGACTCGACCGAGCCCCAGGAGAGTGGCGTACTCCCCCATGACGTTCCCCAGACGCCCTAGGGGTTCCGAGGTGAGCACAGGTAACTGGAGGTTCTCCCAAATCTGAGCTGGGTCGCGGTACCAAATTCTGGGAATTATAGCAGTCACAGGTAACGACGGCATCTTCGTCTCCGCTTTGTTGTCTTCCTCGTCGTCGGCTAGACCTGCGTACTGAGAAGTTGATGGAGTTAGACCAAAGTTAAGAGATTGTGGATTTGGTACTTTGGATGACTTAGGTGAGAAACATGAAGTCTTGTTATTAAGATAATGCAATTCTTGTCAGCAGGTGAAACATCATTGTTAGCTTATTGTTCTCTGAATCGGGTATTTTAGAATAGGTTTCCATCTCATTCTTAGGGCACCTCTGAAAATTGTCTTCTCAAAGCTATCTAGTATTTTCAACAATTTAAGGAATTTCTCCTTTCATTCACAAGAGCAAACACGCTAGAACATTATACAAGGTTAGGAACTCATATGTGTAAGAAACTCAAGTTCTGACAAATGGATTATAACCAGATTCTTGCAGTTTAGTGCAAAACCGAAGAAAGTTTACTCATAAACTATTGAAGAAAGTTTATTAATAACCTATTGAAGAAAAAGTGTAAAATTTATTATGAGTAAATTCAAGAAGAACACTTTAAAAATCAAGCTTAAACACGATACAGACTGTAATGTCAGTTCAGATCTCACTGAATATTGGTTCTCGTAGATCAGGAGGAAGTCAAAAAAGAAAATTCACTAGGGACATTTACTATGCAACGAAATTTCAACTATATCTCGGAAACAGATTCTAGAACTTACCAATGGCTGGTGTTTCTTCTTGACTCGCATTGTACGTTGTAAGGTCAAGCCTGTTGAGAGTCATTGAAGGAAACGGGATGAAAATCGATTAAATTTCATTCAATCTTGCTGTAGATCAGTCTAATGTCTTCCGTCCAGCTAATTTCATTTTAAATGGGATTAAAATATTCTCTTTTTGTGATATTGTTATTCTTCATTCTGTAGTCCATGGATTGAGTTTTATCTGTAATATCATTAACATCAATCCAAGTTTTACTAACCATGTCTGACAGCATATGTATTTCCTTATTGTATACACAGATCATTCTATAATACAGAGTATATATGTGACAGGCAGAAAGCGGAACTAGACATTTCGCGAACTGCCTGAAATTTCAGGCAGATAGCGAAATGCACTTAGGGACATTTGATCCTCCAGGTACTATAGTAGATTTACATCAACCGTGCATCTGATGTCTAGGCCAGTCCCTTATAACGCTCCTGATTGGCTGTTGAAAAACCAATCACTGGGCTGGATACTCTCAGTCTCTCTCGAGTTCACATAGGCAGGATGTATGCTCCACCTCTCCTGATGGATAATTCTTTCAAAAGTATCCCTCAGGAGAGGTTGAACATACATCCTGCTTCTGGGAAGTCTCGAGAGAGACTGAGAGTTTCCAGCCCTGTGATTGGCTTATCAACAGCCAATCAGGAGAGTCGTAAGGGACTGGCCTATACCCTGGGAGATCAAACATCTGCCTGTAACATATACACTCTAGATAAAGTGTAATTCAATTATTTTAGCATTATTTCGGTTCCCGGATATTCACCACAGATTCATAACACAGGTAATCATCTACACGCAAACAGATTCCTTCCCCAGAGCTCGTTCGTAAATTCAATTTGTCTGTAAGTCCCAAAAAAGTTGGCCCAGGCACCGGGCATTGTGATCATCCCACAGCTTATAGCACTGTTCTGTAGGGAAGCTTTCTATGAAATTAAGCTCATAATAAACAAAAGAACGTCTTTAATCTTCCCTTGAAAAAAGGGACGATGTGATACTTGAAATAAGGTACAGACGAGGAAATCTGCATTTTTTAAAGTTTTGTTAGCTAAATTTTGTATAAAGAGGACTACCTGTACATTTTAGTAAACAAGAGAAAGAGTGTACACTAATAACATAATCACGAAAACTTTCTCAGAACACCATTGGACAAAACAGTATGTCTGTGTGAAAGGATTCTTGGTTTTTATAATTCTGCTAAAACTGTACACGAAAGTTCTTGATTATGATAATTCACCTACAACTGTTCACAAAAGTTCTAGATTATGATAATTCAGCCACAACTGAACACGAAACTTCTTGATTTTGATCATTCAGCTAAAACCTTATATAAAAGTTCTCGATTATGATAATTCCGCCACAAATGAACAAGAAACTTCTTGATTTTGATCATTCAGCTAAAATCTTATATAAAAGTTCTTGATTATGATAATTCAGCTACAACTGAACACGAGATTTCTTGATTTTGATAATTCAACAACAGATGTACACGAAAGCTATTTATTTTGACTCAGCTACCACTGAACACGAAACGAAAAGATACCACATGAATGTGTGGACACGAATATCCGTGAGAAATGTGTTTACTTATTCTCTCTGATTCTCACAGAAAAAGAGATGAGTACACTCATCACAGGGAGATGAATGACATCACACGAACACACACAAACACACACACACGCAAATTCAGTAGCAAATGTACACGAAAGTTCTTGACTTTGATCATTCGGCTACAACTGAACACAACACAAAAAGGACAGATACCACACGAATGCCAGTGGGAACTATGGTCACTTATGCTCTCGTAATTCAAAGACCAAAATAAAAGCAAGCAAAGATGAGTACACTCATCACAGGGAAATGAATGACATCACACGAACACACACACACACACACATTACTGACCGATGAGACAACACGAAGAATTTTTACTTACACATGAAGAATATCATGACAGCAGTTGCTTGGAAAATTGTTCCCCTGAAAAATGTTGACATTTTCACGAAAATGCGTCATGGATAAAATTATCTCATCTGGAACTGAAAAAAAGAAATAATAGGTTTATTAGTAATGAAGCAAAGGAATAAAAAGAAACGTTATTTCGAACTTCTTTAGTTAATTTAACCTTGACACCTTGAACTTACGTATTTTTCTAACATATACGTGCACAGAAAATTATATAGATACTATACACATATATACATCTATCTATAATATATATATATATATATATATAATAAATTATATATATATAGATAGATATATATATATATCTATATATATATATATATATATAGATATATATATATATCTATATATATATAGATATATATAATATCTATATATAATATATATATATAGATATATATAAATATCTAATTATATATATAGATATATATATATATATCATATATATAGATATATCTATATATATAGATATATATATATATATATATATATATATATATATATCTATATATACTATATATATAATACTATATTATTATATATATATATATATTCTATATATATATAAATGTATATGTATATATATATATATATATATATATATATATAGATATATATATATATATATATATATATATGTGTGTGTGTGTGTGTGTGTGTGTGTGTCTACATGTGTATATGTGTATGTGGGTGTGTTTCTGTGTAAGACAGAACTATATTTGCATGAGCTTAGCAGGAAGAAGGCACTTGGCAACAACAACATTAAAAAAATAAGCTGAATTAGACGCCGTAGGGATCAAGCTCTCTGAGCAACATCATCCACCAAATTAGTGCAAAAAAAAACGGGTAGTATACTCTAAGCAAGCAGGCGCCTTGTGCGAAACCAGCAGACATCACACATTTTTGCGAGAAACAAGGAGATGACAAGCACTCGACACGCCAGCAAGCAAGACGCACTGCGCCTCACTTTCGAAAGAACTCAAGTCATTCACAGGAAAACAAACACTTCGCACGATTGAGCTGCATGAAACAAGTACACAGTCATCTCCTTGTATGACAGAAATAATTGCTATTAGACGCAAAAAAAAAAGACAAAAAAATCAAGCAGAAGGTCGACTCGAATGGTATAGCTCCCTGACGCGGCGTTTGCTTGACGACAGGAAACTCAAATGCCCAGACAACAACATTGCCTGCTATAATATCCTCATGTATGCAGCAATATCCTCGTACGTGGCAGAGGAAATGGATATAATTTTATCTCGCGTTTTCCTCCTCAAGCAAGCACTGGATGGTTATGCGAGTTTCCTCATTTGCATGTATGTATGTATGTATGTCTGTAGGTATATATGTGTATATATATTTATATATGTATATACGATCGGGAGTTTATGGAATGTGATTCTATTTTCATGCATTTATTTAAGAAGCCGATGTTTCGCATCGCTTAATGCATTTTTTAGGCCGAAAAAGCGGTCAAAAACAATAAATACTTGTATATATATATATATATATATATATATATATATATATATATATATATATATATGCTTAAAAAATCACAGTAGATGCCCTTGACTTCATTAAATAAGCGAATACCACAGGAAAATGATAGGGCAGAAATCCAAGCGCTTTCGTCGTTACTAAGACATTTGTTACTTGACAATGTCTTAGTAAAGATCTCTGCTTATATATATATATATATATATATATATATATATATATATATATATATATATATATATATATATATATATATATATTGTGCAAGGTATATAGAAAATCTATTTGTCACCTTATTTACATCTACAACAGAACAGAAAGCAAAAATGGCCAAAAATAGAGTTAAAAGACTAATAATAGCAAAGGAGCACAGAATAACACCTACCCACATTGGTATCGAAGGCCAAACTATCGTCTAGACTGACATTAATGAAAAGGACACATGGGGTCAAAAAACGAAAAAGAAATTAAGCAATAAACAGCTGTGTTGACGCTACCAATGGGGGTAGGTGTTCTGTGCTCCTTTGCTCTTACTTGACTTTCCCACTATTTGTTAATATATTTGTTTTCTTTTATCAGAAATAATTTTCTGTGCTGTTTAACATGCACATTATCTATTTCTTACATTTTTGTCCTAATGGACAAATCATAAAATGTCCTATCCTAAAATTCCTCATCTTTAACTCAAAGCGAAACCCCCCAACAAGAGCAACAACAGCAAGAAAAGCAACAACAAATACAACAGCAACAACAGCAACAAAGTAGTTTGTAGGCTTACTCCCCAAGTAAGCGAAAATAGTGAGAGGTGGGGGTAGTGATCATCGTATAGTAATACTCCATTTGTCTGTAGATTTTAGCACGCACCCTTGTTCCTTGGGAACGATATCCACTACCCCCACCTCTCACCTTTTTTTTTTATCCATTTTGAGAAAGTATTACCTTCAAGGGCACCAGGAGAAAAAAAAAAGATAGGTTCATCTCTTGTGGGTTTTCTGAACTATCCTTGATTTTCCCTGATTGTTAAAAATAAAGTTTTTCTTTAATTTGGTGTACGACTTATTATTGTTTATTTGCGTCATTGATGTATGAATACCAAAGGTTGGTCAATGGTTATTACATTGTAGATATCTGAAGAGTCATCAGTCATCATGTTATTGATCATGTCATTGTCGATTCCACTACTGATATTCGAGCCTTCATTATTCATTTGCATCGCTGATACCTGAAACATCATTCGTAATTGTATTATAGATATTTCAGACGTCATTGGTCAAACCATTACTATGGTATTTTAGACGTCAGGGAAGCAGAGGCGAGTAAAAAAACACTCAAGTTTGACTCTGAGGAAATGTTTGAGGTTAATTTCTGCTTTATGGCTGAACTCGTCAGCGATGGGCGAAAAATATGAGGCCAGCAGCTTTCCCTCAGTGTCATCGTTGCTGTTAGGCACAAGCACAGCTGTCGTCCAACTTCTCCCGTATTTCAGACGAAGAACCTTTTCCCGCCCTTCTTGCTAAATTGCCATCTTTCGAATTGGCTTTGAACTTCGTTTAAGAGGAAAAGAGGCACGTTCAAGGTCTGTTATTGTTAAAAATAACGCTCTGATCTTTTTTATTTTGGGATAAGATGGGTAATATACACTTGACGTCTTTCTTCTTCTTCTTTTTCAGGCAACATCGTGTTCCTCCGACCTTACTCGTCAAAATGGGTCTATGTTTCCGAGGTTCCTTTTCCAAAACAGTTACTGGCGTAATGTTGCTCGTCACGTGTGAGTAGGAGCCCCTTGTGTTGTCTCATCTATCGGTAGGGTATGTGTGTGTGTGTGTGTGTGTGTGTGTGTGTGTGTGTGTGTTTTGTTCCGGTAATGATTCTGCTCATCTCCTTTTCGTGGTGATATTCTTGCCGGAATTCAGTGAAAATAACCCCATTACATTTCCGACAAGTATCCTTGTGGTGTGTTCTTGTTTGGCGTGCGGTTGTGGTTGTTTGATCAAAATCGAGAATCGAAAGTCCTCCTGAGATTCTTGGTCTTAAAGACTTACTACGGAACCCCAATACAGTGTCTCCTGTTAATTCTTTTACGCTTCGCAAAAGTGACTTCATTTGCGTAATGATCTGCGTAGAAAAACAGACAGGTTTCAAAAGAAACATGAAGGGTAACCCTTAAGATATACAACAAATCTATTGAGAATATCCTTGGACTAAAGTTTATCTGAAATCATGATGAATATCCGAGAAGTACTGAATGACACTCGTCTTCTGTAGTGTATGCACGAAATATTATTAAACCGAACTTGAAAACGGCCCATGGACCACAAAATATAAAATTGATGAAATTAAATGAATGAAGACTATTTCAATATGTTGATTTTTGCTGTTTTTAACTCTATTCCTTTTAACAATTCTCCACAGGCTTCATGATACAACTTACGATACGAGTCAATAGGATATCGCAACCAGTGGTAAGTGCTAGAAGTTGCTACTTGGATGAAGAATGAACTATCTTGCATGTAATCCATCCTAGTTAGAATTTCACTGCCCATTTTGGTGTTTATAATGATTTTTTTAAATTTTTAGTACTGCGATCAGTTGCAGCTGTTAATGAGTACGTTATTTTATTTCATTTTCTCTTGATTATCATGACCCAGTTTTCTGTGAGATTTCAACTCATATTGGCCTATTTTTCTGTATTGTTGTAAATCTCAGTATGATAGTCTTGGTTAAGAAGTTTATTTTCTGTTCTAAGAGGTTCACAATAATAAAAAACGTTGCGAGTTCGTGTATAATTTAAAAACCCTTTACAAAGCTTTCGAACCCTTCCCTGGGTTCATCTTCAGTCCAAAATGAACCCAGGGAAGGGTTCGAAAGCTTTGTAAAGGGCTTTTAAATTATACACGAACTCGCAACATTTTTTATTATTGTGGACCTCATAGAACATATATAATCTCGCGATAGAGAGATTTTCCCAACTAAGAAGTTTATTATAACATTTAGTTTCCAGGCTGATCATAGCCTGGTGGTTCAGTCATTCAAAACTCAGTTTTCCTCCGATCATGTTCCGCATTTGAATCTTCAATCATTTTTGTCCTATGTATTCAGACTTAAAGTTCTTAAAGGTTCACCTGGTGACAAGAACTACAATATTCTGAGAACCAATTTTGTTTTTCAAAGTACCCAAACTTTATGTTCAAGGGTTATTCATCCATTTTTCAGAACACTGCTCTAATTGATGACGAGGCCTACAAACCAGAGGCAAGGAAGCTGTTACCTATAACAGCTATAAGTCCCAGAATATGGCGACGTTACCCAAAGAAGAAGTGGAATAACCTCCAGTTACCTGTGCTCACGTCAGTACCGCAAGGGCGTCTGGGTAACGCCATGGGGGAGTACGCCACCCTCCTGGCGCTCGGTCGCGTCTATGGGGCAACGGTCAGATTGCATCCCAAGATGGAAAACCAGTTGAAGGATACTTTCCCCAACATTACCATGAAACCCATTCTAGGTGAAGTAGTTTGTTGTTGTTATAGTAGATTCACATCATACCGTGCATCTGATGTCAAGGCCAGTCCCTTACGACGCTCCTGATTGGCTGTTGATAAGCCAATCACAGGGCTGGAAACTCTCAGTCTCTCTCAAGAGAGAGAGTTCGCATAGGCAGGATGTATGTATGTTCCACTTCTCCTGAGGGATACTTTTGAAAGACGTATCCCTCAGGAGAAGTGGAATACATCCTGCCTATATGAACTCTCGAGAGAGACTGAGAGTTTCCAGCCCTATGACTGGCTTATCAAACAGCCAATTAGGAGTGTCGTAATGGACTGGCCTAGATATCAGATGCACGGTTGATGTGAAACTAATATAGGCTACATGACTATGGGTCCTGTTTCCTTAGAAATATTCACAAAGAACACAGCCTTTATTTTTAACCTTCTTCTGCGGGAGGCCACTCTTTTGTATTTGTGTTCTTCATGTATCTTGATACATGAATACATCTATTGAATAATGAAAAGAGGGAAAACTATACGAAGTAAATGATAAAACTGAAGCGTAAGAAGTGACGACAGTTAAAAGACGAATGAAGTTACAGGAATTGTAATGCATGTGCCCCAGAGAATCGCGTAATTCTCATACATATGTAGTGTTGGGAAAGTGTTTAGTTTCAAAAGTGTAAAGTTTCTATGAGAGACGGAAAGGAGTCAATTTTTGAGGAATAGAAGAATCCTTGGATGAAACATAAAAAGTGGCTGAATAAGTTATTGTTAAAGTATAACAATATGCTGATTTTTTTTGTGTATGTATAGATCATATAGACACATTATCATACTGAATAAAAAAATTGATATATGTATATATAAGTATATATGTATATCTGAAACACGAAAATTTGGAACGTGATGAATATATAGATAAAGGCAAAAGCCTTTATATATATAAATATCTAATAAAAGGAGCCCATAAAAACACCAAAATATAGAGAGAAAAGTACTATATTTCAGAGACTGCTGTCTCCCTCTTCAGGCAGATGAATGAGAAAAGTTTAGAAAAAAGGTGGTATTTATACCAAGAGATCCATCCACAGGTAAGCTAATTTAGGTCACCCCCGCTGATAATCTTCCATTAATCTTCTTAAGCCTTGGTTGAATGAAAATCTTGTCGATCATATCTGAAATCCATGCTCCTTTTGAGATGTCCATTACCTGCCTCTCTTTTATTAAGGCCGATTCCATCATTTGACTCTTGTACCGGCAGTTGCTGCTATAAATTATATGTGACAAATTCCAGTTTATTCTATGGTTATGTTCATTTATATGGCTGAAAATAGCCGAGTTCTGTTGTCCATACCTAACTGGCCATTTGTGTTGAATTAATCTTTGGGAAAGTGATTTACCTGTAAATCCGATGTAAGATTGGTCACAGTCCCAAGGACACTGGGGTTTATCAAATCCCATGCCAGGACTGTGACCAATCTTACATCGGATTTACAGGTAAATCACTTCCCCAGAGATTAATACAACACAAACGGTCAGTTAGGTATGGACAACAGAACTCAGCTATTTTCAACCATATAAATGAACATAAACATAGAATAAACTGGAATTTGTCACGTGTAATTTATAGCAGCAACTGCCGGTACAAGAGTCAAATGATGGAATCGGCCTTAATAAAAGAGGCAGGTAATGAACATCTCAAAAGGAGCATGGGATTCAGATGTCATTGACAAGATTTTCATTCAACCAACGCTTAAGAAGATTAAAGGAAGATTATCAGCGGGGGTGACCTAAATTGGCTTGCCTGTGGATGGACCTCTTGGTATAAATACCACCTTTTCTGTAAACTTTTCTCATTCATCTGCCTGAAGAGGGAGACAGCAGCCTCTGAAATATAGTACTTTTCTCTCTATATTTTGGTGTTTTTATGGGCTCCTTTTATTAGATGGAATTCTGTTGTAACAGAACATTTTTACCAGTCATATATATATATATATATATATATATATATATATATATATATATATATATATATACTATATATATAATATACATGAACAGATATGCCTGAAAATGTATCACAAAGCAAAATGAAACAGAAACTATAAATCCTGACCCGATTTTGTCTCTAGTATTTCTGAAACATCTTCAAGTGGAGTGTAGTATAAGGGCAGAAATTTACGGTATAGATGTTTTAGAGTGTCTGTACACACGAACATAAGTGGAACAGGTTGGAAATAAACTATTCATATATGGTGAATAAATAAAAAAAAAAAAAAGGCGGGGTGGTAAACCCATCTTGCGTCTGAGGTTAGTAATTCATTTACAAATCTTGTTTATGTATGTAAGTCGACTCGTACCTTTGCTCTGGGCCCAGGTAAATAGAGTACCTAGACCCAAAAAATACTTTACCTTGGCCCAGTTACGCTATTTATACAGGCATATAGTTTACCTGGGCCCAGGTGAACTATTTGCCAAGGAAAAAATTTTACCTGGTTTGAGTCCATACACGTAGATAAACAAGAATTTAAAATGGAGTACTGACCTCAGATGGTAATAACCTTACTTCCCCTCCCTCTTTTCTCCATTCACTTTGTGTGAGTATTATATTTTCAGTGGGCTAAATGTTCGTTTGTACTGTCACTAACATGTATATCGTAAGTTTCTACAGTTATGTATCATTCCTCTTGAAAACGCTATATAAATACCGTAGATGAATCCAGTCAGGATTTATACCCTGGGAGTCATGTTTCCCCGTGGAGCATCTACATATATAAATCACTTATTTAGATGATTTCATATATTCAAACACACACAGATACACACACACACACACACACACACACACACACACATATATAATATATATATATATATATATATATATATATATATATATATATATATATATATAGTATATATTCTTTGTTTTTCAGTTACATATAATGACCAGGACTGGATAAGATTACCAGCACGGAGTCACATAGATCATGGAATGGCTGAGGCAGCAGCATCTGGTCTTCTGGGCCCAAACCTTTTCGTGACAGGTAATGGAAATTTGATTTTATATATATAAGAAGTTCAGGAGGTCCACAAATACTTTACATGTAAGGCCAGGATCTAATTTATTTTCCTGCATACCTTATATATATATATATATAATATTATATATTATATAATATATATATATATATATATACTATATATATATTATATATATGTGTGTGTGTGTGTGTGTGTGTGTGTGTGTGTTTATGTATTCACAAACCTAAAAGCACAAATATCATTTAATATCCAATTAACTATGGTCTGGGAGTCATTTAAATCCAAGGGGATTTAAATGGTTTAGAAAGAACGACAGACGTTCTTGATAGCCGGGCGATCAAAGTCACTGTCTATCGCTGTTTCTAAACCAGGAAATGTTTCAAATCCTGGCCGGGACGAAGCACTTATTCATGAGCTTTAGTGAACTGCACATTGTCAAGCTTTTATTTGCATAAATGGAAATGTATTAGGCGCTTGTTACCTAACAATTTGGCTAGACTGGTATCAAGTAAAAAGAATTATAAAAATTATTAATTTATTAACAATAAATAGAATAACTTATAATAGTAATAGATGACACGTAGGTTGGAATGTGGGTACACTCTTGAAATTATCTAGATAGCTGAAGATGGTACGTAGTGGTTTAGAATATGGGTACATTCTTGAAATTGTCTAGATGGCTGAAGATGGTACGTAGTGGTTTAGAATGTGGGTACATTCTTGAAATTGTCTAGATGGCTGAAGATGGTAGATCCACGATAACAGATCTTGCACCAGGTAAGTAAAATGGTACATCCAACAGGTCATACAAGTTAAGACAAGATGTCAAACAGACAAGACACCATAAGGCAAAATAATGTCAAGCAAGACAAGGCAAGGTAAGGTAGAGTATCATGTGAAAGGTTGCGAGGTTCGTAAGATAGTAGCTATCACTTGGAAAGTAAATCAAAAGTAAACAATAAGTAATACCAAGGACACTAAAATAACGAACAGAACAACCAACGCCATCTATTAAAGCGAATGCAAACAACACCCAAGGATGATAGAATGGACAACCAACGCCATCTATTGGATGAAAATACGACCAACACTCAGATTCTAGTTTTAAGAAAGGAAATACCTGACACACATAAAACGGCATTTGTGGGTTAATACGTACTTGTGAATGTTACAGGGTAATAAGTGTATTAGTTACCAAGTTTCATATATACTATATTTATATATATATATATATATATATGATATATATATATATATATATATATATATATATATATATATATATATATAAAGATGTGCGTGTGCGTGTGTGTGTGTACTATATATAGATGGATCGGTGTGCTAATCCTTAAATATCCAGAACGAAAGTATTTGCCTTTTGTTTAAAGAATACATCTGATATTCGTTGGTTTCAGAATATCCGTTTGGAATTCACCTCTTCAATACCTTCCCAGAAGACGTGAGGCGAGAGTTCACGTTTTCCCCCGATGTTCAAAGACAGGTGAGTTTCATTATAATTATCTCTTACTCGGGGAGTAAGCCTACAAAATACTTAGTTATTGTTCTTGTTCTTGTTGTTGTTGTTGTTGCTGTTTTTCTTGTTGGTGGGGTTAAGGAAGCCCTATGGAAAAGCCTAAAAAGGTCTGAAAAAGGTGTTTCTTGTTGAGTTAAAGATACTGGAATTTTATGGTAAGGATATCATGATTTATTATTTAGAATCAAAATGCAAAAAATAAATATGTTCAATGGAACAGAACAATTATTTGCAATAAAATACAGCATATTTATTTTAATTTTAGCTGGTGAAACAACGCTCTATTTGACTGTAGATTTCAGCACGCGGCCCGAGTAAGCTGGAGGTCGGATCACGCCTTGTCTTTATTTGGATGGAGACGTTTTCTTAGATATTTTGCTTGCCGTTAGTTTTTCTTTTTTTATGTGAAGAAATCTTTTTGTCCATAACCTTATAGACGGGAGGATATCGCTTTATCTATATTTTCAACGAGAATATTTCGTGAGATTACTTATTGTGGTGCGTTGAAATCACTTGAATACAAATGAATAATAGGTTGGCATAGTAAGTGTTTAACTTAGAACTTTTACAGGCACTGAATATATAAAGTATATATAAACACACACACACACACACACACATATATATATATATATATATATATATATATGTGTGTGTGTGTGTGTGTGTGTGTGTGTGTGTGCGTGCAATATACATATATTATATATGTATAAATGTGTTAATTTCCATATGTTTATACTTTATATTATATATAATATAATTATAATATATATATATATATATATATATATCAATATATATATATATATATATATAAAGAAAGAGAGACAGAGACAGAGACAGAGAAACAAATTGTTATAGCTGTGTAGAACATATTCGCTCACCGCACACCCTTTCTGATTCATGAAACTCGGACTGTAGAGCCAGACAGTGGGGCATTTTTGACCATTCAGTCCTTCAGACAGTGAAAAGAGTGAGTTGGAGTAGTTGGACAGGAATACGGAGAAAAGTGCAAGGATTTAAAGGTCGAACTGCGTTAAGAATATCGGTATACATTAAACGAAGGAAGCAAGAGTGGAAGTCAAGTAAAAGGTTAGAAAGTTGATGCAGCTGGGGGTCGAAGAGGATACCGCAGTCTCCCTTTTACAATGCCTACACTTGAGGTGTAATGCGAGTTTCATTTAACAGTTTAGAAGAAAAGACAATGAATTTAACAAACTTTCGCCCTCTCGGCAGGTCCGAACGTTTTGGGAAGAGAATTCCAACTACCTGACGAAGGTCACGATAGGCGTCCACGTCAGGAGGACCGACTACATGCACGCCTTGTTGGTAACTGAAGCGAAGTAGCCAGCATCATCTGGTCTTATTCTTCGCTTTGTTATGTTGGTGACTGAATGAGATTATTTGGGGATATCTGGCAACCTGTGTCATGATGGTAAATTAAATGAATACTTATGAGGTGTCTGGGATTTTTTTTCGGTGATATTCACGGGAGGTATTTGGCAACTTTAGCTATAGGAATTTACGAATGTGATATAGAAACACTTCCAACTGACATTGTTATTAATGAATTGCAGCGTTTCAAAGCAGTGGTTCCTGAGCATGCTTACTTCAAGAGGGCTACGGACTACTACCGTGAGAAACATCCAGGTTGCCGATTCCTCGTCTCCTCAGATGACTTGTCCTTTGTCAAGAGATCCTTCGGTGCCTATACGGACGTTTTATTCGCACCAGGTAACGGTTCTCAGTTAAGAAAATCTAGTTTCCCTACTAAACAAAATCATCTAAGAGAGCTATTTAATTTTTCTGATCCTGTATCTTTAACTCAACTTTTTAGGCTTTCCTACCCCCCAACAAGAACAACAACCACAACAAAGTAGTTTGTAGGCTTACTCCCCGAGTAAACTAAAATCCTAGGCTACAAATCTAGCTTTCCTAACATGTAGTAAGTCTCATTTACAAAATTATTCCAGTCACAGCGTGAGAGGTTGGATATCTAAGAAATTAAAAGTTCCGGGGTTATAAAAATTATTGATATTATGAGAGAGTTTAGATTCAGAAGGTAGGGAGGGCTATTTGATTAACTAGCAATTTACCAATCCTTACTTAAAGCATATTCATCTGCTGCTTCATATAAGTGACTCACTAGTGTTATTTAACTATTATGTTATTGATGTTTACCCTATAGTTTTCTTTTCCAAATTTTAAGTCGTATATATACAGAAATTATATATGATAATTTCGAGAAGTAACTAAGTCTACGGGCATAACCAGCCTTGTTTCACGGGCAGAATCAGTTCCATTTCAGGGAAACCCTTCTCATCCCCACCCCCTTCAGAGGGGTTGGGGGAATGTAGGATGAAACCATCTTATGGGTCCTCACTATGATCCTGCCAAGTTTCATGCCCATCGGACCAGCTGTTTGGCCGTGATTGAATGACAGACGGACGTACAGACATAACGCCCATTATAGTAAAGTACGATATAAGTGAGGAGACAGGAGTGAAGAGGACTTGGGTGGAACCTGTTAGGGATAGAAGGGAAATAGGGAGGCAAAGGATTATAGAGTGATAAAGTGAAGGGGGATTTGGCCAAGAAGGGATTAATGGAGGAAGACATATTCGATAGGAGTAGTTGGAGCGAACACGTCAAGCCAACCGACCTCACAGCAAAGTGGATAACTGTGGGGATGATATGCATTTATTATATCCCTTTTTCCCAAGTTCCATTCGGGGAGATTATAATGCTGGTTGGCTCAAATACATAGTTTTCAAGTACTTTTGTCTCTATGTTGAAGTAGACAGCTTGCAGCTCTTTTGAATATACTGCTCATAACTTCATTTGTATTTATTTTCCGATTTTTATAGTAAACTTCCAAAAATTAGTAGGATGTACCCTTAAGTGCAAACTTCATAACTACACCTTTTTTCATTATTAATATTTCTTATCCCGTTAAGGATAGACTGCCTTTCGAGAAGTAGACATGAATCTGGCGTAGTGCATAACCCAGCGATTCCCAACCAGGGTTCCACGGAACCCTGAGCTTCCTCATGCCATCATGAGGGGTTCCGCAAGAAGTCTTGAAATAAATATGTATTGCAAATGACGCTGATCTGAATTTACACAGCTCGAATAGCAGCGGTAGATATCATATGATTTAAAACAAAAATATTATATATATATATATATATATATATATATATATATATATATATATATATATATATATATATATATATATATATATAAAAAATATATATATATATATATATATATACATATATGTGTATATATATATATTATATATATATATATATATATATATATATATATGAATAACTTGATCACGAAGTATATAAAACATGATGTTATGTATAAGTAAATTTCCCCTGTGCCACGGAGGAAAATGGTAAAAACGAGAATACCAAGATCTTTCGGTCTACACGACCGTGTAGATCGAAAGATCTTGGCAATCTTGCCTTTCTCGTCTTCCATTTTCCTCCGTGGCATCAACTTATATATATATATATATATATATATATATATATATATATATATATATATATATACATATATATTTATATATATATATATAGTATATATATATATATATATATATATATATATGTATATATATATATATATATATATATATATATATATGAGTCCCTGTAGATAAATGTTCCTTAGGATATGAAAAATTGTTTACGGGGTTCCTTGAAGGTATAAAGGTTGGGAAGCACTGGCATAACCTCTTAACACAACCGACCCTAACCCTATCAAGGATGCAATCCTATAATTCCTATAATTCCTATAATTCCAGTGTGCATCTTTACCTCGTTTTCCAGGGTCCGTCCGTGAGGTGGACATGGCCCTGCTCGCGTTCTGTGACCACAGCATCATCACATTTGGGCAGCTTCAGTTTCTGGTCTGGGTACCTGTGCGGAGGCGAGGTCGTGTACCCCGACATCTCCGCCATGACCTCGTACCCTTTTCAAAGGACCTGGTACCAATTTGGGCAGCTCAAGAATTTCACTTCCTTGCCGCCATAAAGGAGAACAGACGGATGCGGTGAATTACGTAGTTAGTGGTTGTTCGACTGGTGTGGGTCATTGGTTTGGGGGGAGAAGGGGCAGGACTTGAATACAGATTTTATTTATTATCTCAACAAGTATGAATCTGAAGATAATATGCAAACGATGATGTAAATATTTGGAAATATAAAAACGTTATTGTCATTTACATTGTATGCCAAAGGATTTTTTTTTGTACGTACATGTTTACCTCCGTCTGCGCATAATTACACAGAGATCCAGAGAATGTGTCAATACAATGTAACCTGCCAATTTAAAATAATCAAATATTTGAATTTAATATAGAAACTCAGGATTCGCTTTGCCTTCATAAACGAAATGTTTCACACTGAGCCGAAACGATTGAAAATATTGTTGTATTATGCAATCGTATTACATTTCAATCGTCACAAACTGCTGTATCCATGCAACACTAAAAATGTCTAAAATCTTGAGACAAAACCCCAAGAAGAAGAAACCCCTAAATGAAAGATAGGCTTGGCGTTTGACAGAAACGAGAAAGTGTTCTCAGGGGAGACATTTAAAGTGAGGGAATCCACAGCTTGGCTGTGAAAGGAAAACAAGTCAACGGTTCATATAAGTTTGAGTGACGAAACTGGATGCAAATGGAATATTTATCTTCGTAGGTTTGCTTGTCCACCGTCTGATTTAGAGGGTTATTAATGCCTTTCAATGCAGTTGCATAGAATGACGAATCATAGACGAAAGTGGATGGAAATTAAGTATTTATCTCGTAGGTTTGTTTGATCCCCGTCTAACTAGGAGGGTTATTAATGCCTTTCAATGCAATTGAATAGATTGACGAATTATAGCCCAAGGAGTATTTGGTTGCATTTTGAGATAAATCCACACGAGGTTCCGGATACAGGGGACTTTTTTTTTGGCACTGGAAAAACTATGCGTACTTCGATTGTCCTATTCTTGAGAGAAAACCATCGAAGGGAAAGGAGTTCAAGACCACATTCTTGAAAGCTAACAGCCAAAAGGCTACATTCAAGAATATATTCTTAGAATAGCAAGCAGGTGGATTACAACTGGCGGGTCTGTTAGTGAGTGAATTGAAACCCGTCCCGTACGCGCTGTGATCTTCTTGGCCCCATCGACATTGTTGGCTGGAGGTGGGTGTTGGATGGGGTATACCCCCTTCTTGTGTGACTGGTATTACAGACGGTACAAGTAACGTGACATCCGGTGCTCTCTCTCTCTCTTATATATATATATATATATATATATATATATATAATATATATATATATATATATATATAATATATATATATCTTCTTATGATAGTAAGGAGAAATTCAGTTTCGTTTACTGTTAGTGCTGGTTTTCTTTTTGCCAGTACATGTGCCATGAGAAACGGTAGGCGTCGGCGGTGTGTACTTGGTCTGTAATATTTCATGAATTAGCACAGTGAAGATAACGACCAAAATGGGTCCATAAAAGCCTGTTATACAAATCTGCATCAAAAGTATATAGAGGACTAGAAGGCATTCAGTAAAATAATTAATGAAAATGTCTCCCTTACTGCAGAAGAAGATAAGATTACCCTTATATATTTTATTAAAAGAAATATATGAACACGAGAGCCAGTTACCACTAAAAAACCAAGCAGCGCCCCGAGAAACGTCTTTGAAGAGAAACAGTTTCATCTACGAGTTGACGCGTCACTCATACGTATGACTGCTACTAAACTCTTAAAGCGTCTCTCCTGCCACCTTCGAGATGGGGTCGTCTTTAATCATTATGGGCAAAAGCACAATAAAAGACCTGAAAAGGGGAGCAAATGAAGAACACAAAAATTACAGACCAAGTACCAGAACGCCGAGACCTACTGCTCCTCGAGGCACTACACACCGATATTACTACATCAAAAACGAAACAGACAGAAATATTATTATAACTTAAAAGAGAAAAGGAGGAGAGAGAGGGAGAGAGAGAGAGAGAGAGAGAGAAGGAGGAGGAGCAGGAGCAGGAGGAGGAAAGAGCAACGATATTACTACAACAAAAAGGAAACAGACAGAAATATTATTATAACTTGAAAGAGAAGAGGAGGAGAGAGAGAGGAGAAGAGGAGACAGAGAGAGAGATAGAGAGGAGAGAAGGAGGAGAGAAGAGAGAGAGGAGAGAGAGAGAAGAGAGGGTGGGGAGGAGGAAAGAGAAACGATATTTACAACAAAAAGGAAACCGACAGAAATTTATTAGAGGAGGAGAGAGAGAGAGAGAGAGAGAGAGAGAGAAGGAGGAGGAGGAGGAGGAGGAGGAGGAGGAGAAAAGGAGGAGTAAAAAGAACAGGTATTACTACAGCAAGCGAGAAATAAAAACAGACAGACAGAAAGAAACGATAATTATAACAGAAGAGAGACAGAGAGAGAAGTGAGGAGGAGGAGGAAATTTCAAACATATTGAACAACAAAAAGGAAATAGTTTGAAACGATTATCATGCATTAAAAGAGAGAGAGAGAGAGAGAGAGAGAGAGAGAGAGAGAGAGAGAGAGAGAGAGAGAGAGAGAGAGAGAGAGAGAGAGAGAGAGAGAAGAGAAGGATGCAAAGACAGAGAAGAGAAAAGATATTCTCATCACCGGGTAAGCATAATGTGGTCTTGAATTCCTCTACCTTCGATAATTTTCTCTGAAGAATAGAGCACTCGGGGGAGGCATAATTTCTCAACCACCACAAAAACAAAAACGAAATATATAAATAAATAAAGACCCCTGGAGACGCGGATCCATAGATGGATGCATTCCAAATCCCAATCAACTATTCCTTGAAACTCTGAGATGGACGGTGGTCAAACAAACGTACGTGGAAAAATACTTCATTTCCTGTATAATTTCTTAACTCAGTTTTATGGACAGATGACTTGTCTTCCTTTCACAGCCAAACTGTGGATTCTCTCCATTCATATGTAACCCCTAAGAACATTTTCCTCCTTTCTGCCTAGTGCCTAGCCTATCTCTTATTTAGAGGGCTTTTTCCTTCGTCTTTGGTTTTTGTCTTCAGATTTTAGACATTTGCATCGGTACCTAACCAAGGAAATGAGAAGGTTTGGAATTATCATATCTTTTAAAGACTTAGTGAAAATCTAATGCAAGTTGCATAAGGCTTCAGTGAGGTCAGAGAGCCATTAAAGCTCTTGAGGTTAACCGGTTTTCTTGGCGTCTTCCTCTTCTGAGACCATAGAGACAATTAGCTGTGTAAGTTATTATCTCTCTCGGGAAAGGCAGGACGAATGAGATGGGTCACAATGATACGTGAGATTGTTTATTATGAGATTGCCAACCACGTTCAGGTGAATATACGATAACAATAAGGTATTTTGTCATAATGTTAATCTCACCCCATGAAATCTGTGGTATGGATACAGAAGTGCAAGAAAACTGAATTGTGATACAATAATTGAATGATTCAACTCAATTTTCACTCGATTCGACTCAGTGTAAAACATTTCGAATATGAATCCAAAGTTAATCATAACTTCCTTCATATAATTTCAACATCTGAATTTGGTAAAATAACATTGTATTGACACATTTTGTTGATATCTCTGTGTAATGTCGAATTACTGTCCTGTTTTTTATATTTATAAATATTTAAATCCTCATTTGTATCTCATTTTTGCTTTCACACTCGTTCTCGTTCTCAAGAACTGCGTACAAGCCCTACCCTTCTACCCCATACCAGCGACGCGCCCCATTCAACCAACTGAAGAGATACAACACATCCCATTGTGGGAACTTCTTTACATTCAAAATACATGACACGTGGAATAAACTGCCACCAGAACTTGTAAACAGCAACAGTGTGGAAGAGTTTAAAAGAAAGCTAGACAAAATCATTAGGAGGACACAGTGAATGCATAGTAAAACCTGCTCCTACAGATAAGTGAGCACACGATGTCTCCTATCAGGATGGACTAACAAGTCTTTGAGACATCCTAATCCTTGTATCTCCTTGTGACTTCCAGGCAAAATACTCCTTTACGGTGGCAAAGGAATGAAGTTCTTGAGCTGCCCGAGTTCGTAGTAGGTCCTCTGGAAAGTGTAGGTGGGCATGGCGGAGATGTCGGGGTACACGACCTCACCCCCACACAGATACCCACACCAGAAGCCGAAGCTCCCCACGGTGATAATACTGTGGTTACACGACGCAAGTAGCGCCATGTCCAACTCGCGAACGGATCCTGGAATAAGAAGTAAGAGTGGACACTGGAATTATAGGAATTATAAGAATATGACTTTGACAGAATAATAAATATTACTACTGAAAGAGGTAAACGGATCCTGGAATAAGAAGTAAGAGTGGGCACTGGAATTATAGGAATTATAGGAATAAGACTTTGACAGAATAATAAATATTACTACTGAAAGAGGTAAATGGATTCTGGAATAAGAAGAGTGGGCACTGGAATTATAGGCATTATAAGAATATGACTTTGACATATTAATAAATATTACTACTGAAAGAGGTAAAAGGATCCTAGAATTAGAAGTAAGAGTGGACACTGGAATTATAGGAATTATAAGAATATGACTTTGACATATTAATAAATATTACGACTGAAAGAGGTAAACGGATCCTGGAATAAGAAGTAAGAGTGGACACTGGAATTATAGGAATTATAAGAATATGACTTTGACATATTAATAAATATTACGACTGAAAGAGGTCAAGTTATAAATTGTGTAATTGGAGGTGATCTTACTAATTCATAGAAGTTTACTTTTTAAAAAAATTAAGTTTAAGAAGTGCCTAATCATGAGTGTGGGTAAGAACTTAAAAAGAAGTTAAGAACGATATCTTTGAAAGAGTTGATAGTTGTTTGCTTCATAAAAGATACCTGAGTACTCAAGAAGTATGTATTTGAGGCCTTTGGCATTTTATCCCCTCTAAATTTGGATGGAGACGCTTTCTTAGACATTTTATTTGCCATTAGTTTTTTCTTTTATTTCAAGATACCTTTTTCTTCATAACCTTACAAATGAGGGTATTGCTTTATCTATATCTATATTTTCAGCGAAATTATTTCGTGAGATTACTTATTGTGCTGCGTTGAAATCACTTGCATACTAATGAAGAATAATAGGTGGGTATAAGTGTTTAACTTAGAACTTTTACAGGCACTGATATATATATATATATATATATATATATATATATATATATATATATATATATATATATATGTGTGTGTGTTGTGTGTGTGTGTGTGTGTGTGTGTGTGTGTGTGTGTGTGTGTGTTATCCACTTTGCTAAGGGGGGCCACTTATCTTGATGCGCCTTCCTCCGTTAAATCCTTCAAGTCCAAATCCTGTTTCTCTTTATCACTTCATCTAATTTTCCGCCTCCTTTTTAACCTTCTGTCCTTAACAGGTTCCACCCAAACCCTCTTCACTCCTGTCTCCTCACTCATCCTTACCACGTGCCCATGCCATGTCAATCTCGACTCTCTTATAATATCAGCAATCTTTACAACACCGGAACTTATCATTTCTTCATTTTCCAGAATCTCAGGCAGTTGTCCTTATACCTAACAGACTAAATATCATTTTGTAATCTTAGTTTACTACCTACAAGGAAAACTGAATTCTAGCTCATATTTTTCGTGTTGATGGAAAGACAGAATTCTTGGTGTAAAACATTCATTTGACAGTAAACCTAAATTGTATACAATGCATCAGGCCAGAAAAATTAAATATCTCTCTTAAATGGCATTGTCTATTGTAGATTCACATCACCGGTGCATCTGATGTCTAGGCCAGTCCATTATAACGCTCCCGATTGGCTGTTAATAAGCCAATCAAGTGGCTGGAAACTCTCAGTCTCTTTCAAGAGTTCACATAGGCAGCATATATGTTCCACCTCTCCTGAGAGATACGTCTCCTGAGAGATACCATCCCTCAGGGGAGGTGGAGCATACATCCTGCCTATATGAACTCTCTCGAGAGACTAAGAGTTTCCAGCCCTGTCATTGGCTTATCAACAACCAATCAGGAGCGTCGTAAGAGACTGGCCTAGACATCAATTGCTAGGCTGGTATGAATCTGCTATAGTAGGGAAAACCATATTTTTAACCGAAGGGCCTTACCTGGTGTGAATAAAACGTCCGTATAGGCACCGAAGGATCTCCTGGCGAAGGACAAGTCATCTGAGGAGACGAGGAATCGGCAACCTGGATGTTTCTCACGGTAGTAGTCCATAGCCCTCCTGAAGTACGCCTGCTCAGGAACCACTGATTTGAAACGCTGCAATTCATTAATAACAATGTCAGTTGGAAGTGATTCTATATCTCATTTGTAAATTACGATAGCTAAAGTTGCCAAATACCTCCCGTGAACATCACCGAAAAAAAAATCCCAGACACCTCATGAGTATTCATTTAATTTACCATCATGACACAGGTTGCCAGATATCCCCAAATAATCTCATTCAGTCACCAACATAGTAAAGCGAAGAATAAGACCAGATGATGCTGGCTACTTCGCTTCAGTTACCAACAAGGCGTGCATGTAGTCGGTCCTCCTGACGTGGACGCCTATCGTGACCTTCGTCAGGTAGTGAGAATTCTCTTCCCAAAACGCCCGGACCTGCAGAACGGACGGAAGTTTGTTAAAATTAATTGTCCTCGTAAAGGCTCAATGCCGTCAGTGCGCCTAAACTGGTACACTGTAGACATTACGTAAAGGAGTTTTGGACCTCCATTTCTGCTTCCTTTTTATAGACTTGCTGTTCAACACCTCTAACTGCCGCTATTTAGATCCTTCTACTTCGTCTCAAACAAACATTTTCTGGATCTCTATATTACTGACCAGCCACTCCAGCGCACTATTTTCACTGACTTGAGAGTTGAAAGACCAATTGTGCCTAAATTCCATAAATCAGTAGGAGCGTTTCTTTCGTTGGTCTCGGCATAATGCTGCATGAGCCGTGGCCTATGAAATTAACAAAGGGCGGGTGGTGGCCTATCCTGTATGGTTGCCAGAAGCACGATTATGGCTAACTTTAATCTTAAATTAAAATTAAATAGAAACTACTACGGCTAATGGGCTGCAATTTGGTATGTTTGATGAATGGAGGGTGGATGATCAACATACCAAATTTCAGCCCTCTAACCTCAATAGTTTCTAAGATCTGAGGGCGGACAGAAAAAGTGCTGATGGACAGACAAAGCCATCGCAATAGTTTTCTATAACAGAAAACTAAAATCTAATGACGAGGAAATAATTAAAACAAGAAGGGAAAACGATACTGCTATCAGTGACACCAACCTGCCTTTGAATTTCGAGAGAAAACGTGAATTCCCGTCTAATATCTTCTGGGAAGGTATTGAAGAGTTGTATTTCAAAGGGATATTCTGGAAAAAAAAAATGAAAAATATCAGCTGCATTCGTGAACAAAAGCAAATACTCTCGTTCGAGATAGTAAATGATTAGCTGGAAGACCTTTATATATACATATATATATATATATATATATATATATATATATATATATATATATATATATATATATATATACATATATGTATGTATGTATGTAATGCCATTATAATTATATATAGTATGTATATGTATACATATTCTGAAACAAATGAATAATATCAGCTGTATTCTTGAACAAAAGTAAATTCTCTCGTTCGGATAGTAAAGGATTAGCTAAAAGACCTTTAAATATATACTTATATATATATATATATATTATATATATATATATATATATATATATATATATATATATATATATATATACGTATATATATACTATATACTATATATATTCATATATAGTGCCATTATAATTAATATAGTTTGTATATATACGTATATATATATATATATATATATATATATATATATATATATATATATATATATAGTGTAATTATAATTATATATATAATAACCTTTCCATTACCTGTCACGACAAATAGATATAAGCCTAAAATGCCTGACGCTGCAGCTTCAGCCATTCCGTAATTTATGTCATTTAACGCTGGTACTCTTATCCAGGCCAAGTCATCGTATGGAACTGAAAAATGAAGGCATATGATATGCTTTTGAAAAATCACGGTAGGTGCACGTGACTTCATTGTATAAGCGAACGCCACAGGAAAATGATAGGCAGGAATCCCTACCGAGCGCTTTCATCTTTATTGATGCATTTTCGAGGCACATTTATGCCTCAATAAAGACGAAAGCGCTCGGTACGGATTCCTGCATGTTATTCACCTTGGTGAATCGCTCATATTACTATATATAATATATACCTATTATATATCACTGATTATATATATATATATGAATACTTATATTATAGTATATATGACCTATATATATATATATATATATTATATAATATATTTTAGATATGGATCATATCTATAATTCATAGTACTATAATATAATATATATATATGTTCATATATTTAGATCTTGATATTATATATAATTATATATATATACTTATATATATATATAATATTAATATATATCATATATATATATTATATATTATTTTAGATATGGATACATAACATAATATAGATTATAATTAATATAATATATTATATATTATTATTAGATATATAATATATTATATATATATATATGTATATAATATTATGTAATATATATGTATATTTTTATATGTATATTATATATATATATATATATATATATATATATATATATATATATGCAGTCCCCGGCTTATGACGGGGGTTCCGTTCTTAAAATGCGTCGTAAGCTGAAAACTGTCATAAGCCAGAAAATCATCAAAAATCCTATGAAAACCATACTTTTAATGCTTTGGATGCACTAAAAACTATGTAATCTGCATTATTATTGCATGTTTCATAAAAAAACTTAAAATATTGATTATTTTGCGTCGTAACCCTGGAACATGCGTCGTAAACCTGGAAATAATTTCGGATGAATATAATTGAGAAACGTTGTAACCTCAGATCATCATATGCCGAACCCGTCATAAGCCGGGGACTGCCTGTAAGTGGGTGTGTATGTGTGTGTCATTACAATCGCACTGACACATGGTTTGTATGCTACACTTTTTCACAGGGAGGCTGCAAGTGTACGTACCATAGGGAAAAATGAGACACAGGGTGGAATTCCTGGCTAGTTTCGTCCTCAGTATTTCTAAGCCACCTTCAAATGGACTGTTAACATAGTAATAGAAATCTGGAATGTCAGTTAACATACTAGCAGCTGGAAATAGAATATTTATCCCAGATGAGTGGAAAAAGGAAGGAAGAGCAGTAACCTCATAGCGTCTGAGGTCCAAACTCCATTCACAAATCTTGTTTATCTACTTGAATATAATCAGACCAGGTAAACTATTTACCTAGGTAAATAGATTACCTGAGCGAATGGTTTACCTTGGTAAGGTAAACTATTTACATGTGCCCAAAGCAAAGGCCTATAGGGGGTTAGTGCCGTCAGTGCTGCAACCCCTTTTCATTCATTTTACTGTACCTCCATTCATACTATCTTTCTTCCATCTTGCTATCCACCCTCTCCTAACAATTATTTCATAGTGCAACTGCTTTGAGGTTTTCCTCCTGTTTCGCCTTTCAAACCTAAATACTGTCAATTTCCTTTCTGGTGGTGAATGACCTTTTAGGGCTCAGCGTTTAGCTTGTGTGGCCTTTGGCCTAAACTCTATATTTCATTCCAGAGCAAAGGCGCTAGTCGACCTCTGTACAGAAACAAGATTTGTAAATTGAGTACTGACCCCAGACGCCAGCAAGTTTACTGCTTCTCCCTCTTTTTTTCACTAATTAAATTTAAATAATTTATTTCCAGACGGCTATATGTTCGTTTGCACTGTAACTCGCTAATATATATTGTAAATTTCTATTGCTATTTATCAGTTATGAATATGTCTTACTGAAGACAAAACCAGGCAGGATTTATACCCTGTGATTCTCTTTTACATGTGATATATCTAAACAGATATTTGTGTTTTCTGTGATATTTCTATATGGTCTGTACATGCACACACACAAAAATCAACATATCTATGAACACTAACTCATTCATTCACTTGTTCAGTTTATCAAAGAATTTTTCTATCTTACAAAAATCGACTTGTCTCTATTTCTTGTAGAAATTAAGTATGTGTCCAAGATTATAAAAGTTTAAGAATTTTCCCGTAAGGGCTACATGCATTACAGTTCTTGGTGCTTCACTTTCTTCTTTTTGTGCAGTTTTTTCACTTCTTAGAGTTTATCGTTTAATTTGTATCGTTTTCATTCTTTTCATTATTCTACTGATTCTCTTGATATGCAGTTTTTTCACTTCTTACACTTAGTCTTTATCATTTAATTTGTATCGTTTTTATTCTTTTCATTATTCTATTGAACTCATACTTCATATCAGGTTATATAGAAAAGCGACTAAAATACATAGGAGTCCCGTTCCCTCTGAAGAAAAAAATTAAAATCATGTACCCTGTAAATATTCCTAAGAAAGGGGATTCACACAGTCGTGTAGCCTAACCACACACATTATTGTGACTAAAACTACTTCCATCCACCTGGAAGGGGTTCCATGCTAATGTTGGGGAAAGTAGCCTTCAGTTGCCTTTCCATCTTGGGATGCATTCTGACCGTCGCCCCATAGACGCGACCGAGCGCCAGAAGGGTGGCGTACTCCCCCATGACGTTGCCCAGACGCCCTAGGGGTTCTGAAGTAAGCACTGGTAACTGTAGGTTCTCCCACATCTGAGCTGGGTCACGGTACCAAATTCTGGGACTTATAGCAGTTACAGGTAACGGTCCCTGCGCCTCTGTTTTGTTCTCTATGCCGTCGATTAGGCCCGTGTTCTGAAAAATGTATGAATAACCCTTAGGGCTAAGATTGGGACAGTGTGATTTGGGCAGATTCTGTTAGAAACCTTCCAGTTTGGTCATCAGAATAGTGAAAATTTAGGAACTGTAAGTCGTCACGAGTAGTGTAATAAAAAACAATCCAAAAGTAATACAAATACGCAACACAATCGAAGAAAACTTATTTTTTAACTACTTAGGGAAACATATAAATAGCCTATGTTACACTATGCTTCTTAAGAAACACTATCAAACTTAGTTCAGAACAATACAGACGATGTCCAGACTCCAGACACCCTAGCGGCTCTGAGGTGAGCACAGGTAACTATAGATTCTCCCACATCTGCCAAAATTCTGGGACTATATGAGTTGAAATCTTGCAGAAAACTGGGTCTTGAGGATCAAGAGGATATGAAACAAAGTACATACTCATTAACAGTTTCAACAGACTCCAGTGAAAAAGAAAAACCATTATAGACACGTGCTGTGTAATGGAATTCTAACTACGATGGATTATTTGTAAGACAGGTTCATTCTAGATTCTAGTAATAACTTCTAGAACTTACCTTTTGTTGCGGTATCCTATTGATTTGCGTCATATATTGTAGCGTCAGGCCTGTGGATAATTGTTAAAAAGAAGATCAAAAGCAATGACATTTCACTATAATTAAAAGTTCACTATAATGGATCCCAACACTCTTTATCTCTTAGTCTTATGGCCGTTTTCATGTTCGATATTAATCATATATATAATACAGCATGAATACACTACAGATAACAAGTATCATCCAGCACTTCTCTTAAGTAAACAAATATTAATTTCAGATATATTTCAGTCCAAGGATAATCTCACTAGATTTGTAATATATTGCAAAGGTTACTTGTATGTTTCTTTTTAATCCTGTATTTTTTTCCACAAAGATCAGGATGCAAATAACGTCCTTTTGCAGAAACGTAAGATAAATAAATAGAGTCGCTGCAATTGAAACAATATTTGCTAATGAATGATAACGAAAATGACTCCCTAGGAAGTCTTTAGAACCATGGATCCTTGAAGGATTCGTGATTTTGATGTATCAACTACTATCGGGCACCAAAAGAAAAAATATATATATAGAGTTCCGGCAAAAAATAACCACTAATGGAAGATAAGCAGAATCATCACTGAGAGATGTATTGACGTGTCACATACTACATGCGCACCAGGGTTGTAGCAATCACACTTGAAGAAATAAATAATAATTACTTTCAAAAAAATGTATATCACAATTCTGACTACATTTTGGAAGTGGTAATTACATTACAATTACAAAGATTAGCGAGAGTAAACTCTAATCTTTGGCGCAGGAAACAGTGTTTGGACGAGAACAAATCGAGCTAATAGGGTTTCATCATTTATTTCCAGAAGTGTGAGCGATACAAGAGCAAAGGTCATATTAAAACACGTCACCTACAGGACAAGGTCGGGAGCATCAGAAAATTTGGGTCTTATAAGCAACCAATCACTCCTAATGAAGCCCGACCCTTAACACTTCAATTTTAATATTTACAATTAAATTACAAATTGCATCCTCCTGTAATTAATTAAATTACAATTGCTTGCTATTTTTCATTTTCAGTTACGATCACACGAGACTGTAATTAAGTACATTTCAATTCGATTACAATTACAATTACTTCAATACTGACAAACCCTCACACACACACACACACACACACACACACATGCGAGCGACCACGACGCACTTCTACTCACACGTGACGAGCACCAGCATTAAGACGGCAGATGTTCTAAAAGACAAACTTCGGAAAGACAGACACATTTTGACGAGAGGACGTCGGCAGAACATGATGTCGCCTGAAAAAAAAAAAAAAAAACAGAAAAACGTCATCAAGTCTTAACCCAAAAACACTAAGAGAAGAGAGCATCATTTTTAACAATATTGGACCTTGAGAGTATATACCTCTTTTTCTCTTGAACATCACGGGATGCAATACGAAATCAAGCAATTTCATAAGACGTTACAAAAGAGGCACTTCGGCTTTGCCTGGACTAAAACAAGCAGAGAGGAACTGGCAATCTTTTTGCTTTCGGCAACTGCATACACACGTCGGATTACAAAGCAAATTTCCTTTAAAATTTCCTCAGCGTCAACTATGGTCTCCCGGAGCTTAGTCAATATTCTCCTTTTCCTCTGATCTCATCCCTAAAGGGCACTCTCTCTCTCTCTCTCTCTCTCTCTCTCTCTCTATACTTATTATATATATATATATATATTATATATATATATATATATATATATATATATATAATATACATAAAACACAACGCACACACACACACACACACACACATATATATATATATATATATATATATATATATATATATATATATATATATATAGATATATATATATATGTTTGTGTGCATGCATGTGTGTGCCATAAGGCTATACTGACCTCCCCCACTCACTTTGTAAAAGCAATACTGTATGCTATCTTGTTAAGATTTCATAATAGTCTATGAATACCATCAAATATTGAACAGTTTTTTGTTGTTGTTCAGTTAATCCAGATATGAAAGGTTTGTTCTTCTCATTTTGTTAGTGTTGTAGAATGAGTGTTTTACTGTGTTTTAAGAATATGTATTATATGTAATTCATTCTTGTTATTTATTGGTTGTGTTTCCATTGCATTAGTGAGCACTGATTCTCTACTGAGTGGGTGAGGTGTCTCACAATAGAGCCAACTTGTTACGATGTTGCTGAGAACTACTTCTCAGTGGCAGCTAATGATGTTTTTCTTATTATTTCAAGGCTGTAATTGTATTTGCTCTGTAATTTCCTTAGAGTATCTGCCTAAGGCAGATTACAGTAACTAATGCATAGCTGTGCTGTGCATTTATACAGGTTTTGATTGTAAAACCTAATGAAAGTTCAACGACACTTTGGAACGAATTCTCATACTTACTGCTCTCTTTTCACAGGTATACAGTGTAGGTACTGAAGAGAAAGCATTTGCCCCAAGTGCATTTCTTGATCAGAGAAAGGTTGAAATAAGTTTAAGAAAAAAATCTGCAAGCCAACAATGAGGTCCAGGACTACTCAGTAATTCCCACCTTTGAACACAGAGCAGTCAACCATCTGTTCCTTTTCTGTGTATGGGAACCATTTCCTTAGGCTGGTCAAACCCATGAGGAACAAGGCTGAGAAGCTAAATACCTTCCAGGCCTTCAGGATCATTAGTCTGTGGTGTTGTAGAGGATAAGGTTTGGCATTGTCCAGCAGTAAGAGGAGGAGAGGAACAAAGTAGAAAGTAGAAAACCTGACAGTTTATGCACTTGCGAACTCAAGAGTCTACTTTTGCTGGTCTAAGCCAAAGTTCCTTAAAGCTCTAGGTACCATCAGTTACCCAGCACCTTTCTTAATTAACTTGATGCTGTGCAACAATTTTTTCAAGTAATATTAAATTTGTAGTGTAATTAATCCCTTCAAAAGTGTTGTATCACCTGAAATTTGATTATTTGTTCAAGGTAAGGTTGAGCAGAATTTCTCATCGCATTTTTTTTTGGCATTATTCTATGCCCAAACATGAATAATTTGCTACTACAAGATTATTTGTATCAGATGGGTTTAGACTTTATTGCTGTTTTACAAATGTTAAAGGTTTTGCCTTTAGAATAATAAATTTTTATATGCATTTTCTTCAAAATTTTTCTTTACTCAAGGCATTTGTCTATAATATTACTGTTGTATTTTATCTAAATTAAATGTTTGTGATAATGAATGTATTTGGTTTCTCACCTTTAACAGGATTAAGCTTTTGTATAAGAAGAACTTGTCAAAAAAAGTTGTATGTGGCAATAAACCTTTTATTTTTATATTGCATTCTTTTCTTGAATTACAAAAAAGGCTAAGTTAATTAGAGTTAGTAACCATACAGAAATAAGGCTAAAAATGTAGAAGGAAGGATACTTAAGTAGAAACAGAAATTTATAATAAAAATTTAATTATTACAACTTAGCCCACCAGTTTCATAAATAACTATCTGATTTCTTCCAAAACTTCATGAAATTAGGGTGAATTGATGAAGAATGAACCACAATAGGCATTTTTATAGCAAAATTTCAAATCTGATTTATCATACAGCCAAGGCCTTCAAATGCAAATGCTTTAGTACCATATGGGTTAATGCTTAATCCCTGGCATCTGTTTTTTCCAGATTCAAAGTCAAATACTCCTTCCATCCATATAAGGCCCGAGAGCATGTTCAGAGACAAAGAAGGCTATTTAATCTTTCTATAATTTATGATGCCCAGGACTTGTGCCCCCTATATTCAACAAATTATGTACTTGTTTTCATCATAGTAACTAAGTATACAACAAATATCTCAACAACAAAAAATAACTTCATCTAATGGTGGAACAAACTAAATTTATAATCGATTCATTTTTTTCTCTAACCAAAACAATTCCCAAAATGCCATTGTATATGCACACAACCAAATGACACCAACAAGAAAAAGGGGGTAACAAATATATAATCGCTAAATGAGAAACCGTAGCCTGAGACAATTTTCTTTAACATTACTCTTGTGACTTTGATATAAAATTATCTAGGCTGAATAAATTTTGAAAGGCACACTGACCAGACAAAACAGATACCAGACTAGACCTTGCATCATCATCATCATCTAAACTATAGAAAGTCCCCTGTGTACTTCATGATATTATGACACACTATAGCTAGCCCAACCTAGATTGCATTAAGTGTAACTTCAACTGTCACGATGCTGATTCCACACTGTGAATTCCAGCCTTTCTGATGTTTCAGTGATCTTGCAACAATGTTGTCCATCGCCTAACCCACACTTAATTGGGTTCAAGTTGCACATTTATACGTGCAATTACGAAGACACTCAAAGTATGAGATACATCCTGTAATGAAAAAGCTTGAAATTAAATTAATTGCAATATATAGCTAGAATAACTGCTAACTAAAGGCCTAACTAGACTAACGAACAGATCTTTCCTGATCGAAATGCTTTTGTTAGTGTTGATGACTTGTAAAGTAACCTGAAGTAACATTGGCACTCCCCGATGTTTGTTTACATTTTGCATCGGGAAATTATTACTTGAGGTAACCAATACTTTGGAAACTATGGCCTTCCAGGTGATGCCACCTGCGATTTCAGAGTTACAAATTGTGTAGGTTTGGTTTCGAGACTTAAAATAGCCAAAGAATTGCCCCGAACAGGTACTGCCAACAGCGATTATACCAGATTAACAACGCTGCTTCTCGTCCTGCCAACTTGCCGTGTGCCGTTTCAAAAGGTTCGTATTTTTATGTCGATTTGTTGTCATTTTTAGGATAGGAAGCAGACATCATTTTTAAAATTTATGATGAGGTATTTTTTCTGAGGTTCTTGTAATGGAAGATTGTAACATATTGCACGTATCTTGTCGTGAAAAAGAATATTTTTTTCATGACATCTCTTTTAGTACCTGCATTCCTTACGAATCTTCTTTTCTTCAAAATTTGAAATAGATTATGCCTGATAATTTAGGTAAATATTTAATAACGCTACAATGATTAGCTACACATACATATATACTGATCGAACCAGTGAACCAATGTAGTTGCATAACCATATTTGTTGCTATCAAGTACCATATTTTCTTTAATGTAACTCAAAGTATTGATCTGTTATATAATGTTTCAAGCACAGGACTGCTATTTATATTTGTGATGTAATATATACTTTAACCTACAATATACACAAACACTGAAGCAGTGGTGCTATCATTGGAGATAAATTCATATGTATTTTCAGTGCTCTATGAAAATAACAAATAGATTTTGTGTGAATTATATTTTTGTTTACCAACCCTCACAGGATTCCTGGGTATGACGTGTCAATAGGTACAAGCATATATGAAAAAAACTGATACTTGATTTGAATCTGCAAACCAACACAAAAATAATAGTGCAACATGATGGTTGTCAATTACTTCTTGTCAACAAATCTATTAGTTATAAACTTTCTTTTTGCTAGTTCGAGCTTTTAGATTATTTCCACTTATATTTCTTATTGTGTTCCAAATTCCACATTATCATAAAGCCTTTAATAGAGTAACTCCTTGTAGACTAGTTAAGGAACTGCAGAAAAGTACAGATCGAGCTGTTAAAGACTGGAAACTTTATATAACATAAAATATTAAGCCACAAATAACCGTAGTACCATGTTGCCTATACCTTAAGAACAGCTTACATCGAAAGGTTGTCAGTTATTCCCAAGAATATAGAGATCGTGATGGCTGTACTTTTCAGTAGCAAAGCCAAAACAGTTGGAATCCTTGCCAGGCAGCTGCCATTATCATATATAATTTCCCTTGCGTGTGAGCAAGGGCGCCATTTGTGGGGGCACTTGCCCCCTCAAGACACTGATGGCCCCCCAAGACTTGGTTTACTCCCTCTTAGCTTTTAAAATAATAATGAAAGTAAAATTCACTCCTATGAAATCAATACATCTCTTATGGCTTTAAAATGCTAAAAAATGCGCACATATTTCCAAATATTTCTCGGAGGCTTACTACAGAGCCCCCACCCACCACCAGATGATAGGGCTCCCTTCGCTCCTCCCCCCCCCCCCCCCCCCCCCCCCCCCCCCCCCCCTCCCACCCCGATTCCCCAAACCCAGAAAAATCTGAAAAGACGCAACTGCAAGTTGTTCCCAAGGTAAAGTGAATTTTATGTAATGGATATATGTGGCTGAACAATTGAGAGTGCACATATCTATCTATATATAGAGCTAAGTGTGAGGGAGACAGCTAGAGCTATATAAATAGAGCTATATATCTGTCCAGTAAAAATGTTAGCAAGACGTATACATTTATCCACTTAGCAACAGACAGATAAAATTCCAAATGTATTTTAAACTTGGTGGCCTGTTCAACTTCCTCTCTTTCTCTTTCTACCTTTAGCTCATGTTTGTTTGTACCCATTTGTAGGTTTTAGTTTGCCAGTTTAATTATTTTTTTATACCTGCATTCAATTAATTTTATGTCTTCAATCTAAACTGGCTACCATTAAAAGTGAACTATCATTGATTGATCTGCCATTAAGACCTACATACCGAAACCTCATCCCCGAAGCCTCGTTACACAAGCTTTCAATTTATTAGTGATGGTTCTTTATTAGAAAAAAAAGGCTGTCATTCAAATGTACCTTATGGCCCATTTAATTATAAGATGCGCACTAAAGAGAGGAAAAGGGGCCGGGACTCGAACCAAAACCTCGAACAGTGTCTTCGTAGATCTTCTTCTTCATAGTTTAATCTGTAATTGGGTTGCTGTTGAGGTTTTCCCCGCAGATAACGACCTTAGAGGTAGTTGGATGAGTCACTAAAATTACGAACTTACAGTATTAGCTGTGGGTGTTTTTAAAATTATTATTACGTCGTCATAAATGTATATTTTGCAATAGATGTCGAGCTATATACCAGACAGCATTCAAACGGTAGCGAATTTTGGGTAATATGCCTAAATTTTACCTGAAGTATAGTTTTGTTTGAGTAAAAAAAGCGCCAATTTAGCGCAGTTTTACTGCCCGTCTGCTTGTGTTTTGCTCTTTATTTCCTGTTATATTGTTATATTTATAATTCCCCTAATTGTTCAGACTTATATTAACCTTGGGCCTGTTGAGTTATAAAAATTTTACATTAAAAGTGTCGGGGTTCCTCATTTATTACTTATTTTAACTTAAGAGAAGTGCTGAATGATACTTGTTATCTGTAGTGAATTCATGCTGTATTGTATGATTAATGTCGAACGTGAAAACGGCCATAGGACTAAGAGATAAAGAGTGTCGGGATCCACTATAGTAAACTTTCATTGATTTCTATCTTCTTCCTTTTAACAATTATCCACAGGCCTGACGCTACAACATATTATACAAGTCAAGAGGAGACCGCAACCAAAGGTAATTTCTAGAAGTTATTACTAGAATCTAGAATGAGCTGTCTTACAAATAATCCATCCTAGTTAGAATTCCATTACACAGCAGGTGTCTATAATGGTTTTTCTTTTTCACTGCGGTCAGTTGAAACTGTTAAAGGGTATGTGCTTTGTTTTATTTTTTCTTGATGCTCAAGACCCAGTTTTCTGCGAGATTTCAACTCATATAGTCCCAGAATTTTGGCAGATGTGGGAGAACCTCCAGTTACCTCTGCTCACCTCAGAGCCGCTAAATGTCTAGACAGCGCCTGTAGTATTCTAAACTAAGTTTAATAGTGTTTCTTAAGAGGCTTAGTGTAACATTAAATACCAGGCTATTTATATGTTTCCCTAAGAAGTACAAAAATCCGTTTTCTTCAGTTGTGTTACGTATTTGTATTATTTTTTTTTATTACACTACTCGTGACGACTTACAGTTCCTAAATTTTCACCATTCTGATGACCAAACTGGAAGGTTTCTAACAGGATCTGCCCAAATCACGCAAACCACACTGTCCCAATCTTAGCCCTAAGGGTTATTCATACATTTTTCAGAACACGGCCCAATCGATGTTCAGAGACAAACAAAAAACAGCGCAGGGACCGTTACCTGTAACTGCTATAAGTCCCAGAATTTGGTACCGTGACCCAGCTCAGATGTGGGAGAACCTACAGTTACCAGTGCTTACTTCAGAACCCCTAGGGCGCCTGGGCAATGTCATGGGGGAGTACGCCACCCTCCTGGCGCTCGGTCGCGTCTATGGGGCGACGGTCAGAATGCATCCCAAGATGGAAAGGCAACTGAAGGCTACTTTCCCCAACATTAGCATGGAACCCCTTCCAGGTGGATGGAAGTAGTTTTAGTCACAATAATGTGTGTGGTTAGGCTACACGACTGTGTGAATCCCCTTTCTTAGGAATATTTACAGGGTACATGATTTTAATTTTTTTCTTCCGAAGGAAAGGGACTCCTATGTATTTTAGTCGCTTTTCTATATAACCTGACATGAAGTATGAGTTCAATAGAATAATGAAAAGAATAAAAACGATACAAATTAAATGATAAAGACTAAGTGTAGGAAGGGAAAAAACTGCATATCAAGAGAATCAGTAGAATAATGAAAAGAATGAAAACGATACAAATTAAATGATAAACTCTAAGAAGTGACAAAACTGCACAAAAAGAAGAAAGTGAAGCACCAAGAACTGTAATGCATGTAGCCCTTACGGGAAAATTCTTAAAATTTTATAATCTTGGGACACATACTTAATTTTTCTACAAGAATAGAGACAAGTCGATTTTTTGTAAGATAGAAAAATTCTTTGATAAACTGAACAAGTGAATGAATGAGTTAGTGTTCATAGACATGTTGATTTTTGTGTGTGTGCATGTACAGACCATATAGAAATATCACAGAAAACACATATATCTGTTAAGATATATCACGTAAAAGAGAATCACAGGGTATAAATCCTGCCTGGTTTTGTCTTCAGTAAGACATATTCATAACTGATAAATAGCAATAGAAATTTACAATATATATTAGAGAGTTACAGTGCAAACGAACATATAGCCGTCTGGAAATAAATTATTTAATTTAATTAGTGAAAAAAAGAGGGAGAAGCAATAAACTTGCTGGCGTCTGGGGTCAGTACTCAATTTACAAATCTTGTTTCTGTAAACAGGTCTACTCACACCTTGGCTTTGGGGACACGTAGTTTACCTTACCAAGGTAAACCATTCGCTCAGGTAATCTATTTACCTAGGTAAATAGTTTACCTGGTCTGATTATATTCAAGTAGATAAACAAGATTTGTGAATGGAGTTTGGACCTCAGACGTTATGAGGTTACTGCTCTTCCTTCATTTTTCCACTCATCTGGGATAGATATTCTATTTCCAGCTGCTAGTATGTTAACTGACATTCCAGACTTCTATTACTATGTTAACAGTCCATTTGAAGGTGGCTTAGAAATACTGAGGACGAAACCAGCCAGGAATTCCACCCTGTGTCTCATTTTTCCTAGGTACGTACACTTGCAGTCTCCCTGTGAAAGTGTAGCATACAAACCATGTGTCAGTGCGATTGTAATGACACACAAATACACACCCACTTACGTATATATACATATATATATATATATATATATATATATATATATATATATATATATAGTGTAATTACAATTATATATATATTTATACATATATTATATATATATATATATATATATATTATATATATATATATATGGACAAAAAATGAAAAAATTAAAAATCAGCTGTATTTGTGAACAAAAGCAAATGCTCTCGTTCGAGATAGTAAATGATTAGTTGGAAAAAGACCTTTATATATAATATATATATTATATATATATATATATATATATATATATTATATATGTATAATGCCATTATAATTATATATAGTATGTATATATACGTACATATATGTATATATATATATATATATATATATATATATATTATATATATATATATCGAGCTACAATGTCCTTTAATATCTAATTCGCTCTACCTCGGAATATTATTTTCATATATGCTTAACGAATGGGGAATTTTTCAATCGATAATAGAGTTGCTTGCGAATTAGTTCAAATTCTTTTTCCAGGAAATCTGGGAACAAATTCGTAAGGCTCTTAAGAATAGGTTGCTAGCTACACCTATCTTGATAGTATTGTCATGATAGCTTAAAGTAGTGAATATATGAAAGTGAGAACGTGGTTTTCTGTATATGGTAAATTTGTATTCTGTCGTGTCTCTGATTATTAAAACATCAAGAAAGTTAGTTGAATTATGTGCATCTAATAACGTATTTTCATTCGGGAATCATTCTACAAGCAAAACTTCGGGTTGTAGTATGGGTAGTCCTTTCAAGTCCTATTTTAGCCAATCTGTACATGGAATACTTTGAAACTACAGTAATAAATGCAATAAACCCAAAAAAACATGCTGTGGATGAGATACGTGGATGACATACTAACATTTTGGGATAATAAGTGGGGTAATTTTAATGAATTCCTTCTCAAAATTAAACGCATTAGTACCCAGCATCAAATTTAAAGTTGAATGGGAAACAGACAACAAAAATTCCTTTTCTTGATGTTTTAATAATCAGAGACACGACAGAATACACAATTTACCATATACAGAAAACCAACGTTCTCACTTTCATATATTCAACTACTTTAGCTATCATGACAATATCTATCAAGATAAGTCTAGCTAGCAACCTATTCTTAAGAGCCTTACGAATTTGTTCCCCAGATTTCCTGGAAAAAGAATTTGAACTAATTCGCAAGCAACTTTCATCTTTAAAGTATCCTGACCATATAATTAGAAAGCAATTCAAAAAGCAAACGTAATTTTCTACCGACCCCCTAAAGACAAGACCAGAGACACACCCAACAATAAAATAAAAATTCCCCACCTGGAGACGATTAAGAGAGTAACTCACACCCTTGGGAAATCCAACCCTTTTGCATTTACCTACCCAAATACCTTAGCCAAATCCCTGATTAACGTCCAACAAAAGACATCGCCCAAAGACTCTGGGGTATATGAGATCCCATGCCAGGACTGTGACCAATCTTACATCGGATTTACAGGTAAATCACTTCCCCAGAGATTAATACAACACAAACGGTCAGTTAGGTATGGACAACAGAACTCTGGCTATTTTCAACCATATAAATGAACATAACCATAGAATAAACTGGAATGTCACGTGTAATTTATAGCAGCAACTGCCGGTACAAGAGTCAAATGATGGAATCGGCCTTAATAAAAGAGAAGCAGGTAATGAACATCTCAAAAGGGAATTGGATATCAGATATCGTCGACGCAGTGTTCATTCAACCAACGCTTAAGAAGATTAAAGGAAGATTATCAGCGGGGGTGACCTAAATTGGCTTACTTGTGGACGAATCTCTTGGTATAAATACCACCTTTTCTGTAAACTTTTCTCATTCATATACCGAAGAGAGAGACAGCAGTCTCTGAAATATAGTACTTTTCTCTCTCATTTTGGTGTTTTTATGGGCTCCTTTTATTAGATGGAATTCTGTTGTTACAGAACATTTTTACCAGTTCATATATATATATATATATATATATATATATATATATATATATATATATATATATATAAAGGTCTTCCAGCTAATCATTTACAATCTCGAACGAGAGCATTTGCTTTTGTTCACAAATTCAGCTGATATTTTTTTCTTTTTTTTTTCCAGAATATCCCTTTGAAATACAACTCTTCAATACCTTCCCAGAAGATATAGACGGGAATTCACGTTTTCTCTCGATATTCAAAGGCGGCAGGTTGGTGTCACTGATAGCAGTATCGTTTTCCCTTCTTGTTTTAATTATTTCCTCGTCATTAGATTTTTAGTTTTCTGTTATAGAAAACTATTGCGATGGCTTTGTCTGTCCATCAGCACTTTTTCTGTCCGCCGTCAGATCTTAGAAACTACTGAAAATTGGTATGTTGATCATCCACCCTCCATTCATCAAACATACCAAATTGCAGCCCATTAGCCGTAGTAGTTTCTATTTAATTTTAATTTAAGATTAAAGTTAGACATAATCGTGCTTCTGGCTACCATACAGGATAGGCCACCACCCGCCCTTGGTTAGTTTCATAGGCCACGGCTCATGCAGTATTATGCCGAGACCAACGAAAGAAACGCTCCTACTGATTTATGGAATTTAGGCACAATTGGTCTTTCAACTCTCAAGTGGAGTGGCTGGTCAGTAATATAGAGATCCAGAAAAGTTTGTTTGAGACGAAATCGAAGGATCTAAATAGCGGCAGTTAGAGGTGTGAACACAAGTTCTATAGAAAGGAAGCAAGAAATGGAGGTCCAAAACTCCTTTACGTAATGTCTACAGTGTACCAATTTAGGCGCACTGACGGCATTGGCCCTTTACGAGGACAATTAATCTAACAAACTTTCGCCCTCTCGGTAGGTCCGAACGTTTTGGGAAGAGAATTCCAACTACCTGACGAAGGTCACGATAGGCGTCCACGTCAGGAGGACCGACTACATGCACGCCTTGTTGGTAACTGAAGTGAAGTAGCCAGCATCATCTGGTCTTATTCTTTGCTTTGTTATGTTGGTGACTGAATGAGATTATTTGGGGATATCTGGCAACCTGTGTCATGATGGTAAATTAAATGAATACTCATGAGGTGTCTGGGATTTTTTTTCGGTGATGTTCACGGGAGGTATTTGGCAACTTTAGCTATAGGAATTTACGAATGTGATATAGAATCACTTCCAACTGACATTGTTATTAATGAATTGCAGCGTTTCAAATCAGTGGTTCCTGAGCAGGCGTACTTCAGGAGGGCTATGGACTACTACCGTGAGAAACATCCAGGTTGCCGATTCCTCGTCTCCTCAGATGACTTGTCCTTCGCCAGGAGATCCTTCGGTGCCTATACGGACGTTTTATTCGCACCAGGTAAGGCCCTTCGGTTAAAAATATGGTTTTCCCTACTATAGCAGATTCATACCAGCCTTGCAATTGATGTCTAGGCCAGTCCTTTACGACGCTCCTGATTGGCTATTGATAAGCCAATGACAGGGCTGGAAACTCTTAGTCTCTCTCGAGAGTTCATATAGGCAGGATGTATGCTCCACCTCTCCTGAGGGATGCTATCTCTCAGGAGACGTATCTCTTAGGAGAGGTGGAACATACATGCTGCCTATGTGAACTCTTGAAAGAGACTGAGAGTTTCCAACCACGTGATTGGCTTATTAACAGCCAATCGGGAGCGTTATAATGGACTGGCCTAGACATCAGATGCACCGGTGATGTGAATCTACAATAGACAATGCCATTTAAGAGAGATATTTAATTTAACTGGCCTGATGCATTGTACTACATTTTAGGTACTGTCAAATGAATGTTTTACACCAAGAATTCTGTCTTTCCATCAACACGAAAAATATGAGCTAGAATTCAGTTTTCCTTATGGGTAGTAAACTAAGTTTACAAAATGATATTTATTTGTTAGACATAAGGACGACTGCCTGAGATTCTGGAAAACGAAGAAATAAGTTCCGGGGTTGTGAAAATTACTGATATAAGAGAGTCGAGAATGTCATGGTACGGGCACGTGGTAAGGATGAGTGAGGAGACAGGAGTGAAGAGGGTTTGGGTGGAACCTGTTAAGGACAGAAGGTTAAAAAGGAGGCGGAAAATTAGATGAAGTGATAAAGAGAAACAGGATTTGGACTTGAAGGATTTAACGGAGGAAGGCGCATCAAGATAAGTGGCCCCCCTTAGCAAAGTGGATAACACACACACACCACACACACACACACACACACACACACACATATATATATATATATATATATATATATATATATATATATATTCAGTGCCTGTAAAAGTTCTAAGTTAAACACTTATATCCACCTATTATTATTCATTAGTATTCAAGTGATTTCAACGCACCACAATCAGTAATCACACGAAATAGTCTCGCTGAAAATATAGATAAAGCAATACCCTCACTAGTAAGTTTATGAAGAAAAAGAGATCTTGAAATAGAAGAAAAAACTAATGGAAATAAAATGTCATCCAAATTTAGGGGGGATAAAGTGACACAGGCCTCAAATACATACTTCTTGAGTACTCAGGTATCTTTTATGAAGCAAACAGCTATCAACTCTTTCAAAGATATCGTTCTTAACTTCTTTTTAAGTTCTTACCCACACTCATGATTAGGCACTTCTTAAACTTTAAATTTTATTTTAAAGTAAACTTCTATGAATTAGTAAGATCACCTCCAATTACACAATTTATAACTTGACCTCTTCAGTAGTAAAACAGTAATATTTCTTATTATGTCAAAGTCATATTCCTATAATTCCTACAATTCCAGTGTCCACTCTTACTAATTGTTCTAGGATCCTTTTACCTCTTTCAGTAGTAATATTTATAAAGATAATCCAACAAAGTCCTATTGTCTTATAACCTTCCTATAAGTTACCAGTCCCACACTCTTACTTCTTATTCCAGGATCCGTTTACCTCTTTCAGTAGTAATATTTATTATTTTGTCAAAGTCATATTCTTATAATTCCTATAATTCCAGTGTCCACTCTTACTTCTTATTCCAGGATCCGTCCGCGAGTTGGACATGGCGCTACTTGCGTCGTGTAACCACAGTATTATCACCGTGGGGAGCTTCGGCTTCTGGTGTGGGTATCTGTGTGGGGGTGAGGTCGTGTACCCCACCCCCCCGACATCTCCGCCATGCCCACCTACACTTTCCAGAGGACCTACTACGACTCGGGCAGCTCAAGAACTTATTCCTTTGCCACCGTAAAGGAGCATTTTACCTGGAAGTCACAAGGAGATACAAGGATTAAGATGCCTCAAAGACTTGTTAGTCCATCCTGATAGGAGACATCGTGTGCTCACTTATCTGTAGGAGCAGGTTTTACTATGCATTCACTGTGTCCTCCTAATGATTTTGTCTAGCTTTCTTTTAAACTCTTCCACACTGTTGCTGTTTACAACTTCTGGTGGCAGTTTATTCCACGTGTCATGTATTTTGAATGTAAAGAAGTTCCCACAATGGGATGTGTTGTATCTCTTCAGTTGGTTGAATGGGGTCGCGTCGCTGGTATGGGGTGGGGTAGAAGGGTAGGGCTTGTACGCAGTTCTTGAGAACGAGAAAGAACGAGTGTGAAAGCAAAAAATGGGTATACAAATGAGGATTTAAATATTTATAAATATAAAAAACAGGACAGTAGTTCGACATTGTATGCCAAAGCGTTTTACCTTGTATATGTGTTTACTTACGTGTACATAATAAATACACAGAGATATCAACAAAATGTGTCAATACAATGTTATTTACCAGATTCAGATGTTGAAATTAATGAAGGAAGTTATGATTAACTTTGGATTCATATTCGAAATGTTTTACACTGAGCCGAATCGAGTGACAATTCAGTAGAATCATTCAATTATTGTATCAAAATTCAGTTTTCTTGCACTTCTGTATCCAAACCACAGATTTCATGGGGTGAGATTAACATTATGACAAAATACCTTATTGTTATCGTATATTCACCTGAACGTGGTTGGCAACCTCATAATAAACAATCTCGCGTATCATTGTGACCCATCTCATTCGTCCTGCCTTTCCCGAGGGAGATAATAACTTACACAGCTAATTGTCTCTATGGTCTCAGAAGAGGAAGACGCCAAGAAAACCGGTTAACCTCAAGAGCTTTAATGGCTCTCTGACCTCACTGAAGCCTTATGCAACTTGCATTAGATTTTCACTAAGTCTTTAAAAGACATGATAATTCCAACCCTTCTCATTTCCTTGGTTAGGTACCGATGCAAATGTCTAAAATCTGAAGACAAAAACCAAAGACGAAGGAAAAAGCCCTCTAAATAAGAGATAGGCTAGGCACTAGGCAGAAAGGAGAAAAATGTTCTTAGGGGTTACATATGAATGGAGAGAATCCACAGTTTGGCTGTGAAAGGAAGACAAGTCATCTGTCCATAAAACTGAGTTAAGAAATTATACAGGAAATGAAGTATTTTTCCACGTACGTTTGTTTGACCACCGTCCATCTCAGAGTTTCAAGGAATAGTAGACTGGATTTTGGGATGCATCCATCTGTGGATCCGCGTCTCCAGGGGTCTTTATTTATTTATTTATTTTGTTTTTGTTTTTGTGGTGGTTGAGAAATTATGCCTCCCCCGAGTGCTCTATTCTTCAGAGAAAATTATCGAAGGTAGAGGAATTCAAGAACACATTATGCTTACCCGGTGATGAGCATATCTTTTCTCTTCTCTGTCTTTGCATCCTTCTCTCTCTCTCTCTCTCTCTCTCTCTCTCTCTCTCTCTCTCTCTCTCTCTCTATCTCTCTCTCTAAGCATGATAATCGTACAAACATTTCCTTTTGTTGAAGTAATATGTTTGAAATTTCCTCCTCCTCCTCACTTCTCTCTCTGTCTCTCTTCTGTTATAATTATCGTTTCTTTCTGTCTGTCATGTCTTTATTCTCCGCTTGCTGTAGTAATACCTGTTCTTTTTACTCCTCCTTTTCTTCCTCCTCCTTCTCCTCCTCCTCCTCCTCTCCTCTCCTCCTCCTCCCCACCCCCCCCCCATTCCCTCTCTCTCTCTCTCTCTCCTCTCTCTCTCATCTTCTCTCTCTCTCTCTCTTTCCTCGGTAATAATATTTCTGTCGGTTTCCTTTTTGTTGTAGATATCGTTTCTCTTCCCTCCTCCCTTTCCTTCTCTCTCTCTCTCTCTCTCTCTCTCTCTCTCCTCTCTCTCTCTCTCTCCTCTTTTAAGTTATTTTAATATTTCTGTCTGTTTCCTTTTTGTTGTAGTAATATCGTTGCTTCTTCTTTCCTCCTGCTCCGGCTCCTCTCCTTCTCTCTCTCTCTCTCTCTTCTCTCTCTCTCTCTCTCTCTCTCTCTCCTTTTCTCTTTTCAAGTTATAATAAATATTGCTGTCTGGTTTCGTTTTTGATGTAGTAATATCGGTGTGTAGTGCCTCGAGGAGCAGTAGGTCTCGGCGTTCTGTAATTTTTGTGTTCTTTATTAGCTCTCCTTCTTCAGGTCTTTTATTGTGCTTTTGCCCATAATGATTAAAGACGACCCCATCTCGAAGGTTGCAGGAGAGACGCTTTAAGAGTTTAGTAGCAGTCATCCTGATATATATACGTAGATGAAACTAATTCTCGTAGATGAAACTAATTCCCTTCAAAGACGTTTCTCGGGGCGCTGCTTGGTTTTTGAGAAGTAACTGGCTCTCGTGTTCATATATTTCTTTTAATAAAATATATAAGGTTAATCTTATCTTCTTCAGCAGTGAGGGAGACATTTTCATTTATTATTTTACTGAATGCCTTCTAGTCCCCTATATACTTCTGATGCAGATTTGTATAACAGGCTTTTATGGACCCATTTTGGTCGTTAATGCCGATTGTTATATTTTCACTGTGCTAATTCATGAAATATTACAGACCAAGTACACACTACCGACGCCTACGGTTCTCATGGCACATATACTGGCAAATAGAAAACCAGCATTAACATAGTAAACGAAACTGAGTTTTTCCCCACTATCACAAGATGTATAAGAAATAAGAGAGAGAGAGAGAGAGAGAGAGAGAGAGAGAGAGAGAGAGAGAGAGGAGAGAGAGAGAGAGAGAGAGAGAGGGCACCGGATGTCATGTTACTTGTATCATCTGTAATACCAGTCACACAAGAAGGGGGTATACCCCATCCAACACCCGCCTCCAGCCAACAATGTCGATGGGGCCAAGAAGATGGCAGCGCCTACGGGACGGGATTCAACTCAATCCACTTACAAACCCGCCAGTTGCAATCCACCTGCTTACCATTCCAAGAATATATTCTCGAATGTAGCCTTTTGGCTGTCAGCTTTCAAGAATGTGATCTTGAACGCTTTAACTTCGATGGTTTTCTCTCAAGAATAGGACAATCGAAGGACGCATAGTTTTTCCAGCGCAAAAAAAAAAAAAAAAAAAAAAAAAAAAAAAAAAAAAAAAAAAAAAAAAAAAAGTCCCCTGTATCCGGAACCTCGTGTGGATTTATCTCAAAATGCAATCACATACTCCTTGGTCTATAATTCGTCAATCTATAGAACTGCGTGAAATGCATTAATAACCCTCTTAATTAGACGGTGATCAAACAAACCTACGAAGATAAATAATTCATTTCCATCCAGTTTCGTCACTCAAACTTATATGAACCGCTGGCTTGTTTTCCTTTCACAGCCAAGCTGTGGATTCTCTCCGTTTAAATGTCTCCCCTGAGAACACTTTCTCGTTTCTGTCAAACGCCAAGCCTATCTCTCATTTAGGGGTTTCTTCTTCTTGGGGTTTTGTCTCAAGATTTTAGACATTTGTATTGTTGTATGGATACAGCAGTTTGTGACGATTGAAATGTAATACGATTGGATAGCAAATATTTGAATATTTGAAATTGGCAAGTTACATTGTATTGACACATTCTCTGGATCTCTTTGTGTAATTATACGTAGACGTAGGTAAACATGTACATAAAAAAATCATTTTGCATACAATGTAAATGACAATAACGTTTTTATATTTCCAAATATTTACATCATTCTTTGCATATTATCGTCAGATTCACACTTGTTTTCATCCTAAATAAAAACTGCATTCAAGTCCTGCCCCTTCTCCCCCATACCAATGACCCACACCAGTCGAATAACCACTAACTACGTAATTCAACGCATCCGTCTGTTCTCCTTTATGGCGGCAAGGGAGTGAAATTCTTGAGCTGCCCAAATTGGTACCAGGTCCTTTGAAAAGGGTACGAGGTCATGGCAGAGATGTCGGGGTACACGACCTCGCCTCCGCACAGGTACCCAGACCAGAAACTGAAGCTGCCCAATGTGATGATGCTGTGGTCACAGAACGCGAGCAGGGCCATGTCCACCTCACGGACGGATCCTGGAAAACGAGGTAAAGAGGCCCACTGGAATTATAGGAATTATAGGAATTATAGGACTGCCTCCTTGATAGGGTTAGGGTCGGTTGTGTTAAGTGGTTATGCCAGTGCATCCCAACCTTTATACCTTCAAGGAACGATCTCTTGGCATAAATACCACCTTTTCTGTAAATTTTCTCATTCATATACCTAAAGAGGGAGACAGCATTCTCTGAAATATAGTATTTTCTTTCTATATTTTGGTGTTTTTATGGGCTCCTTTTATTACACATATATATATATATATATATATATATATATATATATATATATATATATATATATATATATATATGAGTGCCTGTAGATAAAGGTTCCCTAGGATATCCGGAGGGAACCTTTATCTACAGGCACTCATATATATATATATATATATATATATATATATATATATATATATATATATATATATATATATATATATATATAGTATATATATATATATATATATATATATATATATATATATATATACATATATAAATATGATAAAAGGAGCCCATAAAAACACCAAAAATATAGGAAGAAAATACTATATTTCAGAGAATGCTGTCTCCCTCTTCAGGTATATGAATGAGAAAAGTTACAGAAAAGGTGGTATTTATACCAAGAGATCGGCCTTGATTAAACAGAGACAGGTAATGAGCATCTCAAAGAGCACATGGGATACAGATGTCATTGACAAAGTTTTCATTCAACCAACGCTTAAGAGGATTAAAGGAAGATTATCAGCGGGAGTGACCTAAATTGGCTTACCTGTGGTTGGATCTCTTGGTATAAATACCACCTTTCTATAACTTTTCTCATATACCTGAAGAGGGAGACAGCAGTTCTCTGAAATATAGTATTTTATCTCTATATTTTGGTGTTTTTATGGTCTCCTTTGATTAAATGGATTTCCGTTGTAACAGAACATTTTTATCAGTCACACATATATATATCTATATATATATATATATATATATATAATATATATATATATTTATATATGTATATATATGTATATATATATATATATGTATATGTATATATATATATATATATATATATATATATATATATATACATATATATATATATATAAAGGTGATGCCAAAGGGTCGTGTAGACCGAAAGATCTTGGTATTCCCGGTGTTCCATTTTCCTCCGTGGCATCACCTTGTTTAATTTTTATACATAGCATCACGTTTTATATACTTCGTGATCAAGTTATCCATATATATACTACTATATATATAATATATATATATATATATATATATATATATATATACTATATATATATATATGTATATATAATATGTTTAAATCATATAATATCTACCACTGCTATTCGAGCTGTGTAAATTCAGATCAGCGTCATTTGCAGTACATATTTATTTCAAGACTTCTTGTGGAACCCCTCATGATGGCGTGAGGAACCCTGGTAGGGAATCGCTGGGTTATGCACTACGCCAGATTCATGTCTACATCTCGAAAGGCAGTCTATCCTTAACGGGATAAGAAATATTAATAATGAAAAAAGGTGTAGTTATGAAGTTTGCACTTAAGGGTACAACCTACTAATTTTGGGAAGTTTACTGTACTATAATGGGCGTTATGTCTGTCCGTCTGTCTGTCATTCAATCACGGCCAAACGGCTGGTCCAATGGGCATGAAACTTGGCAAGGTCATAGTAGGGACCTCTAGGATGGTTCACAATGGGATTTCGTCTTACCTCCTCAGCCCCCGCTCCGAATGGGGTGGGGGTGAGAAGGGATTCCCTGAAACGGAGCTGGATCTGCCCGTGAAACGGGGCTGGTTATGCCCGTAGACTTAGTTACTTTACGAATTTATCGTACATTATTTCTGTATATATACGACTTAAAATTTGGAAAAGAATACTATAGGATAAACATCAATTACATAATAGTTAAAACCACTGGCGAGTCACCTATATGAACAGCAGATGAATATGCTTTTAGTAAGGATTGGTGAATTGCTAGTTTATCAAATGGCCATATCTTCTCAATCTAAACTCTTCCAAAACATCAGTAATCTTAATAACCCCGGAACTTATAATTTCTTAGAATTCCAACCTCTCACGCAATGACGACAATAATTTTGTAAAAGAGACTTACTACCTTTCAGGAAAGTTAGATTTGTAGCCTAGAGTTTTAGTTTACTCTGGGAGTAAGCCTGCAAAATACTTTGTTGTGGTTGTTGTTCTTGTTGGGGGGTAGGAAAGCCTACAAAGGTCTGCAAGAAGTGTTTCGCGTTGAGTTAAAGATACAGGGATTTTAGTATAGGATATTTATGATTTATTTATTAGAATGAAAATGTAAAAAATAAATAATAGGTATGATAACAATACAGAACAGTTATTTCTAATAAAATATAACGTTTTTATTTCAATTTTCGTTGGTGAAACAACACTGTTTGACTAGATTTCAGCACGAGCCTCGAGAAAGCTGGAGGTCGGATCACTCCTTGTTTTATGTTGATGAAAAACAAAATTCATGGCTTTGAACTCCCTTTTAGCAGTGAGCCTAAAATTTGAAATGCGTATCAGATTAGAAAAATTAAATAACAGAGTTTCCAGCCCTGTCATTGGCTTATCAACAGCCAACCAGGAGCGTGGTAGGGAAAACCATTTTTTTAACTGAGAACCGTTACCTGGTGTGAATAAAACGTCCGTATAGGCACCGAAGGATCTCTTGACAAAGGACAAGTCATCTGAGGAGACGAGGAATCGGCAACCTGGGTGTTTCTCACGGTAGTAGTCCATAGCCCTCTTGAAGTAAGCATGCTCAGGAACCACTGCTTTGAAACGCTGCAATTAATCAATGACGATGTCAGTTGGAAGTGATTCTATATCTCACTCGTAAATTCCTATAGCTAAAGTTGCCAAATACCTCCCGTGAACATCACCGAAAAAAATCCCAGACACCTCATAAGTATTCATTTAATTTACCATCATGACACAGGTTGCCAGATATCCCCAGATAATCCCATTCAGTCACCAACATAACAAAGCAGAGAATAAGACCAGATGACGCTGGCTACATCACTTCAGTTACCAACAAGGCGTGCATGTAGTCGGTCCTCCTGACGTGGACGCCTATCGTGACCTTCGTCAGGTAGTTGGAATTCTCTTCCCAAAATGTACGGACCTGCAGAGAGGGCGAAAGTTTGTTAAATTAATTGTCTTTTCTTTTAAACTGTTAAATGAAACTCGCATTGCACCTCAAGTGTAGGTATTGCAAAAGGGAGACTGCAGTATCCTCTTCGACCCCCAGCTGCATCAACTTTTTAACCTTTTACTTGACTTCCTCTCTTGCTTCCTTCGTTTGATCTTGCTGTCCAACCCCTCATGCCGATATTCTTAACGCAGTTCGATCTTTAAATTATATGATATATAATATATATATATATATATATATCATATATATATATATATATATATATATATATATATATATATATATACAGAAATGAACACTATATACACATATAACCAATGTATATTACACACACACACATACACACACACACACACACACACACACACATATATATATGTATAATATATATATATATATATATTCAGTGCCTGTAAAGTTCTGAGTTAAACGCTTACTATATCGACCGATTATTCATTTGTATTCAAGTGATTTCAACGCCCCACAATAAGTAATCTCACGACATCTTCTCGCTGAAAAATTTTTTAATTTTTTAAAAAAAGAAAAAAAAAACACAAAAAAAAAAAAAAAAAAAAAAAAAAAAAAAGGGCCCGATACCCTCCCGTGTATAAGGTTATGGAGAAAAAGATATCTTCACATAAAAAAAGAAAAACTAACGGCAAGTAAAATACCTAAGAAAACGTCTCCATCCAAATAAAGACAAGGCGTGATCCGATCTCCAGCTTACTCGGGCCACGTGCTGAAATCTATGGTCAAATAGAGCGTTGTTTCATCAACGAAAATTAAAATAAATATGCTGTATTTTATTGCAAATAATTGTTCTGTACCATTGATTCTAAATAATAAATCATGATATCCTATCATAAAATTTCAATATCTTTAACTCAACGCAAAACACCTTTTCCAGATCTTTTTAGGCTTTTCCATAGGGCTTCCCTAACCCCACCAATAAGAAAAACAACAACACGAACAAGAAGAACAACAATAACTCCCCGAGTAAGAGATAATTGTAATGAAACTCACCTGTCTTTGAATATCGGGGGAAAACGTGAACTCTCGCCTTACGTCTTCTGGGAAGGTATTGAAGAGGTGAATTCCAAATGGATATTCTGAAACCAACGAATATCAGATGTATTCTTTAAACAAAAGGCAAATTATTTCGTTCAGGATGTTTAAGGATTAGCACACAGATCCATCTATATATGGTACATGACTGGTAAAAATGTTCTGTTACAACAGAATTCCATCTAATAAAAGGAGCCTATAAAAACATCAAAATATAGAGAGAAAAGTACTATATTTCAGAGACTGCCGTCTCTGAAATATAGTACTTTTCTCTCCATATTTTGGTGTTTTTTATGGGCTCCTTTTATTAGATATAGTACATATATATATATATATATATTATATATATATATATTATATTATATATAATATATATATATATATATATATTTATAATATATATATATATATATATTATATATATATATATATATATATCATATATATATATATATTTATAATATATATATATATATATATTATAGATATATATATATATAGTATATATATATATATATATATAATATATGAAATTTGGTAACTAATACCCTTATTACCCTTTAACATTCACACGTATTAACCCACAAATACCGTATTATGAATAAGTGCTTTGTCCCGGCCAGGATTTGAACCATTTCCTGGTTTTAGAAACAGCGATAGACAGTGACTTTGATCGCCCGGCTATCAAGAACGTCTGTCGTTCTTTTTCAAACATTTAAATCCCCTTGGATTTAAATGACTCCCAGAGCATAGTAAATTGGGTATTAAATGATATTTGTGCCTTTATGTTTGTGAATACATAAACACATACATACATACAAACATACATACATACATATATAAATATGCTTAAAAAATCACAGTAGATGCACGTGACTTCATAAATAAGCGAATACCACGGAAATGATAGTCAGGAATCCAAGCGCTTTCGTCTTTATTCAGACATCGTCAAGGAGCTACTTAAGTACAATTGGAGAGGAAGGCCTCAGGTACAAACAAGATCAGGAATACCAGATGGTTAATTATCAAAAGGGTAAAAATTAAAAGGGATAATCCAGGGATTATCGGATATCACACGGTCACAAACTTAAACAGATTCTGACCCTAACCGAAATTAACAAAGTATCTTTACAGTCGAAAAACATGTAAAAACTGAATATATTAATTTTGTTGCTTATATTTATCTACAACTTTTTTCATTATGAAAGCATCAAGTTTAAATAAACCAAGACTTAATAAATTTAGAACATTTCTATTATTTGACTTGATAAAACAAGATTCAATGATATTCCTTTTAACTGTGTCATTACATGGGACTAAGGCTCTTGCTTGGACTCCAGTTAATAGGATGGTCTAAATCTCTCATATGTACAAATAATGCATTCGATATTTGCCCAGTTCTCACAGAATATTGATGTTGCTTAAGACGCTGTGAAAGAGATTTGCCAGTCTGTCCGTAATAGATTTTATCACACTTTTTGCAAGGAATTTCATATATGCAGCCTGGAAGATCTTTAGGAGAATTTTTGATTACTAAACTCTTGACATTAATATTACTGAAAACCACATTTATGTTAAAAAGCTTTAAAATTCTAGGAATATCTAAAAACCTTTCATCATAAGGTAATTTTAGAATTTTATGCTTACTAAATTCAAGTTTGTCATTAGTTGAATAAAATGTTTTTCTAGCTCTTTTCCATGCCACATCTACAAAGTCCTTGGGTATTTAAGTTTCAATGCAATATCATAATAGTTTTAATTTCAGCGTCAATAAACTGCGGGGCTACAGACACGTACAGCCCTTAGGAACATCCCAGAAAAAACAGAGAATTTAACATTTTGATGGTGATTGGAGTAGTAATGAACAAAAGAGGCAATATTAGTTGATTTTCGAAAGACTGAAAAGGTGAAATTTCTATCATTTCTATGGACAGTTACATCAAGAAAATTCAAATTGCAATTTCTTTCTTCCTCTACAGTAAATTTTTATAGAAGGGACTAAATTATTGAGATTATTAAGGAATTCCTGGAGGTTTTCGTGAACTGGCCAAATACAGAAGATATCATCCACGTATCTAAACCAAATAACTTTTTGGGGCAAAATTCTTGGTAAAAAGATTTTGTCTCAAAAAATTCCATGTAAATATTGCTAAGGACAGGAGATAAGGGATTACCCATGGCCATGCCAAACTTTTGTACAAAAAATTCCCCATTGAAACAAAATTTACTATCTTTGATACATAACCTTATGAGACTAATGAGATTTTCTACACTTAAGGGAATGTCATGACGCTCTAATTCCTCTTCCAAATATTCAAGTAAGTCATCTACAGGCACTTTTGTAAATAAAGAGACAACATCAAAACTAACCATATTAAAATCATAATTCAAATTTAAACTATTCAATTTGTTTATAAAATCAACATTGTTTTTAACATTCGTGTTGGAAATATTTCCTACCAAAGGAGTAAGAATTTTTACAAGCCATTTAGATAAATTATACGAAACTGAGCCCACTGAACTAATGATTGGTCTGATAGGGTTATTGATTTTATGTGTCTTTGACTAAACCATACATGTAAGGTAGGGAGGCGCATTGCGGTGTAAACTGTTTAATTAAATGGTCCAAGTCCTTCAAAATGGATTTAATTTGTTTATTAAAATGGGAGTTAACTGTCTGTTATTTAGAAAAATTGAATCAAAACCTATGCCCTGATGATATCAATATTTGTAAAGGTATTGTGTATGGTGCTATGAGTAAACCTTCTCCCCCTAATGTACCCGTGAGATTTCTCCAGGCTTTTAAGAAAATTAAAGAAGACGAAACAGTGAAGGTGACAATAGCAGATAAAATCTAATGCAGTGGTAATTATGAATAAAAGTGACTATATAAGTAAAATAATGACATTGCTAAATGACACTGATACTTATACGAAACTGAGGTCTGACCCTACACAGACAGTTAACTCCCATTTTAATAAACAAATTAAATCCATTTTGAAGGGCTTGGACCATTTAATTAAACAGTTTACACCGCAATGCGCCTCCCTACCTTACATGTATGGTTTAGTCAAGACACATAAAATCAATAACCCTATCAGACCAATCATTAGTTCAGTGGGCTCAGTTTCGTATAATTTATCTAAATGGCTTGTAAAAATTCTTACTCCTTTGGTAGGAAATATTTCTAACACGAATGTTAAAACAATGTTGATTTTATAAACAAATTGAATAGTTTAAATTTGAATTATGATTTTAATATGGTTAGTTTTGATGTTGTCTCTTTATTACAAAAGTGCCTGTAGATGACTTACTTGAATATTTGGAAGAGGAATTAGAGCGTCATGCATTACCCTTAAGTGTTTAGAAAAAATTCTCATTAGTCTCATAAAAGGTTATGTATCAAAGATAGTAAAATTTTGTTTCAATGGGGAATTTTGTACAAAAGTTTGGCATGGCCATGGGTAATCCCTTATCTCCTGTCCTTAGCAATATTTACATGGAATTTTTGAGACAAAACTCTTACCAAGAATTTTGCCCCAAAAAGTTATTTGGTTTAGATACGTGGATGATATCTTCTGTATTTGGCCAGTTCACGAAACCTCCAGGAATTCCTTAATAATCTCAATAATTTAGTCCCTTCTATAAAATTTACTGTAGAGGAAGAAAGAAATTGCAATTTGAATTTTCTTGATGTAACTGTCCATAGAAATGATAGAAATTTCACCTTTTCAGTCTTTCGAAAATCAACTAATATTGCCTCTTTTGTTCATTACTACTCCAATCACCATCAAAATGTTAAATTCTCTGTTTTTTCTGGGATGTTCCTAAGGGCTTACGTGTCTGTAGCCCGCAGTTTATTGACGCTGAAATTAAAACTATTTATGATATTGCATTGAAACTTAAATACCCAAGGACTTTTGTAGATGTGGCATGGAAAAGAGCTAGAAAAACATTTTATTCAACTAATGACAAACTTGAATTTAGTAAGCATAAAATTCTAAAAAATTACCTTATGATGAAAGGTTTTTAGATATTCCTAGAATTTTAAAGCTTTTTAACATAAATGTGGTTTTCAGTAATATTAATGTCAAGAGTTTAGTAATCAAAAATTCTCCTAAAGATCTTCCAGGCTGCATATATGAAATTCCTTGCAAAAAGTGTGATAAAATCTATTACGGACAGACTGGCAAATCTCTTTCACAGCGTGTCTTAAGCAACATCAATATTCTGTGAGAACTGGGCAAATATCGAATGCATTATTTGTACATATGAGAGATTTAGACCATCCTATTAACTGGAGTCAAGCAAGAGCCTTAGTCCCATGTAATGACACAGTTAAAAGGAATATCATTGAATCTTGTTTTATCAAGTCAAATAATAGAAATGTTCTAAATTTAAGTCTTGGTTTATTTAAACTTGATGCTTTCATAATGAAAAAAGTTGTAGATAAATATAAGCAACAAAATTAATATATTCAGTTTTTTACATGTTTTCGACTGTAAAGATACTTTGTAATTTCGGTTAGGGTCAGAATCTGTTTAAGTTTGTGACCGTGTGATATCCGATAATCCTGGATTATCCCTTTTAATTTTTACCCTTTTGATAATTAACCATCTGGTATTCCTGATCTTGTTTGTACCTGAGGCCTTCCTCTCCAATTGTACTTTAGTAGCTCCTTGACGATGTCTGAATAAAGACGAAAGCGCTTGGATTCCTGACTATCATTTCCCGTGGGTATTCGCTTATATATATAACTATATTATATATAATATATATATATATATATATTGGATAACGTTTATGAGAAACGCCTCGCCTTCCCAGCAGAGTTTTAGTTTTGTCTACTTAATAAAGTAGCAGCCATGCCGTCTCTTGAAGCTACTGTTGTTGGGAGAGTGGGGATGTCGTAGGAATGATATTTCCGGTCTGACGGAAGCTTAGGGTAAGAGAGGCAGGTCACAAGAGTAGCTAGGCTTCGAGATGGATTTTAGGGACTTCTACAATAAGACCTATTTTCCTTCCCAATTTGCTGGCGTTGTGTTTACCACCTTTCAGGCAATGCTCGAGGCGGTTGTTGGAAGCCCCGTGATTCGAAAGCAAGGAGTATCGGTCTCAGTCGGCCGCGAGACGTGGTCTCGGACAGAGGTCAAATTGCCAGCCTCCCAAAATTAGGCCTACCCACGACGCACTGGTGGACCCGGACCCCAGACCTGAACAGAGGTCGGACCGCATTCTTCTACAAGGATACACAGAATATTGCATAAAGGTACGTCTGAAAGTGTAAACTTCAACCCAGCACCTTTTTACTACCATACGACTCTTGCTAAATTCATTTCCAATTCTTATTTTTTACCCCTTCTACATCAGAAGCCCTTTGTCCTCATCGGGCCACGTGCTCCCCTTTGTGACTTGTTAAAGACCTAGTTTTCGTGCATACCTCAGTGAACCATTCGAGTTTACCTTCCCAATGTTAGAGAATTAATCAGCCTTAATCAAAGCAAGAAGTCATTTTCCTTTTTATGTCGTTTAATAACTGGGATTCTTTTCCAGATTCCATGAGTCACGTGCCGTCTCTCTGCTCGCTAAGTGTGCATTAAACCCACGTGAATGAAAATCAGCTTGAATTGAATGAGACTATAAGCCCCAACGTGGGGGCCAATATCGTTTAACTTTTCTCCAGGCCAGCACGGGCCTCTTTGTAAATAAATAGTTTTAAAGTAACGAGCTGAGTTTTCTGGCGACCTTCCCTCTAAAGAAAGAAATCAATAATAATCAGTTTACGGTAAGTTCAAACAATTCCCTCTTGAAATCCCTCAATCATTTCTGTTTACGTATCTAGTCTCTCACAAGGCCATAGATACGTAATATTGTCGACCTCGCCGAGGATCGAATCCGAGCTTGCTTAAAAAAAGCTTGTAAATCGCGTTATCCGTTGTAAAACGTAAACTGTAAATTATGTTACAAAGCGTAAATCAAGCACACTTGCAGGGAAAGAAGACACATGACTCAACGGTAAGGTATTCCATTCATTAATATGATTATTCTATAACCAATGTTAGCTTTAAGGTACGTTTAAGTATTTTTTATTGTAGAAGTGTTTTAAACAAATGTGAAGGTAGAAATATTATTATATTGTAACGGCCAGAGCGCCGAGCGAATTCTGTTTTGTAAATCGCATTGTTGTCGTTGGAGCTTACACGAACACGTGTATTAGATAGATGCCAGAAAGGACCAGATCAAAACTAGGAAGTGCTTTGCCAGGGTTATTGCTGTGTTTGAAAGCCTAGCTAGTTTAGGAGTGTTTTTACTAATAGTTACGGCAAAAGAAGTGTACAATTCTTTGTGTCGTGATATGTTAGGGTATTCATTTTTAACTTAGTTTCATTCCAAGTGTTGGTAACCGCTTACCTCTCGGCTAATTCAGCTTCGCGCTCTCTCGCGCCTGCGCGGTCTCAACCAACCTTCGTCTCATTCACAGCGGCAGCCATGTTTGTTTCCTCTTTCAACATTATCTAAACAATTTAAGCAAAGTAACGTAAGTCTCGAAGTTTTAACGTAAATAATATCGATCTCGGTACTAGTATCTATCGTCCTGCCAGAAAAATTAACGTAATTCGCCTTGAATAAGAAAGTAGAATTTTGTGTTGTAAATTGCCTTCGCATTTACAGAGAATCAGCTGTTTTGAACGACATGCTGCGCGCTAGCAGTGCTACCCTCCTCACATGTTTCACCTCGCATCGCTCACTCGCGCGCTGAGCGAAGTTTCATTTCACTTCGCACTTAACGTAACCTCATTTACAATTGTTTGCTAACATCGTTTTAAAATCCTTACCGTCATTTCACTGTCCACGGGGACCTAGTAATCTTAATAAAGTTAACGTAAATCTCAAGTAGAGTAAATCACAAGAATTGTTAACGTAAAAACGCGTCGTTTTTGTAAAATCATATTGAAACGCAAATCATTTCGTAAGCGCGAGCCGCTACATTAACGTAAAAATCGTTCAACGCGAGCGCGTTATCATTTTCATAAAACGTTTTCAAAAGCAATTCTTTCATTTCACGTTAACGTAAGTAAATCATTTAACGCAAGTTGCGTCATATTAAACTAACGTTAGTAGTTCAATTCAATATAAGGGAGTATCATTCACATATCATTTTTCACCCTCTCCGAGAGAGAGAGAAGAGAGAGAGAAAACCAGAACCCAGTATTCACGAAGCCAAGAGTACTACATCTTACCATTAATTATAGCATGCAGAATTAACATTATTTTAGTCTCTTGTGTCTTCCATTTACACAGCGTGATACGTACGCGCATGTGTCCATTGCAGTTTGCAAACATTTATTTGTTTCATTTATCGAGTACTTCAGCGAGTGACTGAGCATTTCTAAAATTTCCATTACCTGTCGTTGCCCGAGTGGTCTTTTCATTTTCTTTTATCACAAAAGACTTGCGTATACCGCAAGCACAACTCGCACAGTGTGCCACGCCAATTCATTACTTCCAGACAGGGAAGTCGTTACCAGTTTAGGACTGGCCACCACCAGTGCACGTCAGGTCTTATCATTTTACAGTGCCACTAATTCTTGACACTGTCCACCGACTGGCTGCTGAAGTACTCCCACCTTTTACTTTCTCTCCTCCACTATTACACTCTGCCATGAGCAGTGCCATTTCACTTCAGTATATTTAAGTATACTGCATGTAGTGTCCGGGACACACCAGCACGATACCAGTGCTCCAAGGAACGCCTCCATAAGTGCCATTGCACCTGTACAGGCCGTACAGGTAGCCATTAAACAAACCTGCGTGTCCGTCCTTACGGAACGCCCAAATAACTAGTGTGTCCGTGTACAAGGGTCAGTGATCCTTCGGAACACTCATCAAAGGGAACGCCTCCCGAAGCGCCGCAATACCAGCCCTAAGTGCTGTCAAACCTGCGTGTCCGTCCTACGGAACGCCCATTCATTAGAGTATCCACCATTTTGGATCACTCCACCAAGGAACGCCTCCGAAAGTGCCGTGCACCTGTATTGGACCTACAGGTAGCCCATTCCAGCGTCTCCCAACTTAGGAACGCCCTTAAGTGTGGACGTACGCCGTACACTCCATTGATTTGTTTTTCACCTCTTTAGAAGGTGCCAATCCAGAAGTGCCACCAACTTACGGGACACTTCCCAAGTGCCACAGAGCACCCAGTCTTCTCAGACTTTTTCTCTACCACGTCGCAGAACACCTTTCCAAGTGAGTGCCACTTTCCACAGTAGGCACTCCTATTCCATTCCGTACCCTTCCTGGCCATTATTTTCATTTTCAGCAGAGCCTCTACTGCAGCCTAGGGAAATGGTTCTTATCCCTGCTTCCCCGCGACTTCTTTTGCCAGAGAGCTAGAGAAGCTCGGAGCCCTCATAACTCTGGGCAGGGAGGCTGGTTACACTGGACCAGCACTTGACCAGTGGATAAAGACGCAGCAGGCTGCTGCGCGCCAGCAGGGAAAGGAAGAAAGCGAAGAAGAGAGGAAAGAAAGAGAAGCAGAGAGGATGCCAGAGAAGCAGAGAGGAAAGAAAGAAAGAAGAAGAGAGAAAGCATGAGCTAGCTCTCCTAGATGACGCAATCTCTCTGCTAGTTTCCAAGCCCCAGACCATGAGCTGGATCTCCGGTAAGAGGTGTTGCGGAGGTTCTGCACTACTTGTTGTGTGCGTGGGCATGCTGTGGATTCCCGACCAGTGCCCAAGTCGGTCTCTACCTTGGGAGGAGAGCTTCCAGGGTGAACTTCTCCAAGGCTACCATGTAGCCCTGCCTGATGAACTGTCTCCTACGCCCTATCAGTGGGTACAAGTCATGGCCGACACCGAAGCCCAGGTCTCCCTTATTTATTCCAGAAAGGCATTGCCTAGGGGTGCCAAAATCCGGACGGACGAAGAAATTCAGTTCGAATGGATTGACGGTAACCTCTATTCTGTTCCTTCAGTCCTCTGAATGTAAAAATGCCCTTTCTGGACCAGGTGACCAAGGAACCACATTGTTGCCGCCTGGCGTAGTGGACCAATTTCATGATGTTTATCAGGTGATATTGGGCCGAGATTTACTTAAGCCGTATCTCCCCTGGACGCAGCTCCCACTACCAGATGCACCGGACACCTGCAGCATGCCAGATAATCAACCCTATATTTTAGATTCAGAGGCTAGTGCCTCCGATGTCCCAGACATCCCTTTTATTTGTGAACCTGGCCCTGACCCAGTGTCAGAGCCAGACGTTTCTCCCGCATCATCTCAGCCTCTTACCATTTTACCGCCTACCTCCTCCACTTTGGAAGAGGTAAGCCCACCAGTTAACCCCGGACTTGCTTCCGAGGATGATTCAACGGAGGTTTCCTTAACCTCCCCACGTCACATCACTGCCAGAGAGGACTCTTCACCTGTGCCAGAGCACACTGCCAGCCTTGGTGACTCCGGTACAATTCGCAACCTGTGGGGTCCATCTCGGCCTTATCATCCAGTGCCACGGAAGAGGTTCTGGAACAAGTTCTGCCGAGACTGTGGCCGCAAGGGTCACATGTCTGCAAATTACGGAGGGTGCGCGAACCACAATATTCCGGCCATCGCAATGGCCGTCACCAATCCTTCTTCTCTAGGACCCCCAGCTAAGGGCCCTATAACCGTCGCACCCCTCCAAAGCCATTATCAGCCAAGCCACGTCAGAGCCTACGACGACTCTGGCGCTCAAATCTCCCTGATACGGGAAGACCGAATCCCCCGAGGGGCTAACATTGATAGACGTCGATTGATCACCATTGAAGGTATCAATCACATTAAACTGATCCTTCCGACCGTCCAATTGAGGGTCACCAGACCTAGTTTCTCCAAGGTATGTACTCTTGCAGTTGCAAGCTACATTCCAGGAGGTTACGACCTCCTCCTAGGGCAAGACATGAAGTCTCCCTCGCATTCCAAAAAGCCTAGGGGTCCTAACCCCACGTCCAATCACTCTAAAGCAAGGAGTAATCGAAATTTTACTTCCTCCAGGAAGTACAACCACCAACAGTCTCCCTCGTTACCAGGAAGGGAGATTGATCATTCACAGTTCCGTTGCAAAACCTGCAACGTAATAGGGCACTCTACTAATGGCCTAGGTGCCCTAGCCGACTATCAGCAGCGGACACTGTCCATGTTCCCCAAGGCCTAGCCTTCAACCAGAGACAGGAGCCTCTGTCTCCCATTTCCAAGGGCACGCTGAGAGGTATTGCACCTCCGGTACCCGCCACAGGTCCAGCCGACCTCAACTCTCTGCCAGTGCCACTGGCAGCACTGTCCAGTACCAAGCTCCGTCCAGCCTGGACGTAGAGCCACCACCGAACTTGACTTCTGCGCCTGGCCCCGAGCTAGTGCCGGCGCCTAACCTACCCAAGGATCCTCCTACAGGAGATCCTCCAACAGGCATGGAGCTTACCGCAGCCCATGGCCAATCACTAGTTCCGTCTTCTTCACCCTCACTGTCGCCCCGAGGATGAACCTCCGGCAGACCTCACCTTCATACCGCCTCAGGCTACCACTGCCTCTGCTCCTGCCGGCGTTTTCTGGCCTTTCCCCCAGAGTCGGTGCCTCCGTCTACTCCAAGTACTGGTATAGCCAGGTCCTGGGGGAATAAGAAGAAGAAGAAGAAGGGACGTCATTAAACAAACTAACACAAAAGAGCCACATGCTCTCCTTGACACCTGTGCCCGAGGTACAGTGTCGCATTCATTTGCAGAATGATCCTGGCACCTACCCAGAGAAGGTAGCCAGCCTGATCTCTGCCAGTAGAACTAACCCTCTAACCCCTAGAAATTGTGATACAACACTCATGTAAATGTCATAACTACCTCATTGCATTTCCCTCCTGGTAATTTAACCACTCATCATCCCCAACGCATCATTACCTCTCATTATGTATTTAACAGTTCCGTCGCTGAACTACTGCTGTGCGTACCACACTCTGGAATGATTGCGTCTTCATTTAACTGTATTGAGTAGGTTAGGCTAATGATTTAGTACCAGGGCATTAGGTTAGTAGCAAGTAGAATTTTCAAGTAACCTTATCTAGGGGTAGAGTAGACTGTCGTCACACAAGACAACCCTGGTAGTTGTTTGATTAGGCTAGACTACCAATTCACTATATTAAGTTAGTACACTTAGCATCTTTGCCTATAAGTTAGGTAGGCCATTGTAGTCAGCCGTATCGCTGCTCAAAAAACTTCAAAGTTAGAGTAGGAGAACTGGTTGTCGAGGCGATCAACTTATTTAAGCCAAGACCTTCACGCCCGAAAGGGAGTGAATGCCTTCTTAACAGGGGGAGCTGCTACGTTTATAGAACGCCTCGCCTCCCAGCAGAGTTTTAGTTTGTTTAATTATAAAAAGTAGCAGCCATGCCGTCTCTTGAAGCTACTGTTGTTGGGGAGAGAGTGGGGATGTCGTAGGAATGATATTTCGGTCTGACGGAAGCTTAGGTAAGAGAGGCAGGTGGCACAAGAGTAGCTAGGCTTCGAGATGGATTTTAGGGACTTCTACAATAAGACCTATTTTCCTTCCCAATTTGCTGGCGTTGTGTTTACCACCTTTCAGGCAATGCTCGAGGCGGTTGTTGGAAGCCCCGTGATTCGAAAGCAAGGAGTATCGGTCTCAGTCGGCCGCGAGACGTGGTCTCGGACAGAGGTCAAATTGCCAGCCTCCCAAAATTAGGCCTACCCACGACGCACTGGTGGACCCGGACCCCAGACCTGAACAGAGGTCGGACCGCATTCTTCTACAAGGATACACAGAATATTGCATAAAGGTACGTCTGAAAGTGTTAAAACTTCAACCCAGCACCTTTACTACCATACGACTCTTGCTAAATTCATTTCCAATTCTATTTTTTAACCCCTTCTAAATTTCAGAAGCCCTTTGGTCCTCATCGGGCCACGTGCTCCCCTTTGTGACTTGTTAAAGACCTAGTTTTCGTGCATACCTCAGTGAACCATTCGAGTTTACCTTCCCCAATGTTAGAGAAATTAATCAGCCTTAATCAAAGCAAGAAGTCATTTTTCCTTTTTATGTCGTTTAATCTGGGATTCTTTTCCAGATTCCATGAGTCACGTGCCGTCTCTCTGCTCGCAAGTGTGCATTAACCCACGTTGAATGAAAATCAGCTTGAATTGAATGAGACTATAAGCCCCAACGTGGGGGCCAATATCGTTTGTTTAACTTTTCTCCAGGCCAGCACGGGCCTCTTTGTAAATAAATAGTTTTCAAGTAACGAGCTGAGTTTTCTGGCGACCTTACCCTCTAAAGAAAGAAATCAATAATAATCAGTTTACGGTAAGTTCAAACAATTCCCTCTTGAAATCCCTCAATCATTTCTGTTTACGTATCTAGTCTCTCACAAGGCCATAGATACAAGTAATAATATATATATATAGATATATATATATATATATATATATATATATATATATATATATAATAGTATATATATATATATATATATATATATTTATATATATATATATATATATATAAGGTATGCAGGAGAATCAATTATAAGAAGTTAAGGATTAAGGAGGTCCACAAATACTTCATATGAACTATACATATAATATATATATATATATATATATATATATATAATATATATATATATACGTAATCAAATTTCCATTACCTGTCACGAAAAGGTTTGGTCCCAGAAGTCCAGATGCTGCTGCCTCAGCCATTCCATGATGTATGTGACTCCGTGCTGGTAATCTTATCCAGTCCCGGTCATTATATGTAACTGAAAAACAAAGAATATGTGTATTGACTACGTTCGACAAAAGTACTACACAGTTGTCAAAGTCGAGGAGGGCTGATGCCGACTCCAAAACAACGAATAGCTGTGCCGTTAAAGGTGCTTCACTATACGTCCTAATTTCTTGGTTCCTAAGTTCGCGCCCAGGAGCCGACGAAATCATTATCAACTAAAAATTCCCCTTCATTTAACATATATGAAAATATATTAATTCTGATGGCAGAGCGAATTAGATATTTAAAGGACATAGCTTCATGCGTATATATGAATCACGGTGATGTGATCAGAATATTATTATATATATATTATATATATATATATACTAATCATATATATATATTATATATATATATAGATATATATATATATATATATATATAATATATAATATATTTATATATATATATATATATATATATATATATATATATATATATATATATATGTATATATATAATAATATATATAAATATATTATATATCTATATATTATATAATATCTATATATATATATATATATATATATATATATATATGACATTTCATAAGACAAAGTAATTTATATGTGTAGATGCACCACGGGAAAATTGAATTATAGGGTATAAATCCTGGCCGGTTTCATCGTCGGTATTTCTGTAGCATTCTCAAGAGGAATGATACATAACTGTAGAAACTTACAATATATATATGCTAGTGACAGTACAAATGAACATGTACCCCACTGAAAATATAATACTCACACAAAGTGAATGTAAAAAAAGGGAGGGGCAGTAAGCTTAGTACCATCTGAGGTCAGTACTCCATTTTAAATTCTTGTTTATCTACGTGTGTGGACTCAAACCTGGTAAACTTTTTACCTTGGTAAATAGTTCACCTGGCCCAGGCAAACTATATGCCTGTATAAATAGAGTACCTGGGCCAAGTCCAACGTATTTTTTGGGTGCTAGTACTTTAGGGATTCATTTACTTAGCCCTAGCCCAGAGCAAAGGTGTAGCGGAGTCGACCTAGATACATAAACAAGATTTGTAAATGAATTACTGACCTCAGACGCAATGGATTTACCACCCCGCCTTTTTTTATTTATTCACTATATATGAATATTTTATTTCCAACCTGTTCTACTTATGTTCGTGTGTACAGCCACTCTAAAACATCTATATCGTAAATTTCTACAATTATGGAACAGTTCTCTTGAAGATGTCTTAGAAATAATAAAGACAAAACCGGTCAGGATATATAATATCTGTTTCATTTTGCTTTGTGATAGATTTTCAGGCATATATTGTTCATGTATTATCTTAATATTAGTATTATATAAGATTATATAATAATATATATATATATATATAATATAGTAATATACATATAAAGGCTTTTGCTTTTATTTACATATTCATTACGTTCCAAATTTTCGTGATTCCAGGATTATACATATATACATACATACACACCCATATATATATATATATATATATATATATATATACTATATATATATATATATTATATAAATTTTTTAGTTTTTTTTACATGATGTTTCTATATGGTCTATACATACACAAACAAAAAAATCAGCATATTGTTATACTACAACAATAACTTATTCGCCCACTTTTTATGTTTCATCCAAGGATTTTGCTATTCCACAAAAATCGACTCCTCTCTGTCTCTCGTTGAAACTCAACACTTTTGAAACTAAGCACTTTCCCAATACTACTTGTGTATAAGAATGACGCAATTCTCTGGGGCACATCCATTACAGTTTCTGTAACTACATTCGTCTTTTGACCTACACATTCGTCACTTCTTATACTTCAGTATAATTTTCCCCTCTTTTCGTTATTCAGTGCATTTATCCATCGCAGCAAGGTACATGAAGAACACAAATACAAAAGAGTGGGCTTCCGCAGAAGAAGGTTAAAGACTGTGTTTTTTTGTGAATATTCCTTAGAAACAGAACCCATAGTCATGTAGCCTATATTAGATTCACATCAACCAATCATCTGATGTCTAGGCCAGTCCCTTACGACGCTCCTGATTGGCGGTTGATTAGCCAGTCACAGGGCTGGAAACTCTCAGTCCCTCTCTCGAGAGTTCACATAGGCAGGATGCATGTTCCACCTCACCTGAGGGATACTTTCGAAAAGACGTATTCCTCAGGAGAAGTGGAACATATATCCTGCCTATGTGAACTCTCGAGAGAGACTGAGAGTTTCCAGCCCAGTAATTGGCTTATCAACAGCCAATCAAGAGCGTCGTAAGGGACTGGCCTTGACATCAGATGCACCGTTTGATGGGAATCTACTATAACAACAACAAACTTCAATGTGACCAACTACTTCACCTGGAATGGGTTTCATGGTAATGTTGGGGAAAGTATCCTTCAACTGGTTTTCCATCTTGGGATGCAATCTGACCGTTGCCCCATAGACGCGACCGAGCGCCAGGAGGGTGGCGTACTCCCCCATGGCGTTACCCAGACGCCCTTGCGGTACTGACGTGAGCACAGGTAACTGGAGGTTATTCCACTTCTTCTTTGGGTAACGGCGCCATATTCTGGGACTTATAGCTGTTATAGGTAACCGCTTCCTTGCCTCTGGTTTGTAGGCCTCGTCATCAATTAGAGCAGTGTTCTGAAAAATGGATAAATAACCCTTGAACATAAGGTTTGGGTACGTTGAGAAACAAAATTGGTTCTTAGAATATTGTAGTTCTAGTCACCAGGTGAACCTTTAAGAACTTTAAGTCTGAATACATAGGACAAAAATGATTGAAGATTCAAATGCGGAGCATGATCGAAAGAAAACTGAGTTTTGAATGACTGAACCACCAGGCTATGATCAGCATGGAAACTAAATGTTACAATAAACTTCTTAGTTGGGAAAACTCTCTATATCGAAAGTATGTATAATGTTCCAAGAGATCCACAATAATAAAAAATGTTGCGAGTTCGTGTATAATTTAAAAGCCCTTTACAAAGCTTTCGAACCCTTCCCTGAGTTCATTTTGGACTGAAGATGAACCCAGGGAAGGTTTCGAAAGCTTTGTAAAGGGTTTTTAAATTATACACGAACTCGCAACGTTTTTTTATTATTGTGGACCTCTTGGAACAGAAAATAAACTTCTTAACCAACGCTGTCACACTGAGCTTTACAACGATACAGAAAAATAGGCCAATATGAGTTGATATGCCAATGTGGGTCCTGATAACCAAGAGAAAATAAAATAAAATAACGTACTCATTAACAGTTGCAACTGATCGCAGTACTAAAAATAAAAAAAAAATCATTATAAACACCAAAATGGGCAGTGGAATTCTAACTAGGATGGATTACATGCAAGATAGTTCACATTTACATGCAGGATAGTTCAACTTCTAGCACTTACCACTGATTGCAATATCCTATTGACTCGTATCGTAAGTTGTATCATGAAGCCTGTAGAGAATTGTTAAAAAGAATACAGTTAATAACAGCAAAAATCAACATATTGAAATAGTCTTAATTCATTTAATTTCATCAATTTTATATTTTGTGGTCCTTGGGCCGTTTTCAAGTTCGGTTTAATAATATTTCGTGCACACACTACAGAAGACGAGTGCCATTCATTACTTCTCGGATAAAACTTTAGTCCAAGGATATTCTCAATAGATTTGTTATATATCTTAAGGGTTACCCCATCATGTTTCTTTTCAAACATGTCTGTTTTTCTACGCAGATCAGTACGCAAAGAATTAACAGGAGACACTGTATTGGGGATAACTAAAATTTCCGTAAGAAGTCTTTAAGAACAAGAATCTCTAGAGGGTTATTGATTTTGATAAAACAACCACAACCGGAGACCAAACAAGACCACACAACACGGCTACTTGTCGGAAATGTAATCGGTTATTTTCACTGATTTCCGGCAAGAATACCACCGCGAAAAGGAGATGAGCAGAATCATTACTGGGGCAACACAAACACACACACACAAACACACACGCACCCACACACACATACCATACCGATAGATGAGACAACACGAAGCGCTCCTTCTCACACGTGACGAGCAACATTACGCCAGCAACTGTTTTGGAAAAGGAACCTCGGAAACATAGACCCATTTTGACGAGCTGAGGTCGAAGGAACACGATGTCGCCTGAAAATGAAGAAGAAGAAGAAGAAAGACGTTCTTATCCCAAAATATGAAATAAAGAGCGTTATTTCTAACAATAACAGACCTCGAGCGTACCTCTTTTCCTCTTAAACGAAGTTCGAAGCCAATTCGAAAGATGGCAATTTAGCAAGAAGGGCGAGAAAAGGTTCTTCGTCTGAAATACGGGAGAAGTTGGACGACAGCTGTGCTTCTGCCAAACAGCAACGCTGACACTGCCCATTGCTGACGAGTCTAGCTATCAAGCAAAAATTAACCTCAAACATTTCCTCAGAGTCAAACGTGAGTCACCTAGCTTCCTGATTACGATTAACTTTTTTTTTTTTTTTTTTTTTACTCGCCTCTATTTACCTGACGTCTAGAATACCATAGTAATGCTTTGACCAATGACGTCTGAAATATCTATAATACAATTACGAATGGTGTCTCAGGTATCAGAGATGCGAATGAATAATGTCGATTTCAGTGGTGAAATCGACAATGACATCTCAAGTATCATTAACATGATGACTGATGACTCTTCAGATATCAAATATGTAATAACCATTGAGCAACCTTAGGTATTTATACATCAATGACGCAAATAACCAATAATATGTCGTACACCAAACTTAAAAATAACCTTATTTTTAACAATCAGTGAAAATCAAGGGAGTTCAGAAAGCCCACAAGAGATGAACCTATCTTTTTTTTTCTCTCTCTCCTGGTGCCCTTGAAGGTAATACTTTCTTAAAATGGATAAAAAAAAAAAGTGAGAGGTGGGGGTAGTGGGTACCGTCCCCAGGGACCAAGGCGTGATCAGACCTCCAGCTTACTCAGGGTGCGTGCTAAAATCACTAGACAAATAGAGTATTGCTACTCGATGATCACTACCCCCACTTCTCACTATTTTCGCTTACTCGGGGAGTAAGCCTACACACTATTTTGTTGTTGTTGTTGCTGTTATTGTTGTTGTATTTGTTGTTGTTTTTCTCGCTGTTGCTGCTCTTGTTGGGGGTGTTTCGCGTTGAGTTAAAGATACAGGAATTTTAGGATAGGACTTTTATGATTTGTCTATTAGGACGAAAATGAAAGAAATAGATAATGTGCATGTTAAACAGTACAGAAAATTATTTCTGATAAAAGAAAACAAATATATTAAAAAATAGTGGGAAAGACAAGTAAGAGCAAAGGAGCACAGAACACCTACCCCCATTGGTAGCGTCAACACAGCTGTTTATTGCCTAATTTTTTTTTCGTTTTTTGACCCCATGTGTCCTTTTCATTAATGTCAGTCTTGACGCTAGTTTGGCCTTCGATACCAATGTGGGTAGGTGTTATTCTGTGCTGATTTGCTGTTATTTGTCTTGTAACCCTATTTGTTCATTTTTGCTTTCTGTTCTGTTGTAGATGTAAATAAGGTGACAAATAGATTTTCTATATACCTTGCACAATATATATAGTATAATATATATAATAATAATATATATATATATATATATATATATATATATATATATATATATATATATATAAGCAGAGATCTTTACTAAGACATTGTCAAGGAACGAATGTCTTAGTAAAGACGAAAGCGCTTGGATTTCTGCCCTATAATTTTCCTGTGGTATTCGCTTATTTAATGAAGTAACGTGCATCTACTGTGATTTTTTAAGCATAATATATATATATATATATATATATATATATATATATATATATATATATATATATATATATACACACACACACACAAGTAACTTATTGTTTTTGACCGCTTTTTTCAGCATAGAAAATGCATTAAGCGATGCGAAGCATCGGCTTCTTAAATAAATACATGAAAATAGAATCACATTCCATAAACTCCCGATTGTATATAGATATATAAATATATATACATATCTACCTACAGACATACATACATGCTAATAAGGAAACTTGCATAACCATCCAGTGCTTGAGGAGGAAAACGCGAGATAAAATTTTATCCATTCCGCTGCCACGTACGAGGATATTGCTGCATGCATGAGGATATTATAGCAGTTGCGTCTTTCCAGATTTTTCTGAGTCTGGGGAATCGGGGGGAGGGGGGGGCGAGTGAAGGGAGCCCTATCATCTGGGTGGGTGGGGGCTCTGTAGTAAGCCTCCGAGAAATATTTGGAAATATGTGCTCATTTTTTAGCATTTTAAAGCCATAAGAGATGTATTGATTTCATAGGAGTGAATTTTACTTTTATTATTATTTTAAAAGCTAAGAGGGAGTAAACCAAGTCTTGGGGGGCCATCAGTTTCTTGAGGGGGCAAGTGTCCTCACAAATGGCGCCCTTGCTCACACGCAAGGGAAATTATATATGATAATGGCAGCTGCCTAGCAAGGATTCCAACTTTTTTGGCTTTGCTACTGAAAAGTACAGCCATCACGATCTCTATATTCTTGAGAATAACTGACAGCCTTTCGATGTAAGCTGTTCTTAAGGTATAGTCAACATGGTACTATGGTTATTTGTGGCTTAACATTTTATGTTATATAAAGTTTTCAATCTTTAACAGCTCGATCTGTACTTTTCTGCATTTCCTTAACTAATCTACAAGGAGTTACTCTGTTAAAGGCTTTATGATAATGTGGAATTTGGAACACAATAAGAAATATAAGTGGAAATAATCTAAAAGCTCGAACTAGCAAAAAGAAAGTTTATAACTAATAGATTTGTTGACAAGAAGTAATTGACAACCATCATGTTGCACTATTATTTTTGTGTTGGTTTCCAGATTCAAATCAAGTATCAGTTTTTTTCATATATACTTGTACCTATTGACATGTCATACCCAGAATCCTGTGAGGGTAGGCAAACAAAAATATAATTCACACAAAATCTAATTGTTATTTTCATAGAGCACTGAAAATACGTATGAATTTACCTCCAATGATAGCACCACTGCTTCAGTGTTTGTGTATATTGTAGGTTAAAGTATATTACATCACAAATATAAATGGCAGTCCTTTGCTTGAGACATTATATAACAGATCAATTTTATTGAGTTACATTAAAGAAAATATGGTACTTGATAGCAACAAATATGGTTATGCAACTACATATGGTTCACTGGTTCGATCAGTATATATGTATGTGTAGCTAATCATTGTAGCGTTATTAAATATTTACATAAAGTATCAGGCATAATCTATTTCAAATTTTGAAGAAAAGAAGATTCGTAAGGAATGCAGGTACTAAAAGAGATGTCATGAAAAAAAGATTCTTTTTCACGACAAGATACGTGCAATATGTTACAATCTTCCTTGCTTCTGCACCATTACAAGAACTTCAGAAAAAATACATCGTCATAAATTTTAAAAATGATGTCTGTTTCCTATCCTAAAAATGACAACAAATCGACATAAAAATACGAACCTTTTGAAACGGCTCACGGCAAGTTGGCAGGACGAGAAGCAGCGTTGTTAATCTGGTATACCTGTTCGAGGCAATTCTTTGGCTATTTTAAGTCTCGAAACCAAACCTACACAATTTGTAACTCTGAAATCGCAGGTGGCATCACCTGGAAGGCCATAGTCTCCAAAGTATTGGTTACCTCAAGTAATAATTTCCCGATGCAAAATGTAAACAAACATCGGAGAGTGCCAATGTTACTTCAGGTTACTTTACAAGTCAACAACACTAACAAAAGCATTTGGATCAGGAAAGATCTGTTCGTTAGTTCAGTTAGGCCTTTAGTTAGCAGTTATTCTTGCTGTATATTGCAATTAATTTAATTTCAAGCTTTTTTCATTACAGGATGTATCTCACACTTTGAGTGTCTTCGTAATTGCACGTATAAATGTGCAACTTGAACCCAATTACTTGTGGGTTAGGCGATTGACAACATTGTTGCAAGATCATTGAAACATCAGAAAGGCTGGAATTCACAGTGTGGAATCAGCCTCGTGACAGTTGAAGTTACACTTAATGTAATCTAGGTTGGGCTAGCTATAGTGTGTCAAAATATCATGAAGTACACAGGGGAATTTCTATAGTTTAGATGATGATGATGATGCAAGGTCTAGTCGGGTATCTATTTTGTCTGGTCAGTGTGCCTTTCAAAATTTATTCAGCCTAGATAATTTTATATCAAAGTCACAAGAGTAATGTTGAAGAAAATTGTCTTAAGCTACGGTTTCTCATTTAGCTATTATATATTTGTTACCTCTTTTTTCTTGTTGGTGTCATTTGGTTGTGTGCATATACAATGGCATTTTGGAAACTGTTTTGGTCAGAGAAAAAAATGAATCGATCATTAATTTAGTTTGTTCCACCATTAGATGAAGTGATTTTTTGTTGTTGAGATATTTGTCGTATACTTAGTCACTATGATGAAAACAAGTACATAATTTGTTGAATAGGGTGCACAAGTCCTGGGCATCATAAATTATAGAAAGATTAAATAGCCTTCTTTGTCTCTGAACATGCTCTCGGGCTTTATATGGATGGAAGGAGTATTTGACTTTGAATCTGGAAAAAACAGATTCCAGGGATTATGCATTAACCCATATGGTACTAAAGCATTTGCATTTGAAGGCCTTGGCTGTGTGATAAATCAGATTTGAAATTTTGCCATTAAAAATGCCTATTGTGGTTCATTCTTCATCAATTCACCCTAATTTCATGAAGTATTGGAAGAAATCAGATAGTTATTTATGAAACTGGTGGGCTAAGTTGTAATAATTAAATTTTTATTATAAATTTCTGTTTCTACTTAAGTATCCTTCCTTCTACATTTTTAGCCTTATTTCTGTTTGGTTACTAGCTCTAATTAACAAAAATAAAAGGTTTATTGCCACATCCAAATTTTTTCTGATAAGTTCTTCTTATACAAAAGCTTAATTCTGTTAAAGGTGAGAAACCAAATACATTCATTATCACAAACATTTAATTTAGATAAAATACAACAGTAATATTATAGACAAATGCCTTGAGTAAAGAAAATGTTTGAAGAAAATGCATATAAAAATTTATTATTCTAAAGGCAAAACCTTTAACATTTGTAAAACAGCGATAGTCTAAACCCATCTGATACAAAAAATCTTGTAGTAGCAAATTATTCATGTTTGGGCATAGAATAATGCCAAAAAAAATGCAATGAGAAATTCTGCTCAACCTTACCTTGAACAAATAATCAAATTTCAGGTGATACAACACTTTTGAAGGGATTAATTACACTACAAATTTAATATTACTTGAAAAAATTGTTGCACAGCATCAAGTTAATTAAGAAAGGTGCTGTGTAACTGATGGTACCTAAACTTTGGCTTAGGCCAGCAAAAGTAGACTCTTGAGTTCGCAAGTGCATAAACTGTCAGGTTTTCTACTTTCTACTTTGTTCCTCTCCTCCTCTTACTGCTGGACAATGCCAAACCTTATCCTCTACAACACCACAGACTAATGATCCTGAAGGCCTGGAAGGTATTTAGCTTCTCAGCCTTGTTCCTCATAGGTTTGACCAGCCTAAGGAAATGGTTCCCATGCACAGAAAAGGAACAGATGGTTGACTGCTCTATGTTCAAAGGTGGGAATTACTGAGTAGTCCTGGACCTCATTGTTGGCTTGCAGATTTTTTTCTTGAACTTATTTCAACCTTTCTCTGATCAAGAAATGCACTTGGGGCAAATGCTTTCTCTTCAGTATGTATACTCTACCTGTGAAAAGAGAGCAGTAAGTATGAAAGTAACAAAAGGGCATTGAACTTTCATTAGGTTTTACAATAAAAACCTGTATAATTGCACAACACAACTATGCATTAGTTACTGTAATCTGCCTTAGGCAAATACTCTAAGGAAATTACAGAGCAAATACAATTACAGCTTTGAAATAATAAGAAAAACATCATTAGCTGCCACCGAGAAGTAGTTCTCAGCAACATCGTAACAAGTTGGCTCTATTGTGAGACACTTCACCCACTCAGTAGAGAATCAGTGCTCACTAACGCAATGGAAACACAACCAATAAATAACAAGAATGAAGTATATTCAATACATAATCTTAAAACACAGTAAAACACTCATTCTACAACACTAACAAAATGAGAAGAACAAACCTTTCATATCTGGATTAACTGGACAACAACAAAAAACTGTTCAATATTTGATGGTATTCATACACTATTATGAAATTTTAACAAGATAGCATACAGTATTGCTTTTACAAAGTGAGTGGGGGAGGTCAGTACAGCCTTATGGCACACACATATATGCACACAAACATATATATATATATATATATATATATATATATATATATATATATATATATATATATATATATATACATATATATATATATATATATGTGTGTGTGTGTGTGTGTGTGTGTGTGTGTGTGTATTATATAGTATATATATATATATATATATATATATATATATATATATATATATATATATATATATATATATAAAGTATAGAGAGAGAGAAGAAAGAGAGAGAGAGAGAGAGAGAGAGAGAGAGAGAGAGAGAGAGATGAAAGTGCCCTGAAGGGATGAGATCGGAGGAAAAGGAGAATATTGACTAAGCTCCGGGAGACCAGGAAAATTTTGAAGGAATATTTGCTTTGTAATCCGACGTGTGTATGCAGTTGCCGAAAGCAAAAAGATTGCCAGTTCCTCTCTGCTTGTTTTAGTCCAGGCAAAGCCGAAGTGCCTCTTTTCTAACGTTTTATGAAATTGCTTGATTTCGTATTGCATCCCGTGATGTTCAAGAGAAAAAGAGGTATATACACTCAAGGTCCAATATTGTTAAAAATGATGCTCTCTTCTCTTAGTGTTTTTGGGTTAAGACTTGATGACGTTTTTCTGTTCTTTTTTTTTTCAGGCGACATCATGTTCTGCCGACGTTCTCACGTCAAAATGTGTCTGTCTTTCCGAAGTTTGTCTTATAGAACATCTGCCGTCTTAATGCTGGTGCTCGCCACATGTAAATAGATGTGCGTCGTGGTCGTTCGCATGTGTGTGAGTGTGAGTGTGTGTGTGTGTGTGAGGGTTTGTCAGTATTGAAGTAATTGTAATTGTAATCGAATTGAAATGTACTTAATTACAGTCTCGTGTGATCGTAACTGAAAATGAAAAATAGCAAGCAATTGTAATTTAATTAATTACAGGAGGATACAATTTGTAATTTAATTGTAAATATTAAAATTGAAGTGTTAAGGGTCGGGCTTCATTAGGAGTGATTGGTTGCTTATAAGACCCAAATTTTCTGATGCTCCCGACCTTGTCCTGTAGGTGACGTATTTTAATATGACCATTGCTCTTGTATCGCTCACACTTCTGGAAATAAATGATGAAACCCTATTAGCTCGATTTGTTCTCGTCCAAACACTGTTTCCTGCGCCAAAGATTAGAGTTTACTCTCGCTAATCTTTGTAATTGTAATGTAATTACCACTTCCAAAATGTAGTCATAATTGTAATATACATTTTTTTTAAAGTAATTGTTATTTATTTCTTCAAGTGTGATTGCTACAACCCTGGTGTGCATGTAGTATGTGACACGTCAATACATCTCTCAGTGATGATTCTGCTTATCTTCCATTAGTGGTTATTTTTTGCCGGAACTCTATATATATTTTTTCTTTTGGTGCCCGATAGTAGTTGATACGTCAAAATCACGAATCCTTCAAGGATCCATGGTCCTAAAGACTTCCTAGGGAGTCATTTTCGTTATCATTCATTAGCAAATATTGTTTCAATTGCAGCGACTCTATTTATTTATCTTACGTTTCTGCAAAAGGACGTTATTTGCATCCTGATCTTTGTGGAAAAAAATACAGGCTTAAAAGAAACATACAAGTAACCCTTGCAATATATTACAAATCTAGTAAGATTATCCTTGGACTGAAATATATCTGAATTTGATATTTGTTTACTTAAGTTGCCGTTCTTTCCAAGTAGTCTACTGATCACCTACCTGACCAATGGCCAATGAGGGAAGCTGTAACAAAAACCTCTCAGCCAATCAAAGAACCTGATACATAAATATATTATGACAAGTGACAACGAACATAGAGACCTCAGTAATTAGTTCTCTATGACCCATGTTGGAAGTCAGTGAAAATATGGCTTTTGAGAGAGTGATAAAAGTTATTTCAACATTGGCTCGTGATTGGTTAGATTGCTTTTGTATTAGTCTGAAACTCTGAATAATGTTCGTGTGTTTATACTGATGGAGTCAAACGTTTATTTTTTTCTACTTCATGTAAACTAGGGTAAATCTGTTTGTTTTACATTTACCCAAGACCACAATCATGGCCACTGTGTTGAATGACAGGTCTGTGAGGATGACTTCTAAAACATACTGTTTATTTTTTCTCAAATTCATAGAAATTAGAATAAATTTTAAATTTGTACTTTTACCCAAGACCACAAACGTGGCCCTGTGTTGAATGACACGTCTGTGATGACAACTTCTAAAGCATACACAAAAGTTGGTAAATAGCTATCTCGGCCTAAGTAAATTTTGCGACATACCTATTTTAGTAATGTGAAATAGGTAGGTTAGGTTTTGTGAAATAGTTTGTAGATGTTTGACTCTGCTTTTGCTTGTAAATTTGCTATGCAGCCCATCATTGAGCCCCTTTAGTAGGGCTTATCAATCGAACCGGATTGGTGACGAGATGGGGTGTAGTACCCTTGTCAATAAAGGGGTACCATAGTGGAGAAACCTTGAAATGACGCCCATGGTAGGATTTTTAAGCAAGCCAGTGGTTATTGGTATGACGTGTTGCCCCCTAGGTTAGGTGGGAGGTGGAGAGTGGTTTGTAAATGTACACCCAATGACTCAACTTTATGAAGTAGGACCTGGGGTAAATAACCAAGTGGCAACATAGCAGCCACCTCTAATGCAACGCAGTAACCTTCTCAAACAAGTACTTTAATTCGCTGCCATGTGCATCAGTCAAGAGTTGTGGCCCATTCAGGCACCATGCCGAGACCTCTGTGCTCCTCTCGGAGTCTGTGTTTTTCTTAAATTACGAAATAAGGGCATAATTCAAGCACTTTCAGGAAGTGGCCGTGTTCCAAGAGAGGTGGCAGCCACTATGTTGCCTCTGGGTCTTTTACCTTATCCAAGATTAAGTAAAGGGAAAGTAAACAACGTTAAGTTGACGACTTAGGGTATCACTGGTTACATTAGGGAGGGAGGCAGGGCCCTGCTCGGGTAGGATCCCCACAGCCTATGTTAGGGACATATTCTTGTTTTAAAAAATGTTTTGTATTCACCTATCCAGGTGTTGAACATGGTTTTGTATTCACGTACCTATCCAAAGCTCTGGATTCTCAATGTAACTCCCAATAAGTGTTTGATGTAGGTTGGATTTTATACATATTCTTATCTGCCACTAGAAATATTGATGCACCATTTCAACTAATTGATTAACCCAGAGCTCAAGGCATTTAACACTTATATTGAGGAATGACCCAAGCTACTTAAAGGGAATACTCATGAAGGAGTATTTCATGATACTGTAGTTCCCCAAAAGTTCCTTAGCTCGTCTTCTGTCAAGCGCTGTCCCAGCAAACTTTGCGAGGATAATGTTATACGTATACCTGTATTTGGAGGCAGCTTGTTATCATGTACAGCCCTTTTAATTGGTTTTCAATTTCCAATGAGTAACATTTCTTCCCACAGGAGTGTCCTTGGTATGTTATCCATAACTGGATCACAGGAATTTTTATGGCTAGTCATCCTTATGTAACCTATTTGTGCATGGGCCTCCTCTTGTCCCCAGCTCAGTGGAATATGGCGCTGAGTAAATATCAAGTGTAGCTTTAAATACTTTATTATTCAGTGAATTACAGAGGTTTAGAAGAATTGAATGAATATTTATATGTAGGTACTCATTTCTTTTAGGTTTGTCTGTCTTTTCAGGCCATTTTGTTGCAAAGGAAATAGTTTAGATACGCTGTGAATAGCCAGTGTCACAGATCGCTGAATAGTTTTTGGCCATTGACTGATGATTAGTTAGTGGAACCAGCGATTGATTACCTAGTAGAACATCGATGTCCCACAGGAACAGGGAATAATTATGGATCAGAGGTGTGCAGTATGCAGTTGAGTGACGATTATTGCAAACCACTCTCCCATTTGAACTGTGGATCAGCGGTGATAGATGTAGAGAAGTATAATTTTAATTTTTGTTATTTTGTGTATGGCTTGTAAATGGAGATAGTACAGGAAAAAGGTAGTGCTTAGTTACTGTATAGTTCCTTTAATAAGTTTTCTCACGGAGTTAATTATTGAACACTCCAAACTAATTCTGAAATTAGAGCATTTGCTATGCAAAAGCCTACCAGCAAGAGTCTTATGCATTTTAAAAGAAAGTCACGAATATTATTTAAAAACAAAGCATGCAAATTAAACAGTTTTCAAGTTGAGTCTTCTGCCTATTAATTTTAGCAATTCTGGGGTTTTAGTAGCACTGGAGTAAAACCAAAGTTAGTATTCATGGGATTTTGTGTAAATTTTGTAATTATGTGCGAGTGTTCCATAACTGAGACCGGTTACTTAAAATTATTTTCGATAAAAGCTTTTAACCATAGTATGAAAGCCTTCCGAATCCTTCTTGGCCTTTTCATCGAATAGGGTTTCTATGCTTTACCCACATGTTAAGAAAGAAGTGATTGCTACATTTATGCATAGTCATGATTGTTAGTTTTTGGGTGGGTGTGGCAAAAACTTTGTTGAATAGAAGTTACATAGTTTTATGATAGTGAATGGTTTTCAGCATGTTCATAAAGTTTGTTAGTGGCATTCAAACTTCCTAGTACATTTACTAAATTGATTTTCCATTACTTTAATATACTTGAAATTGGGGCTGTTGAAGTTGAGTTGCAGATAGGGCATCACAGCTCAGATATACTTTTTGTAAATTTGAAATGAGAATTTATCAGGAGATAGAGTACTGATAACATTAAAATTTGCAGTTTTAAATTGTAGTTTCTTTGGAGCAAGTGTTTTTTTATTTTTTTTTTTTTTTTAGTATCTTTGAGTAATAGTAATTTTTTTCCAGGAGTATGGCCAGTGATAAGTAATTTGTGGAGATACGAGTCTGATCGTATGTACATATCACCAAGTCAAGCAGAATGGACCTCAGTCACTTTTTAACTGAAGAACACTGTTTTTTTCCTCAGGAATGGGAGGAATGTTGAATTTTCTTAATGTTGGTGTATGAACTTAGGTTTGCATTACTCTTCGTACTTAGCCAGCCACAGTTGAGCAGAGCTTTAGACACAGTCTTGTGGAATATGGTCATGAATACATTTGCCAGCTTAACAGATACAATACAGGTGAGTTTGGGTGTTAATCATTTTTATAGAAGTCTACATTAATTTAAAAGTTTGATGGCTGAAAATGCTTTTGTTTGAGATAGGCTACCTGTTCATGAATTTTATACAATTCGTTTAACAGTTTAATTTTTGTGCATTGATTAGGAATCCAAATAGTAAATCCATGTAATTGTTAGGGTTACTTACAAAATATGTAAATGTAACTGTCAGGGTTACTTACAAAATATGTAAATATAACTGTCAGGGTTACTTACAAAATATGTAAATGTAACTGTCAGGGTTACTTACAAAACATATAAAACGTGGATAATACTGAACAAGACACTGTATTGGAAAGCATAGCAAAGCTAAACCATGAAGACATAATTAATAAAATCTGTATTCTAGAATCACAAAGTTATTAAAATATTGAATTAAGTGTTACTTGGGTAGTTTACACATAATAAATAATTCAGGAGGGTGCTGTAGATCAACTAAGTTTGGTATGTATCATTTTATGAAGGATTTTGCTGTAATTGTAGTAATAAGCAGTGTGTTTAGCTGAGAGTATGGGACGTATGAATTTTTGGGACTGGACTTCATTGTTTAATGTACTGCCTTTTAGTTCACAAGGTATTGATATGTAATAGTTAACTTAAATATTGTTCAGTCATAATCTCTGAGTATTGATTTCAATATTAAAACAGTTTGGGTGAATCAAAGAAGTTTCTGGTAATTTTAAAAGGGAAATAGTATACGTAACTTGGTGCAGGGTGGTGGGATAGTCCCAAATGTAACCAGACTGATCTTGGATTAGATAGAATTTGTATGATCATTGAATGGGGAGGTTGATGAATATATTTGGCTCCACTAAAGTTCACGATGAAAGAAACGGTTAATGATACATATGGATAAAGTAGACAGAGCTTGAAAAATAATGCTGGTCCGTACTTTGATTTCAAATTATAGTAGCTCAAAAGGTTTTTGCTGCTGTAGGTAAATTCTGCTAAATAGTTAATGTGTTAGCACTGTTATTTTTTTAAGCTTCCTTTAGTTAATTTTCTTATACTACAGTTATTTTTTTAAGCTTCCTTTAGTTAATTTTCTTATACTACTATGAGATTCAGGGCCTCTGTAACACGGTTTTTTCGCAATAACTTTTTATCTATGCATTTCATAAATATAACGCTTAATCAGAATACATATTATATCAACACATAAATTTTGACTGTATTCTGCATTACGTAGGTTGAATAAATTTGGTACTTATAATGTAAAAGTGACTTTTCTTGAAGACAGGCCAACTTACTCAGAGAAAAGGTTTCGAACGCACTCGTTACGTAACTTATGACAGCATTTCTTCCCTCTTTCTCGATGGATGATTGGCTATACGTAACGAAGGCTAAACCTCTGGCAACAATGACAAACAAATTTAAATACAAGCAAAGCAGTACACCTTTATGAACTCTGGAACCTCTCCACTGATAATTGTCATAATGAACAAACCAACAAAATATGTTAATAAATACAAAAACACTTCGATTATTAGTCTAACTCCCAAAACAGGTTTCCTAAGAAATTAGTCTTCTTTATAGGTCAGAATCAGATTGACAACATGTAGGGAATAGTTGGTAATTTTCAAAAACATAGTAGACAAGCTTGATTTGATAACTGCTATATCCAATGTCAAGCAATTTTTATTTATTGGCTATCTACCTATTTACTGAAAAAAAAATAGCCGTACCGTATATTGGCTTTAAACCTTCACCAATAATTATCGTCAGAATGATGACTTCATGAGGCTCCACCCACTTTCGCCTCGTTATAAATCAGGATAACACTGAAGGCTACCATGGGCATTGTTGGATTAGAAAATTTAACTTCTGGCTATAAAAACTAATTTCTCGAGTAGTTGTAAGAAGTGCTAAATGATCCTCAAGGATCCCAGCAGTTGGCCTAAACGTTTAATTCATGTATATTACTGCTATAGTGTTGCGGCACTACTGCTACAGTAGTATTACTACGCTAGCACTGATACCCCACCCACATCTATGTATCGTTCCGCCATTCATAAAGTCTTTGGGTTTCAGAGCCGATGGAGTTTCTGTCTGGTGGATGGGCGGGGCAACATTTCGTCAAAAGGTGTTTGTTTACCTTGCTTACGTAATGAATGTTTTTCGACTCTTGGCTCGTAATCATTGGCCATGGCGTCGGCCAGATCATTTTTACTCTATAAAAATTAAAACTATCGGGTTTAGGTTATTGATAATACTGACAAAATTTGTGTGTGGTTGTAAAATATACATATGTCAACTTTCAGCTACATCCGGTGCTTTGACAAGGAGCTAAGTCCAAAAAACCGTGTTACAGAGACCCTGAATCTCATAGTAGGGTATTGTACCAAGAAGCCTTGAGTTATTAAATAAAAACCTTCAAAATTTAAGTATAGTAATTGCATCTTGAGTTATCTAAACAGAGTTAGTAATTTTGTTTTCTATTTTGCAGTTTGTGGTCTGCCGGCCCGAACATAAATAAAACAAATGTGAAACACTGATACGAGAAGAAGTTCGTCTTTACAACTATTCTCAGGAACTCAAGAAAATATGAAAACCAGTTTAATCAGAACAGTGGCCTTTAATTATTTATATATATATAAATATTGAGTTCAGTAGCCATTTTGTAGTTCTTGAGAATGGACTTATAAGTAAAATCCTAATTTCTTCATGTGGATCAAGTGATTGATGGACACTTAAATTTGAATTAGGTAACTTCCAAAAGTTGCTAAGAAATAATTAATGTTGCCTTGTTTTGTATCAAATTAAGCCTTATGTTATTTTCAATTAAGCCATGCATATTCATTAAGCTGATTATTACTTTTATAAATTAATGAACTTTTGTTGTGGTCATGGCAATTAGGTCCCAGCATTGTTAACTATGTAGCTGAATGGTCATGATCTGAAACAAAACGCTTTTCTCAAATGCAGGAGTTGGTTCCATGCAATGTAAAAACACCATACAAACAAATCAAATGAAGGGGTCATACTTTCATTAGGTTTTAATGTATTGGTGGAAGTGTTGCCATTTGGTTTAGATTAAATACAAGTATGTAATTCAGTTTTGTTCAATGCACCATATTGGCAGTTCTAGACTATCAAATTTAACTGATTAGAAGAACTTTGAAGGCAACACAATAAGCTAATGTAAATACAAAAGATGTTTGAGCTGTTTGATTACCACATAATTACTCGCATAACACAACACGCGATCTCGCATATCATGCAACCCCCAAATTTTCACCCTCAAAAAATTATTTTATAACGTATCTCACGTATCATGCGAGTTAAATTTACGAGACCAGAATTTAACAATAGGCTAACCTCTTTTCCTCCTCTTCATCTATTCCATTTTTTTGGTTAGGCTAACCCCTTTTCCTCCATATCTTAATGTATCCCATCTTCTAGTTAAGTTGAAAAAAGTAAAAGAGAATGCAAAAAGTATCGGTAGTAATGATGTACTTGTTTGGAAATCGCTTACAGTCAGATCAGCTGATTTGCTGTGAACAACCAATCTGATAAAACTGCCTTTTTGCTTGCATTTCAACCATCGTGCGATAGTAAAAAAATTACCATAGTTATGTTACAAATTATGTTAATGAGAATAGGGCATATATTGTTACATTACACGTAGTAGTCGACTTACTACCGCAATTGGTACGAACAACCAGTCATAAATCGATTTGGACGTAAGTCGCCCCATGTTAATTTACCGTAAGAATATTATACTAGCGTAGCCTACACTATGGTAATCAGTACCATCTTTACATATAGGGCAGCCTAGCCTACACTACACAGCACACATTATACATATATGGCATAGTAATTATTAATTTCAGCTAATTCTCGAGGTTCAATGCACAATGGCTTATGATGATTCAGTGCAAAGAGAAAATGAATAACATTTAACAAGTTAGCCTCGCCTATGCAATGATGATGATGATTAGTGGTACATGTATTGTATATATTCGAATACAGTAGCCTAGCCTTCAGTATACTGTATACTACATATACGATATAATTAAGTAATTTATTAATAAAAGCCAATTTTGGAGTTTCAATGCATTCTGACTATGACATATCAGCGAAACAAAAAAATTGACAAGAAACTGGAAGCAGATTCGGACCGACATGGGCATACCTAAATGAGCGATGTCAGGCTGCTGACGGCTATACTATTTTACGACATAAATACACAATGAATATGCATCTTTTCTTATTCTTTTAAAAAGTTATACATTACAGTATCCAATAATATTGTATGTATTCTCATATTATTGTATCATAAAATACTAACAAAGCGGAAATCAGTTGATGGCGAATGCGAGTTTATTTCTCCGTATTTAACTCATTTCGGAGCGAATTGCCTTTCTTCTAGTTAACGTAAAAATCTAAATATACTCTACTTATATGAGACAAAGTAATTTGTCATTATACGACGTGTTTTTAAGTCGAAATACGAATTTAATAAGTCTCGTGAAATGAAGTATTTTTTTCGTTAACAGATTGCGTTGTGGGCATGTTTATTGTGTACAAATATTACGTGATTCCGTTCGCTATTTTCACTTCATTTCATCGTAGTACGAACTTTATCGTTACGTTACTTATCTTTTATCGGCGTGAAAACAACAGTTAAATGTGTTCTTTCAAGACCTGAAGTTTTGATTAAAATCATTTTCTCTCAATTTTATCTACGGTTGAGTTTGATGGCATAAGTTTACTGGAGTTATATCCTTGTTGCCGATGCACGATAATAGTATTATAGCCTTACTCGCTATGGATAAAAGATCGGCTAAACTTAATCTGTAACTTTTAGCTGAAATTTAAGAGAGAATGTTGATACGCTAACGACTACTATCGTGCATCGGCAACGTAGATGAAACTTTCGCAAATTTCGTGGGCATGAAAATAACACATTTTACTGATTTCACTCCAATAAAAGATAAATGTATAAAGCTCGTAGTATTCTGATGAGATAAAGTGAAAATATCGACTGAATGTTGATTTTTGTTTAAGCAATAAACATGCCCTCAGCGCCATCTACTAACGAAAAAATTAACTAAATTTCGTTCACAAACGATACGTTTTCAAGTGATATTTCCACTTGAAAACACTTTGTATAACGTAAAATAACCTTGTCTCATATAAATAGAGTATCTTGAAATTCATTTGTGCTAACTAGAGGCAAGAAAGTTGCTCTGATTTGAGTTCAACACAGCAAAACAAACTTTCTTCGCAATCACCCTCAGCCGATTTCCAAAACAAAACATTGATTGCTATGTTTGTCTGTTATACAACAAATAGTATTATGAAAATACATATACTATTGATTGGATGCAGTGAAGTAAAACGAAACTTTTTAAAATATCCATGGAAAAGATGCATATCTATTATGTTTGTATTTTATCATATGATACTAATATATGATTATTACATACTCGAATTTTGTATCTCGTGTAAGATGCGACCCCCTTAAAATTAGCTCCAAAATTAGGGCTTCAAAAGTCGCATGATACGCTAGTACATATGATAAATATAGTGTGAAATAATATATTGTCTTAAGTCATGTGATTTAAGAGGGAAAGTAAGTTCCTACAGCTTGAAATCTTCAATTTTACTGTAAGACAGTGTCTTGATTTAGATATCACCACTACAAGTTTTTGGTTGCTCCTTTGTGTGTTTTATGTACATCTGCTTGTGTTTGAGTGTTGATGGTAGGTTACCAGTTTAGCTGAAAGGTAAAATTTGAATTGAATTGGTGTAAAATAGTGGGCCCTTTACATTTTTATTAAATCATTATCAAACCACTTCTCTTCCTTTAGGTTTTAGCAAAGTGATTATATAATCCTAGCTTGTTGTTTGCATTCGACAACAGCTTTTTAATGACAATACTGTCGAACTGATTCCATCCTGTTTTTCCCTATAGACTTAATGCCAGAATGCTCCCCTAGTTCTTACAGTGGACTGCACTTTTGTATCCATTTATGATGCCTTTAAATTTAGTGTTGGTTAATGATTTGCTGTCCATGATTGCTAACCTTGGAAGATGTAACAATCCAGTTTAGGAAGCCTGTTTGAGAAGAGCATTTTGCCCAACCCTGTAATAGTACTTGTATGTTTGAAATTTTATGAGTTTTCAAGTGGATGTTTAATTATTAGATATCTGGAACATGTCATAGATCCATTGCTCTTTGTAATTTGAGCTACTGCTGCCCTAGATTTGCTTCATGGAAAGCATAATTTAACCCAAATATTACCTAAAATGGCAGTTATCTTCTTCTTCCTAGCTTAAACCCATTTTTATATGGGGTCGCCATTGCGAATGAGTCGTCTCCATCGATTTCTGTCTTCTGCCTCGTTCTCATTTATACCTTTCAACTCCATATCTTCCCTTACACAATCACGCCATCTCTTTCTTGGTCTTCCCTTCTTCCTTCTACCCCGCACTTCCATTTCCATCGTATGTCTTCCAACACGATGTTCCTCCCTTCGTAATAGGTGTCCATACCATCGAAGCCTTCCTTCCTGTATTTTCTTCGATATTTCAGCTACCTTTGTCGATCCTCTTATATACTCATTTCTAATCCTATCTTCCCTTGTTACTCCCGACATCCATCTCAACATTCTCATTTCTGCTACATCCATCTTCTTCTCCTCTGTTTTCCTCATACTTCCTGTTTCTGTTCCATATAACATTGCTGGTCTGACCACCGTCCTATGGAACTTTCCTTTCAATTTCAGAGGGACCTTCTTGTCACAGAGTACCCCTGATGCAGTCCTCCAGTTATTCCATCCTGCCTGAATTCGGTGTCTCACCTCTTGGTCCATGCTTCCACTATCCTCTAATACGGACCCTAAGTACCTGAACTTCTGTACTTTCTTTATTTCTTCCCCATCCAATCTTATGCTACTTCCACCATCCTCAGTAATACTAGAACACATATATTCGGTTTTTGATCTGCTTATTCTCATCCTCTCTCCTCAAGTGCTGCTCTCCACCTCTCCAACCTCCCCTCCAACTCCTCCTTCCCCTCTGAACAACACAATGTCATCAGCGTATAATATGCACCATGGCACTGCTTCTCTAACATCCCTGGTCATTACATCCATCACGATGTTGAAGATGAATGGGCTAAGTGCTGACCCCTGGTGTAGTCCCACTCCTATCTCAAATCCATCCGTCTCTCCAACACTACTCCTCACTCTAGTATACACATTCCTGTACATCTCTTGAATAATTCTGACATACTTTTCCGGCACTCCATATTTCTTGCCTTGGCACTCTGTCATAGGCCTTTTCAAGGTCTATGAATACCAAATGCAGGTCTCGTTGTTTTTCTCTGAATTTCTCCATTAGCTGCCTTATGCAAAATATTCCATCCGTTGTGCCGCTTCCCTTCATAAATCCTAACTGTTCCTTCCCTATTCTAACTTCCTCTCTCAGCCTGCTATCTATTATTCTTTCCAAAATCTTCAACGTGTGAGACATTAGTTTTATACCTCTATAATTACTGCATTCCTGGACATCACCTTTACCTTTAAATATAGGTATCAATATGCTTTCCCGCCATTCTTCTGGTATCTTTTCCTGTTCGAATATTTTTTACCATCAGATCATACAAGATGTCTACCCCTTCCTCTCCTAAGGCTTTCCAAACTTCGACTGGATTAAGTCAGGTCCTGTTGCCTTCCCATTCCTCATTCTTTTTAAGGCTCGTATCACTTCATCCCTAGATATCCCCATTACCATTCCCATGTTTTACTGTCCATCCTCTCTTACAAGTCTTTCATTTTCTTCATTTAGCAGTTGTTCGAAATACTCTTTCCATCTTTTCAGGATGTCTTCTTCCTTTTTTATGACCGTACCATTCCTATCTTCATTTGCTTAATATGTAATAAATACATTTATTCAATGTACAGGATCTGTAAATATAAACCCATGACCTGAGGTCATGGCATTAGGAGGGTCCTACGTGACCAAAGCAGATTTAGATTACGCTATGCGCTGTCTGCAGTAGCCTGGTCTAGCTCAGAGCTTTGTCAACATTTATGTTTATGATAACTTTGCACAACAACTTCCATGGGAAGCGGTTGACCTGTTAACCTACGCCGGAAACTTGTAACTTCCGAGCCGGCGGACTACGTATGTTTTTTATATGAATTGCTTGAGATAGCTAATGTTCCGCTATCGACGCGATGCTTTAGAATGGCAGTTCCACGCCAACCATCAAACATATCGGTCTTCCGACCGAGCTGCATCTCCTAGTATGGAGTTACAGAATAAAGTTGTTATCTTTGTTCAACTTATCTGTTTGAATCATCTCCTTTAGCTAAGAAGAACCACTCTACTAAGATATCCCAAGGAGATGGGAGGAACCAGAAATACTTACGAATGACAGTCGTAAGGAGAACAACCAAAAAAAGTCTATCGTCAAGCGATGAGACTTACATGTGCTGGCAGCGTATAACGAAGAATAAAATTAACAAGACCCATATCAGCCGACCGAAGGTCTACAAGAACTAACTTCCACCTTTCAACATCAAACTAAACAGAGGAAACGGATCTTCAATCAACGCAACAGTTTATGAAGACGCAGATATGTCCTTCATCGAGAAGAATACAAGCATTAATACCGACGTTTGAGCAACTGTTGTCACTTATCTTCGAGAATCTACACCGGACGAGAGCAGCATCGAACATCAATGGAAAGAAGAAAACAAACACAGGAAACATCACCCGATCACGAGCAAGGACGCAGAGAGCACAGCTAGAGGCAGTAGTGCAAGGACGGAGGCTGTGACGTCATCAATCTTGGACTTCACGCATCGTGCACCGAGAGAAGACCGTGACGTCATCACGACTTCCGACGCGAGACTTAGACAGGAACTGAGACGTCATCCCATGTCAACAATCCTTCGCAATATAATCTGGAGCTAAGTACCATTTTTATCTATTCAGGTCTTTTCCTCAGTGAAGTGTTGTTCATCAAGAGTCGATCATCCAGTATTCTGGGGTGAGTTGTTCGCCATATTAATCTTCCTTCATTACAGAATCAATCTTCAACTACGAGTTCTCGCCCGCAGATTAATTTTTTTTCTCTTCTCGCTGTTGTTAATCGTTTCTTGCAGGAATTCTCCGTATAATATTTTATCTTATTATCTGTATTTTTGTATCTTTGGGGATTTTCCTATTATTATAACACACTTATACAGTACATTGCATATGCGTTTACGTAGTGGTCGAGTGTACTCTTATAGATATTTTGATAGGATTGCAAGGAATAGAAGTGATAAGAAAAGTGAAAGTCGAAATGGCAACTACTCCGGCTGGCAACCCCAATGTGGTGACTCTCGTTAGCGCGAGGTCAGCAATTGTCCCTTTTCAAGGTCGGGTCAATGGGTTCCTGCCTCAAAATGTTGAGGCATGGATCTCATCTGTAGACGCTCATTTAAATGCAAAAGCATCACAGACCCAGCAGTACAATTACAGGAGGCCAAGAGCTTCATTGACTTTGCAAAAGGCGACGCAAGTGCGTATCTAAGGGGGGTTTCTTTCCAAGAGGCGCTTACATGGGACGACTTTCAAAATTAGAATTACGTGGCCGTGTATGGGGGTGAAGAGGCTTTAGATGTAGTATTAGCATTGAGAAATATCCTTAACCAAGCCTCCATGACTCAGCTTAATGTTGTCGAGCGGGCGGCGCTAAATTGCCGACCGGCTAAATGAATATCAGGATAGTTTAAGTAACTCCTGGGTGGGTTGCGAGTGCCAAAAATCAAAGTGAAAGATTTTATCCGTTTGATCTACCTTACGTCTATCACTGCAATGTTGCCTGAAGCGGTTAGTACGGTGTTTTGATAAAAAATTGCAGCCCGACAGTACGGAATTAGATGTGTATAAACAAATCAAAAAACACATGTCTAAATGTACCGACCTAGATCCTTCGCTCATTCAAGTTTTTGCAAAAAAATGATTAGAACAAGCCACAACAAGTAAATGTGGTACATAATAATAATCAAGTTGCAGGGTTGGTTTGTTATAACTGTAAACGACCAGGTCACATGATTTCAGACTGTCGGACGCGTTTTTTGTTCAATACACAATAGTTCAACTCATTCATATAACCGTTGCTACTCGAGGAATCAACGCAGAATGCTACAAACACGCAACCAGTTGCCAGTGCAAATAAAAAGAAGGGGAATGGGAAACCTCAGTAACTATAAGAAGAAACAACCAAACGGAAATTCTGCACAACAGCAGAAACAAACAAATCGTGCTTCAGGTACCTCTGTTCCTGGGCCGTCCTAGCCAGAACTCGCAAGGGCAAGCGAATTTTCAAGGTGTGATAAACAAAACAAATACCACGTAGTTCACTCCAAGGGGGGGAGAGGCGATGTTGGGTCATCAATATCAACATCTTTTGTATCAAATAATCAGTTTAATCATTTATCAGATCATTGTGAGGCAATTGATTTTCCTATGAAAACACACGGCCGAATCAAAAAAATCTGTGCAGGTTCCCGTAGATTTGCAACAAATTCATGCAATTATTAGTCAAGACGAGTTACGACCAACCTTACATGCAGTAAATTTGGTACGCCATAAGTCATTCACTTTGTTCTTTGATTCTGGTAGTCCACGTAATATCATGGATTTAAGGACTCATCATTTACTCTTTTCAAATTTCCCTATAGAAAATGTCCGGAATAAGGCTCTCAGGCATAGGGAATAATGAATTAAATGTTGTAGCGTAACTCAGTACAGTACAAGCTCGGTAAGCGCACGTTTGCTGATACCTTTGTCGTTGTACAAAACATTACTAAATGTATCCCGCAGTAATTATCGGATACCCGTCTATGGGCACTCAAAATATTATCTTAGCACCTGCAAAACACGGCGTGTATATCAAAGGGAAATTCTATAGGTCTTCTAATACCCTAAAATCAGTTTTAGATAATAAAGAGACAGACAGAATTGTCACTTACATTACAGAACCAATCACCTGTCTCCATGAACCAAGAAAATAATACAGGCAACCCAACAGAACTCTCGCTCACCCGTAATATCAGCTTGCACGCAAACTCTCGAGCCTAACGTAACTTCAAACATATTAGTGCGTGTAAAGAGAACCTTGCCAGGATCTGAAACATTAATCCTTTCCGAAACTCTGAAAACACACGGATTATCCGTCACACAAGCCATTTATACAGTCGGCTCACAACAACAATGTAACATCGAAGTCTGTAATCATTTGAATACCACTTTAGTAATCCACAAAAATCAACATATCTTGGATGCCGAAGTTTATAAACATCGCATTCTTACCGTAGCTGAGATAAATCACGCTCAATCAGTTGCGGATGAACCCCTTTTGCAATCTATAAAGGACAAAATCAATAAGGACATTCAAGAAGAAGAAATTCAGCAGAAACATTTCCTTGAATCTTTTAACTAAATATCATGATGTTTTTTCCACTACGGATGAACCTTAGGAAAAACGGATGTCATCGAGCACCAAATAAGGCTCAAGGACAAACAGAAAGTAATCTATGTACCTTCGTACCGACTTCCTATGAAATTTCAGAATGAGATAACAGAGGAAGTAGGTAAAATGCTAAAAGAAGGAGTCATTAGGAAATCAAACAGCCCTTATAATTTTCCGTTAATAGTAGTACCGAAAAAAGATCAAACTTGGCGGATATGCGTAGATTTTCGTCGTTTAAATGAAGAAACAATCCCTGACAGATTCCCAGTACCATGTTACCGATGATATCCTATCTCTACTAGGCCAGAACAAAATATTTTCACAAGCTTAGACTTACTAAAAGGATTTCATCAGATTCCGTTGGAACAAGAGAGTATCCCATACACTGCCTTCAGCACAGCCAGGGGACATTATGAATTTTTGCGTATGCCTTTTGGTTTACGTTGTGCTCCTATAAACTTTTACTCGTATGATAAACATCGTGTTTGGAGACTTGTTAGGAGATATCCTACATGCCTACATGGACGACCTAGTAATCTTTTCCAACACATTAGAAGAACATTTACGTAAATTAGAGTTAGTGCTACAAAGACTAAGGCAGCATAATTTAAGGGTAAAGATAAGTAAGTGTGAATTTTTAAAAAACAGAACTAGTCTATTTAGGTTTCACGGTTTCTAGTGAAGGTCTTAAAGTCGTACATGATAAAGGTGTCGGCTATCCGTAACTTTCCGATACCTACTAACGTCAAGGGAATACAGCAATTTTTAGGCTGTAGCGGCTACTATCGCCGCTTTATACACAACTACTCAATCATAGCCGCTCCCCTAACCGATCTTATAAAAAAAAAAAGGGCGTAGATTTTCGTATGGTTCTGAAATGCATCAACAGGCGTTCGAATAAATTGAAAGATGAACTGTGTAGTTCTCCTATCTTGAAATTTCCTGACTTCGGTAAGGAATTTTTCATAGCAACAGACGCCTCAGACCTAGGAGTAGGTGGGGTATTGCTTCAACAATATGATAAACAGTTTTTCCCTATAGCTTTTTATTCACGTAAACTGAGACCTTCCGAAAGTAAATACGCAGTAATAGACAAGGAAGGGCTCGCTATTGTTAATTCACTCGTGCATTGTTTTAAATTCATCAATATACTGTTTATCCCGTCAAAGTTCTCACTGATCAATAAGCCCCTAACCGACTTCTTTAAAGGCTTTAGTCACTGCCCCGGGGGGGGGCCCCAAGCGAACTCGGTGGCACATGATCATTCAGGACTTTGGCGCGAGGATCGGGTATTTACCGTGGGAAAGCAAATATCATTGCTGACGCATTACACGCAACCCCTCTTCATCTTGTACCTGAGCCATTAGCTGAATTAATAGATATCTCAACCTCCACGCCCATTGTTAAAACTATATCTGAACAGGAGGATCTGGGCTGGAGTGCTGAACTATTACAGACAGAACAAAGAAAAGATCCGCAAATAGAAAAAATCATCATTGCGTTAAACGGAAATCCGAAGGAAAAGGAATACTAAAGTATAAGCAGCAGAATTATATCATACAGGACAATATCCTGTGTAGATCCGTGACGAGGAAAACCCGCAACACACCGCAGCTGAATAACAACCAGGTGGTGGTGCCTATCTCACTCATACCCACTGTCTTAGAATGGTTGCATGAAAATCCACTGCACGGACACCCGGGTTATACCTTGATGTCACAGAAAGCCAAACCCTTATTTTTATTGGCATACGATGCTTACAGATATAAAAAAGCACATAGCAAATTGTCGCACTTGTCAAGAATACAAGGGCACACGAAGACACCTGTCAGCCTAGGGGCTTACCCCGTGCCAAATCAACCCTTTGAAAGAGTACATTTAGATTTATTAACAGGATTTTACGAGTCAGACAGAGGAAATAAGCACCTCCTAGTAATTATAGACGCTTTGAATCGATATACAGAACTTATAGCGCTTAAAACAAAAAGACCGCGGTCGAGTGCGCTAGGAAGTTTTTACGAGTGCTACATTTGTAAACATGGAATTCCACACATCATTATCTCAGACTCGGGCGGGGAGTTCAATAATCATTTCCTTAACTCCTTGTGCGAATTCCTTTGTATAAAGAAAATCATACCATGATCTATCACCCAGAGTCTAATGGCTAGTGGAAAGGGCAAATCGTAAGGTTTTAAACATTCTAAGGGTCACCTTAGGGGGGGCAGAACAGCTCCCCACGATGGGAACATTGCCATACCTGCGGTACTAAGCACACTTAATCACTCGTATCATGTGTCTATTAAAATGACACCGCACGAGGCACTGTACGGTATCCCGGCCAGAACGCCTTTCCACATCTTAAAGCCTACAACTAATTTATCAAATCCTCTAAAGGATGTTATGGATGCAAGCATAAGTCGATATAATATAATTCGTAAGAATCTAGAAGAAGCACAAATAATAATGAAAAAAAATCATGATAAAATAGCTAAGCCAACTAGAACATATGCCGTGGGCGATCAGGTATACATACAAGTATACGTACGTAAAGGTTTAAATTATAAACTGACACCTAAGTTTGAAGGCCCGTTTAACATTTTAGAAAATTTAACGGCCAATAGAGTTAGGGTTCAAAATGTATCCAAACCCACTGATGTGAGAATAGTCCCATTGGTTATCCAAAACCCATGGTGAGAATAGGCATTGGCACATATCAGAATCTAAGGTAGATGATGAGTGAGGGAAAAAAATGGTTGTATTTATGAAACTTGTATAATAATTTATATATATATATCTATTAATCATATTGTATGTAAACCTATTCTTTTACGCGAGTTATTACATATGTTTTACTCATTGCAGGTTTCAAAAATGAATCTGTTATTGTTAGGAGTGATATTGTGTATTCAGACATCTTTGTTGTATGGAAAGAGCGCTAGGACGAAAGAAATAGAATTTAATCATGGCTCGATTATCGAGAGAATAGATTATGTATTCATCGTGTCAAGTAATATTGTTATAAAAGTAGATATGCATGCGATTTTCTTGCCTGAAGATGACGTCCTTAACTTAAAGAATGACCTGATGAGGTTTGCTGATTTCGCGTTAAGGAAATGCACGCAACGTAATCTTTTCATGCTAAATCAACCCCACAACCTCCCCCCCAACCCCCCCCCCCCCCCCCCCCCACCCCCCCCCCCCCCCCCCCCCCCCCCCCCCCCACCCCCCCCAGAGATTTCGCTAGCTCAAACACTAAGCGTCGCCGACGTATGCAGGTGGAGAAAATCTTCGCTACTACATTCTGCTAGCCGTGTTCAGCGTGACGGTCATATTGGTTATCGCCGTCAACATCTTTGCTTGGCGTAGGCTGAGGCGTAAACAGAAGGATCTCCAAGGGAACGTATTGGCCCGTCTAGATGACGTACCCGTTAAACTCAAGTCGTTTGAGTTTAGGCCGCCTGAACCTGGCCACTTCAGTTTGTGCCTATGGAATTGTCTGGAATTGTGTTGTGTGTGAAAAGCGGTCCGTATGCTGGCAAAAAATGTTAGGACGAAGAAGAAAGACTCACGCCTTTGCATTTGAACCAGTTAAAAGTATCTCCCTGGGCATCCTAGTTAAAAACCATTATAGCCCCAATATTATACATTAATATATTCCTAAAGGTATTTTTCGGGCACCTAATAAAATATATCAGCCCTATATATTGCATTTCTGCAGAATTACATAGTTATACTATTATACCATTGTACAATTATATTGATCTATTACAAAGAGTGTCAAGTACTCTTTAACAATTATCCATGATCATGCTATAATCATTCTTTAGTAACCTTATTCTTAATCAGGTTGCCTGTTATCATATTAATCATGTATACATGTTAATCTTTCGATTTTTTACCTTTTATTATTTTGGGGTACCTAATCATTATTATTACCAAACATGGATCTATATTTTCCATGCATTTATCTTTGTTTATGAATATGTCAACAAAGGGTATGTAACAGAACCTTTTTATGCATTTAATCAACTTCTTATGTTATACCTAGACGTATGTTATGAGCACGCTCCTATGAAACAATGTTTAAAGTAATTTTTTTTGTTATTCAAGGCTTGAATAGGTAGCAGTCCGAGCCTAATGTAATAAATACATTTATTCAATGTACAGGATCTGTAAATACCCATGACCTGAGGTCATTGGCATTGGAGGGTCCTACGTGACCAAAGCAGATCTAGATTACGCTATGCGCTGTCTGCAGTAGCCTGGTCTAGCTCAGAGCTTTGTCAACATTTTATGTTTATGATAACTTTGCACAACAACTTCCATGGGAAGCGGTTGATGTCCTTTGTTCTTTTATTTCTTACTTTTGACAGTTTGAGCATCTTACTCAACCCTTCCTTGGTTTCCAGTTTATTATAAACCTCCTCATATGCCCTTGCCTTAGCTTGAGCTACCACCCTTTTTACTTCTTTGTTTCTTTCTCTTAATCTTTCTCTGTCCTCCTGCAGCTGTGACTCTTCAAATCTCTTCTTTGCCTCCCTTTTACCCTTCACCACTTCCCCCACCTCTTCTCCCCACCACCAGCTCTCCTTTTCCTCCCATACTATTCCAGATGTTTCCCCTAGTATCTCCTTTCCATGTCTTCTAATCACTGATGCATTATGCCTCCACCATTCTCCCACATCTTCAATTCCCAGATCAACCCTCTCCCAGCACTCTTCTCTTGAACTCTCTCTTCTTATCATTCTCCCTCCCTAACAATTTATACCACTTGATTTTCTTTACCCCATTTGTTTTCGTTTTCTTTTCTCTTTTCATCCTTAAATCCATACAAAGGAGCCTATGTTGGGGGGCCACGTGGTCACCTGGGATAACTTTACAATTCCTAACTTCCACCAGCCTTGATCTATTGTAAAGGAGGTAATCTATTTGTGTGCACCTACCGCCACTCCTGTATGTTATCAAGTGCTCCCTCTTCTTTTTGAAGAATGTGTTCACTATTGCCATATCAAAGGACCCACGGCCAAAGTCCACTATACTCTCTCCTTCTGGTTTCTCCTCCCCCAATCCCAATGTCCTCCATGCCACACGTTCAATTACATCCATTTTCATTTCCGACATGTCCATTAAAGTCTGCACCCACTACAGTCCTCTCCTGCTCTTCCAGTTCTTGCGTTACCTCACTCATTTCGTTCCAAAAACGGCTCTTTTCTTCCTCTGTGCAGCCCACTTGTGGAGCATAAGCGCTAATGATGTTCATTGTTTCCCCTCCATAACATATCTTCACTCTCATAATGCGATCATTCTTTCTACTCACTTCCGTCACTGCATTCTTCATTTCCCCGACAACACTACACCAACGCCGATTGCTACCCACTGCTCATTTGCTCCACTATAGATTAGCTTGTAGCCATCCTCCAGTTCTTTAGCTTATTACCTTTCCATCGAGTTTCCTGCACACACAAAATATCCACTCTCTTTATCCTCATCAATTCCGCCAACTCTCTTCCTCTTCCTGTCATAGACCCAATATTGAGCTGGCCTATTCTGATAACATTTAGAAGCTCGCTCCTTAGCTGCACCCGCTCATGATGCAGTAGCCCTCGCCTTGTCACAGAGTTAGGGCGATGTGTCTGTGCGTCGTTTACGGAGTACGCCCTAGCACTATTCTCATCAATATCACGACTCATTTCATTGGTTCTGGCGTGGGTTTTTACAGTCGGATGCCCTTCCTGACACCAACCCTCCCTATTCATCCGGGCTTGGGACCGGCACCCCTAGAGGCTGGCTTGCCCCCACAGGTGGCTAAAATGGCAGTTATATTTACCAAATTAATTTCTGGACATCAGATAAGTCAATTATCCAAGTGGGAAGTGATGTCTTGTGAGGTGAAAGTGTTGAGAGTTATACTTTTAAAGTAAGATAAATTACTTTCATGCCACAGTAACATCAGTTTTAATTCCTGGTGGGTTTAATGCAGTTTCAAAGGTCAAAGAGTAAATTTCATAAATCTTCATCTAAATGGCAAGTGTAAGGATTTTGTTATCGAATTTTTTTTTCTATAAAACTTGTTTTCCTTGAAGTGTCACTGTGGTAGTAGTAGTTATTCTTTGAAGTTTCAAGGCTAGTAATGAAAAAGTAGCCCTGTGAAGTACTTTATAAAAACTTCATAGTTTAATAAGACCACTAAGATTCATTAATAGACTCTACACAAAGGATTTGTACATAATAAATTTGAAAATTGAACTGCTAAGTTAGAAAGGACCAAAGAAAACTTGATGAAAAGTGGAAATCAGAAACTACTGCAGTTAGGGCTAAAGGGAATCAGCCAAGAACCTTTTTTTCCCCACAAAGGTTACTGTAAACAGCTGAACTCTCAATACCAGTCATTAAGAGATAGCTTGTAGAATATTAATTAAGGAGGAAACTTATGATGACGGTACGTTGGAATTTGTTAGTGATTAGCTTCGCTTCTGAGTTGCCCTTTGAGGTATCTAAGCAACATTGACACGATAAATTTTGAGTCTGCAAAATCTTTTCTTTGTCATATAACTTGGAGTTTATATGTAGACAATGTAGCACAACCTGACAATGAGAAGGAATTCGGAGGCATGCTTCCCATTTATATAGTTAATAAGTTTAGGTCATGGAGGTAATTATCATGGCAGCAGTAACCCAAAATACACAGGAGCAAATGGGTTTCATTAGGCAGCAAGAGATAGTCAACCTTGGTATAAAACTATTTTGTAGTAACTGATTTGTATATGCATCTGCAGAATGCGTAATCTAATTGAAGTGCAGATATGACATGTTCTTGATATGGTCATAATCACTTAAGACAAAATTAACAATGCAGTAATATTATCAAAAAAGCTTGTAAAATATATGTAAAATTTCAAGATCTTCTGTACTGTACTTGAACAGTTTTCATTTAGCCCTGAATTTGAATGTCTGAAGGCATCGGAAGTACAAGTGTTTAAGACCCACATAGCACAAGGTTCATTAGTCATTTCTTTGTACTGTCCATTGTGTGCGTGTGTGTGTGTGTGTGAGTGGAAATTGTAAGACCTGCAAAATATGAGGTCTAAGTACATTTTTTTAAGCTTCCATTTTGTATGAATGTGTGTGTGTGTGTGTGTATGTGTTTGCTTGGTAAGGAATTTGTGTATCAATTTTTATTAATGTATAGGAGTTCTATATAGTAGCACCGGGGTTTCTGTTTGTCACTTAGTAATGCTGTTGCAATTTCTGCTTTGGCAAGGCATTGTTGTACAAGTTACCCTTGTATATGTAAGCATAGTAATTTTTTCTCATAGTGCAGTATTGAAGTTGTTCCGTTTTCATTTTTGCTATAAAGGAGTCTTGTTTATATAAACAAACAGTACATACCTGTACAGTAAGATAAAGAGCCTTATTATTAATAATAAATTGCAAGACAGTAAAAGCTTTAGCATAATTTCAAGAGCTGAAAGCAATGTAAATTGATAAAGAAACAACGATAAAGTTCGGTACTCAATCCTGAGGCAAAAACCCTCACATCAATATTCCCATTTCCCACCGATATACACATATAACTGAATCACGAAAGTTTGGAACGTGGTAAATCCATAAATAAAGGTATAAGCCACGAAGGAAAAATAAACAATGGAGTGTGTGCAAGATCTTTCGACTCAACGTCCTTTACTTAGCAGTTAAACTGACTTACATGAGGAATTGCCAGTACAGGAAAGGTCGTATAACTAACAGATAGGGATTATAAGGAGATTAGTACCTAGAATCTGGCACACCTGGAGAATGAGTAACCTTTCCAAACAAGCATAAACATGGGTACAATTAAAAAAAAAAAAAAAAAAAAAAAAAAATTAAGTCAATCAGCTCAGACACAGGGACAAGACAATTAAAGGATTATATAGGGCGACAGCTAGTCAGAAGCTGTCGTCCTATATAAACCGTTAATTGTCTTGTCCCTGTGTCTGAGCAGATTGACTTAATCTTTTTTTTTTTTAATTGTACCCATGTTTATGCTTGTTTGGAGAGGTTACTCATTCTCCAGGTGTGCCGGATTCTAGGTACTAATCTCCCTATAATCCCTATCTGTCAGTTGTACGACCTTTCCTGTACTGTCAATTCCTCATGTAAGTCAGTTTATCTGCTGAGTAAAGGACGTTGAGTCAAAAGATCTTGAGCAACTCCGTTGTTTATTTTTACTTCGTGGCTTATACCTTTATTTACCGATATACATATCTGGAAGTACAATAAACCTCGGTCTGTTATATTGGTGAGCTACTGCTTACAAAATGGAGGGGGAAGTGTAATCAAACCCATTTGTTAAGTCATTGCCAGTGAATGTTTTGTATTCAGACCATTAATCATTATACTGTACAATGTAGTACAATTTTTTTTTAAATAAGGGCTCGATGAGATGTTACATCGCCAAGGTTGTTTCAGTATTAATGTTACTCTACACTGTAGACTTACTTGGGTTAGAAGTCTTCATCTTCTTTCCCGCCATTATCCCTATATTAAGGGGTCGGTTGCCTGATGCGCCTTCTCCATTGCCATCCATCAAAGGCATCATCCTCCACCAAACTGCTTCTCTCCATATCTTCCTTCACTTTATCTTGCCATCTAATTCTCTGTCTCCCTCTCAATCTTCTTCCTTTAACAGGTTCCTCCCAAGCCCTCTTCACTCCCTCGTCATCCATCAACACATTCCCATACCATCTCGATCGTGACTCTCTTATCACCTCTGTAATCTTTACTAAGCTTTCCATTCTTGTTATTGCACCATTTCCCAATATCTCAGGCAGCGATATTGCCATTATCCACTTCATCATCCTCACTTCTGTTCTCTCTAGCTTCACTTCTTTTCTTCTTAGGGCCTATGTTTCCGATCCATGCATTAACACTGGTCTTATCACTGTGCTGTAGATCTTGACTTTTAGCTTGATTGGCATTCTCTTATCACATACTACTCTAGCTACCTCTCTCCTCTTCCCACATGCAGATTTTATCCTACTGTCAACTTCAGCCTCAAATCCTCCCTCTTGGCTTAAAGTAGATCCTAAGTATTTAAACTTTTCTGTATGTTTTATAATCGAACTTCTTTTTTCTTGTATTATTACTCTGTCTCTATCTTCCCTTCTGCTCACCAAAATCTGTTTTATTCACATTCACCCTTAAGCCACCCCTCTCTAAAGACCCCTGCCACTCTCCAACCCTTCTTCACAATTCTTCATTTTACTTACTGCTCTCTTCTTAGTTTGAAGTCTTAATAAGTAAATTAACTGGTCATGAGTTGCAAGTACAGAGGTTCTCTGAGGTTCAGTATGTATGGTTAGTTAATGTTAACATTTTTGTACATTGTAGTAGTTAGTTCAAACTGGAAAGATTTCAATAAATAAAGCCCTTCGGGCCAGTATTGCAGTGGCCTGGAGAGGGAGAGCAGTGTGTTCTCAGCAGAGGGCAGCCAAGTGGATGTAGTCTCCATTAGAGCAGAGGACTCAGAACATTTGTAATTAGTGTTTTTTCAAACATGTATTGCAGAGATGGGAAAAGTGCTTCCAACCTTCATGTACTCTCCCACAGGCATTTTAGTCTCTGTCGTTGTTGAAAGAAATGGTTGGTGTCCAGAACTTGGTATTTTATTAAAAATTGATCTTGGGAAAAGTAATTGATACATTTTCTATGGCATTACTGATATTGTGTAATGGTTGTGCTTTTGTTCATCATTACCATTGTACTATGTGTGAAAATTAGGTAATGTTTCCTTCTATATTCTATGGTATATTTGATATCATTTTCTTGTCAAGATTACTTGCACTGCTTTGGAAGTTTAATTTTATAGCTGACAGAAGTGTGCTGTAGTGGTTCTCTCCATTTAGCAAGCTTGATTTGGTACAGTAACTTATAAATATTATTGCATTATCACTAACTTTCTGGCCTTGTGTAAAAATTAATATCAATTAAAGAGAGTACTTTAAAATTTCAAAATATGATTCTGGTATTCTTGCCAAATGGCTCATGGGTAAAAGGGTTACTTTACCATAATATGAAACTGAATGCTGGTATACTCCAGTCTTGCTTGACAATACTTTGGTTATTTTTGTGATTCATGTTGGCTTTGACAAAAGGTGGTACGTACCAGCTTGTGGCTTAAACGCGTTCATCAGTCTTCAGTTTCTTAATCATTTGTGTGCTCGAAATAAAGAAGGGATAAAATACCACAATGTACATTGTTAGGTCCAAACTGTGTGAGAAATTCTCTTATCTCGTTAGTAGGTGATTAGTCAGCAGATAAGGTAGTTGTTGGCATAGTCCATTTGGTGGGGCTACTACAGAGAATTAAAATGTGGGGAAATACTGTTGAATGAAAAGTTCCTTAGGGCTTTGGTGTATCTAATTGTGATTGTATGCCAAGCCAACTGGTTTCATGTCAGTTTTCAAAATCAGTACATAGACTATAGTTCCTTGTGGTTTTTCTATTCTTAATATCTCAAAAAAACTAGGAGGGACCCTCCATGACCTTGTGGTATGTATACGCTATTAGGGATTGTTTTGACTGCAATATGACCCCTTAAACTCCTAGGTACATAGAAATTTTGAAATTACAGCCCAACTTTACTCACTGAAGCATAAGTAAGGTTGTTAGTAACATAATCAGAAGTTTCACTGTAAGGTGTAATTTACTACAGCATTGCAGAAGCAACTTTGTCGGTAAATAGGAATTGTTATTGGTAACCATATTTCTTTTACTTAGGTCTTGTTTAAAGGCCTTTTGAAGGATATATGATCATTGCTGTAAAGTTCCTTCACTTTACAGCCACATCCTTTCCATGCATGTCACAAAATTTATTGTTATGAATGTTTGGATCCTTGAAGTGTTCAACCAGCCTCGCAACTTCCATGTGTGTTTAGTAGCTTTGCTTGCACTATAACAAAACTTGGGCTAGTCAGCTGCGTCAGTCAGCCCCTTGATTATTACAAAATAATTGTGGTTAATATGAATAGAACTGTCCAAAAACTTTTAAAATAATTGGGGTTAATATGAATAGAACTGTTTAAAGTACATGGTTCTTGAGTTGGTGAAATACTTTTGTCATTTGAACTTTAGAACTTTGGCCAATCTTCAAGTACAATATTCCCTAATGATTACAGGTGATATGGAGCATTGTCTAGCTTGGCAATTCTTGGTATAGATGTCATGTGATTATTGCAAAATTGTAATGGTCGTCACTCAAGTACGTATTTACAACCAAATCGTGGCTGGATGAAATATGTTTATAATTAGACTTCAAATTTTGCCCAAGCCTGCTTTATTAAGTGGTATATGCCATGACTTGTAAACCATTCTAGAGTAAGCACTTTTGCTGTTGATTTTTAAAATCCTGTTTGGTTTATCTATGATGGTTTTCCATGAATTGTAGTGCCTGGTTTGCAGGTCTGTATCTGGCCGCTTCCATATTTGTGCATTAGACTTCCAGATTTCTTTTATGTGAATCTCTCTCTCTCTCTCTCTCTCTCTCTCTCTCTCTCCTCTCTCTTGTACCCTATTCATTTTCCCAGGCAAGCTTGATTTCAAATTTTTGTGGGGAATCGTTCTGCTCGTGTCCACATAAAGCTGCCTGGGCCCTGCTTTGTTGTAGCTTTTTAAATTTGTTGCCAGACAAGTTTTTGAGGAATTTTGTATGTACGTACATTAACTCTATCATTGAAGTTTGTCAAGGTCTGGACCAGTTGTTAGTGGGTCATTACTCTGATTTAATGACCCTTAGGCTTTGAATTTTGAGTGCATTTGTTGTCAAATGTAGGGGAAGAATGTGTAGAGAACAATGGCACTCTTTTTGACATATCTGACAAGCCTGAAAGGGAAAAAATGTGGCTACAATTAAGAACCTTAGCTGGAGAAGGGAATCTGGCAAATCCAACGTGCCTTGTCTTGGTAAAGTATGATGTAGTTCACAGCTTCTAATTGGTCTTCTTTTATTTAGAAATATTGTTCAGTTTTAGTCAAGGAATTTGGACATGCATATTTTGAAGTAGTTCCCTGTTTCTTATTATAAAAAGAGTAATTCTTTTCTGTATCTTTTTAAAGCAAGATTTAAAATTTCATACCAATAAGCTGGTGAATTGAATTATACTAGTAAGGGAAACCAGCAATTATATGAAGGTATTGACAGTCCAGAGCTCTGCTGATCAAAGTAAACAGAAGTCCTAGAATTTTATCTGCTGAGAACCAAGTGTATGCAATAGCTTCAAAATGGAAAGTAACTGCATTACTCTTGGTTACATTGTTGTTGTGAGAACTTAGGTTCTTTTTTTTAATTGTATATTTTGGTTGTTGTCAATTGATAACTACGTATAGGTTTTATGAAGTCCTTGTCAACTGAATTTGCATTTCCCACGGTTTGACTATTAACTTGCTCGAGGTCGAAAACTCATAAATGATAATGTCCAGGAAACACAAATCCATATGGTTAAGAAATCTTCAAAGTTTGTGTAGGGCGATTCCTGAATTATGTCAATGTTCAGAGTTATATCTTGGTGGACATAGATTTTATTGACATTTTAGCAATTGTTGTCATGTCCAGTACTTGTAAAACACTTGAGATTAAAATCAAATAGACTTAAGAGATTTTTACAAAATCTACAAGTTCTTTGGGATTTGTTAACTCAACTTCTTTTCTCATCAATCTTGGAGTGCCATGAGAAGTCTAAAGATGCTTTCTTGCTTTCTGCTTCTGGTGACCTAGATAACATACATTTTAGGATGGATTCAAAGACCGTTTCAGACCTCCAGTTTATGAAATTCCTTGATGGTACTTCTGTATTTATTGGAATACTATGCTCTTGAAGATAGACAAATAAAACCTCCTCCTTTGCAGTTTCATTTTTGTATGGTTAACCCTTACAGTTTTGTAGTTATTCACCTTGTTCACCACGAGTTTGCTACTCAAGATATAAATGACAATAACATTGCATTCAGTGCATTCAACATATTGAAGACTGTTTGTCTTGTTTCTTTCATGTTGAGAATGTCAGTAGTCTTGGTCTTGTTACCCGTTGCAGTCTTAATGAATGTGTGTTCCATCACCTTGGAAAAGATATTAACTAGATGATAAATGGACTTACTAACTGCAGTTAGATGTGTTCTAAACAAGTTTTGTTGAGGAATTTCTGTATTCAAGAATTTTTTCTTGGGCTTTTATTGTCCCTTTTTCATACACCAGTTGGATATTGCTCTTCAGCTTATTTACTGGTTAACAAAAGGTATCTTGAATTACTTGGAACATTTCCAAGGTTTTTAGGTCTTGGGAACCTGTGATGCTGTGCTCAAAAGTCCATTTTTCAATGGACTTGCTGAATCTTTGCTCTGCTAAGCTGATATTCTTTTGTATTTCCGTATTTACTAATGTCATGGTGGCCTAGAAACCTTTTTGTAATTAAATAAACTTGGGTATTCATGCCTATAAAGGTCATAAGGGTTTATTACTTTGGGTGCCTTATTAGTTAAACTTTGACACCACAGTGTTGCTTTGGATGTTTATAGAAACTTCATGGAGCAAATTTAGGAAATCTTAAAAGAGTAGTGTACATAGTTTTATATTACTATATGTATAACCTATGTTGTAATCCTAACTAGGTTCAGCTGCTTTCTTACGGCAGTTGATTCCATGGTTAGGTTGGTCTTGATAAATTAAGAATGTTTGCATAGGTTGATTAAGTTCTACGTAATTATGACATGCCAGTACTCACTATTGTATAAACTTGATTACGGATTTATCATAAGACTGTTTAATACGAAATTTACGGTAACGCATCTTTCACGGGCATAATTAGTAGATTGGTATGGTTTCTTCAGAGATGTGAAAAATATTCCTAATACTGATATAGAATTTTTTTTTTATTTGCACGAGTTGTGCAAGAGGAGTTATAATTGAATAAATGTTAATCCTGATATCTCCGACAACTGGAAATATTTTCTGGTAGAAAAGTCTACATGTTTCATACCTGTGGAAGGCAGCTTTCATTTTATTAAATATGCATTGGGTGAGGCTTTTAAAAGTTCTAGAGAATGTTTGCATGGTTGTCTGGTGATCTATGCACAGATAGAAGGTGACTCCGGTCCTAATTGGCTATTTTGGATGGGAGAGGCAACACTGAATAGTCAGAGTATTCGCTGCTCATCGCATCCCATTTACTTGACTCAGTCTTGTACATTGAGTGGTGTGAAATTTAAATAAGACTGATGAAGTGTTTTTGTTATCTTGTCTGCTTTTGTCTTGGGTGCATGAGTCTACGGTAACTAAAGTGTATTGTAAATGCTTATGAGACTGAAGTATGCCTATGGCTTGTAATTGAATAAAATTTTGATTGTGTTTTTTTCCAGTTTTTTAATTCCAGAAGGTTTTGAAAAAAGATATTTGGGAAGAATATATTCGGAAATGCTTTTAAACTTATAACAAAAAGTAACGTACAGAGAGCTATTTTCAAAAAGAAAAGTCGATACTAGTATCCAGTAAACAAAATTTATTAAAATTTAGATATTAAATATAAACATTTTAATTTGAACTTAAATTTTCAAGTATTGTTTGCAACGTCTAAAGTAGAATTGCTTCTTGCCAAAAATAAACTTTTAAAATTTAATGCTGCTTTAAAGATTTCAATAATAAGAACTGGTAGAACACACTATCAGCTTTAATACTGTCAGCTATAAAATGAGAATATTCACTCGGTAACATGTTGTAGATTAATACCAGAATGTTTAAGTTGCATATGGCTATTTTCTATGGTAAAATACTAGACCTATTTGCCCAAACTACGTTGGTAAAATGGTCTGTAATGGCTAAAGGAAAGTTTACCATAAAACGATCCCTTTAACCTCGTTTTCTTCGACTTTGAACACCAGGTCTTCATCTCTTAATAGAAAACGAGTCATCAATGCATTCAAAGTAGCGTAAACTGTGTTAATACCTTAATATTTCGTATTACAGTGGTAAAGGTAACTTTACTACTATGAGATTCAGGGCCTCTGTAACACGGTTTTTTCGCAATAACTTTTTATCTATGCATTTCATAAATATAACGCTTATTCAGAATACACATTATATCTACACATAAATTTTGACTGTATTCTGCATTACGTAGGTTGTATAAATTTGGTACTTACCTACAATGTAAAAAGTGACTTTTTTTGAAGACGGGCCAACTTACTCAGAGAAAAGGTTTCGAACGCACTCGGTTTACGTAACTATGACAGCATTTCTTCCCATCTTCTCAGATGGATGATTGGCTATACGTAAACAAAGGCTATACCTCTAGCAACAATGACAAACAAATTTAAAAACAAGCAAAGTAGCACACCTTTATGAACTCTGAACGTCCTCTGCTGATAATTGTCATAATGAACAAACCAACAAAATATGTTATAAATACAAAAACACTTCGATTATTAGTCTTAACTCCCAAAATAAGTTTCCTAAGAAATTACAGTCTGCTTTATAGGTCACAATCAGATTGACAAGATGTAGGGAATAGATGGTAATTTTCATAAACATAGTAGACAAGCTTGATTTGATACTGCTATATCCAATGTCAAGCAATTTTTATTTATTGGCTATCTACCTATTTACTAAACAAAAAAATAGCCGGTACGTATTTTGGCTTTTAACCTTCACCAATAATTATCGTCAGACTGATAACTTCATGAGGCTCCACCCCCTTTGGCCTCGTTATAAATCAGGATAACACTGAAGGCTATCATGGGCATTGTTGGATTAGAAAATTTAACTTTTGGCTATAAAAACTCATTTCTCGAGTAGTTGTAAGAAGTGCTAAATGATCCTCAAGGATCCCAGCAGTTGGCCTAAACGTTTAATTCATGTATATTACTGCTATAGTGTTGCGGCACTACTGCTACAGTAGTATTACTACGCTAGCACAGATACCCACCCATAAAAAAAAATACATCTATGTATCGTTCCGCCATTCATAAAGTCTTTGAGTTTCAGAGCCGATGGAACAAGGTGAATGGTTTCTGTCTAGTGGATGGGCGGAGCAAAAAAACTTCGTCAAAATGTGTTTACTTTGCTTACGTAATGAATGTTTTTCGACTCTTGGCTCGTAATCATTGGCCATGGCGTCGGCTAGATCATTTTACTCTATAAAAATTAAAACTATCTGGGTTTAGGTTATTGATAATGCTGACAAAATTTGTGTGTGGTTGTAAAATATACATATGTCAACTTTCAGCTACATCCGATGCTTTGACAAGGAGCAAAGTCTAAAGAACCGTGTTACAGAGGCCCTGAATCTCATAGTAGTGTAATGTTAAACTTGGAGATATTGACAGAGTTTACACTACTTGAAATGGATTGATGACCCGTTTTCTATTATGAGATGAAGACATGAAGTTCAGACTCGAAGAAAACTAGGTTAAAGTGATCGTTTAAGGTAAACTTCCCTATAGGTATTTCAGACCATCTTACCGAAGTACTGTAGGAAAACGGGTCTAGTATCTTACCAAAGAAAACAGCCATATGTAACTTAAACATTCTGGTATTAATTTGCAACGTGTTAGAGTGAAGATTTTCATTTCAAAGTAATGTATACGCAGTTATGGCAAGATAATCTTTGAGGTTGAATATACCAAACCACAGATATCGAAGGAAACATACCTCATTTTCATATACAGACATAGTTAGTGAACGTAAGCACAGCCATTTTGGACAGTACAGCAATGCCATGGGGCTTAGTACCAGTTACTTTTTCCACTCAAGACCATCCTTCACTCAAATACCATCACTGGATATCTTGACCAGCTCTTTCCAGCAATGACAACTAATGTCTGTTGGAAAGAACTAGGAGGTTGAAGGAGTTTTTTCCATCTTTGTGATAAGTTTGAAAAAGACACCAATTGCAGCTGTTCTGAGCGCTCTGCTCTAATGGAGGCTACATCCACTTGGCTGCCCTCTGCTGAGAACACACCGCTCTCCCTCTCCAGGTCGTTGCAATGCTGGCTCAGTTTTTTTACAAAAAAATTTACTTTAATTTTAAAACTTTACGAGTAACCTTCCCTTGCTTTGAAAAACTGTCTGGTTTGGAATGAATAAAAGACCGTCCGTAGATATGGAGTTTTATTTTCTACTCTGAATTATAAATACATAGAATGAATAATACGTTTCATATAGTGTGCGGATTTTAAAAAATAGGCAAAATTTGGTAGAAAAACTGTAAAGACATCGAAAAATCCCTTAACATTTGCAAGAACGTTAATCAATTATGACGAAACCAAAATTTGTTAATTTTTTTTTTTTTCAGCGAGCTCTAAAGAAAGTGCGTAAATGGTTGCTTGGATTAAATTTTTAAAAAGCCAAAATGGTGAATATTTTGTACAAACTTCATAGATGTGAAAGATTCTAGAATATAGTAAAGCAGTCGTTAAGAAAAATGTTTCGATCCATTGGCAATGCTGTTGATGACAATCGCTATTTATTAAGGCCTGTCCACACGAGCGGGCCTGATCGGAGTGCTCCGGGGTTGACGGGCAAATTCTGGCGGGCTTACCCGTGAATGTTGTCCACACGGGTGAGGCGATGGAGAGGTGGGCGTGCCCGACACTGCCAGTAGTGTTTTAAGTGCAGTACGATAAACATGGTGTCTACCGCAAAGAAGATAGTGTAGCATGATAATTCCTGTGTGTGTGATGAAAAAGAAGAGAATATGTGTTTTGTCGTCATTATTTTGGGTCTGCTTTAGTTATATGACCCATACGACAATTCTTCACTCTTACCTGTAGGTAGAGGGAAAGATGGTTTTTTAGTATTAGATGTAATATTCCATTTCTCGTCGCCGAGGTTCCGGGATGAAGGGCGATAATAAATCAATATCTTCAGGCTTGAGTTTATTGGCTAAACTACATTGAAGGAGGCGGGTAGTTGAATATACAAAATACAATAAGCGTATATAATAGAATCATAACAAACATATGAGCATCGAAGCTCTATACACAATAAGGAATCATATCCTGCATACATGAGGTAGAATTTATAAGATCGAAGCCTCTGTGTCGGACTCGATACTAACACAATAATAATTGGTTATACTTATAACATTTACGCATTATGCAACACAGTGCAATAGCTCTGAACTGAACGTGTCTGCGGAGCTAAGATTTCCCGCGCTCGTTACATAACGTCTTGCATACATAACAGTCTCCTCCCCCTTTACCTGTGACTAAGAAACAAATGTTCCTCACGTTTACAAATCTAATCTTTCTGGAGGTTTTCCTCTACTCATTCTGTTAGGGAGTACCATAGGTTTGTTCTGAGCTGTTGCATGATTCTCCTCTCTATTTACAGTTGGTGGTTGAACATCTTGGTGAGCAGTTTGCACATCTGAGTTATTTAAGTTTGAGGTATTTGAAACTTGTACTTCTGTATGATTTGTACTAAATGACTGCAACTGATCAACATGACGTTTTACAATCTTTCCACCGACATTAACATCATAATGTAAATTACCTATCTTCCTGACAATTTCTCCTTGTACCCATTTCTCTGGTGTATTGTATGACCTTACCATGACATAACCTGAAGGAGCGAAATGTCTTACATTGGGAAGTTTTTTTACTTGATCATAACCTTTCTGTTCTAACTGACTCTGCAAGCTTGGATACATTAGATCTAATTTATTCCTGATCCTCCTCCCCATCAACAAATAAGATGGTGTTACACCCGTAGTATTATGCACGGTTGTTCATAATAAGAACTTTGCAATGTGAGATGCTACATTACCAGAGTTTGCTTGTCTACACTTCATATTATGTTTGAAAGTTTGAACAAATCTTTCTGCTTCACCATTCGTGGATGGATGATAAATTGCTGATAATGTATGTTGTATACCATTTACATTCAGAAATTCCTTAAACTCCTGTGAAGTAAACTGTGGGCCATTGTCTGTCACTATTCTTTCTGGCAAACCATGCGTTGCAAAGATTTGCATGAGTGATCTTATAGTTGCTACCGATGAAGTTGTTTGCATTGGTATAACTTCTGGCCACTTACTATATGCATCTACTAATATCAAATATGAGTATCCTAAAAATGGACCTGCAAAATCTACATGTACACGTTGCCACGGGTATCTGGGTAATTCCCATGGGTGCATTCGTGTTGGTTTTGGATTATTTTGTTGCAATGCACAATTCATACACTTCTTAACCAAATTTTCAATGTCCCTATCAACACCTGGCCACCAAACATAAGTTCTAGCAATTGACTTTGATCTGACAATACCTTGGTGGTCTGCATGTATTTCTGATAGAACTCTATTCCTTAATGCATTTGGAATTACTACTCTTGATCCTCTCAAAATACATTCTTGTGTTACACTCAATTCATTCCAAATTTCTTTGTATGGTTTACAATTGGCATCTTCTGCACAAATATCTCTACCGGTTATTAGACTCTGCACTACTTTTGAAAGTACTGGGTCTTTCCTTGTACCTTGTGCTATTTCCTTAGCTGTAATAGGTAAATTATAGGCAGAAATCAAAAGAATACTTTCCTCAAGTTGTTCTGGTGCTTCGTCTACAGGCAATCTCGACAAAGCGTCTGCATTACCCATCTTAGATGTTGGTCTATATTCTATGTTGTAATCATATGCCGCTAATATGATTGCCCAACGTTGTAGTCTTGCAGCTACTAACGTCGGTAAACTTGCCTTTGGACCTAAAATCATCAATAATGGTTTGTGGTCTGTAACTAATGTGAACCTTTTCCTGCCATACAGATACATATGAAACTTTTTCACTCCATACACTAGTGCTAATGCTTCCTTTTCTATTTGTGATTAATTTCTCTCTGCTTTGTTCAATACCCTAGAGGCAAAAGCTATTGGTTTTTCTGTACCATCTGGCATTACATGTGCTAGTACTGCACCTAATCCTATGTTTGAGGCGTCACAAACCAACTTTACTGGCAAATCCATTTGATAATGTACTAAGAATGTGGGTGATGTCACTTCTGCTTTGATTCTTTCAAAAGATTTTTGACATTCCTTTGTCCAATTCCATTTTACATCTTTGTTCAGCACTGCATTTACCTTATCTTGAGTCTTATGAATACCTTTACCACTTACAATAAAGCCTAAATACTCTACCGAGTCAACTTCTAAAATACATTTACTCTGGTTGACCTTGATATTGTGTTCCTTTAGAACTGCACGTAACCTTTCTCTATGCTCTTTTTTGTTTTTGCCAGCGACTAATATGTCATCAATGAAAATGAATACTCCTGACATACCTGCAAATATTTTGTCCATTGTTTGCTGCCATATTGCTGGACTGCTAGCAACACCATAGGGAAGTCTTTTTGGACGATACAGCCCTAAATGTGTGTTTACAGTACATAGCTTTTGGGAATTTTCATCCATGGATAGTTGTTGAAATGCTTGTCTAAGATCTATCTTAGAAAATACTGAGCATCCTGACAAAGTTGCGAACATATCTTTAGGATTTGGCATTGGATGTTGTGCTACTTGCAATTGTGGATTTAATGTCACCTTGTAATCTCCACATAACCTAACTTGACCGTTGTCCTTAACAATTGGAACTAATGGTGTAGACCAATCTGAATAATCTACCTTTTCCCATGAACCTTCACTTTCTAACCTTCTAATTTCAGTTTCCACAGCTGTTTTCAATGCATATGGAACTGGTCTTGGAGCAGAAAATCTAGGAGTAGCATTCTCCTTTAAAACTAAGACTGCTTGTGCATTCTTTACTGTTCCTACTCTGTCTTCAAATACTTCTTTGTAATCTGATAGAAGATTAGTTAATGAAGTTTCTTCTGCTGGTTCTTGTTTTGTACCTGTAACCTTTAGAATACTAGGCCAGTCTAATTTTATGCATCTTAACCAATCTAATCCTAATAATGTCTGTCCTTGACCCTTGACTATTGTCAATGGTAACTTACCTATCTCTTGATCTTTGTACTGAACTTTCACTTGTGATGAACCAACTACTTCTATGTTTGTACCATTATAACTTTTGAGCACTTTGTCTGAAGGTCTTTCACTAGGTTAGGTATCGTTTGTGCTACTCTTTCAGAAATTATTGTCACATCTGCAGCTGTGTCTATTTGCATGGGTGTGAGTTTCCCATTTATTTCTATTTGAGCCATAAGACGTTCTTGTGCACCTTTGTTCACAGAATTAATGTGAAATGCAAATTGTTCTACTTCTGTGGTCTTATGTACACTTTCTTCATTTGAGCTAGACCCGTCATTTGAATCTACGGTTCTATTGATCTGTTTTGTGGTCTTTTGCTTAGCGAATTTACACCGAGTTGTTAAATGACCACGCTTCCTGCACGTCTGACCTGACGCTGGGCACTTATCCCAATTATTGCTATAATGATCTTGTTTACCACATCTATAGCACGATTTCTTTTGAGGTTTTTGTGTCCCTATGTGACTTTGACTTTTCTGTGAGTATGCATTAGGTTTAACCTTGTTATACTTGGATATACCTGGGCTAGGCTTACTCGTTTCATTTGTTTGCCCTTTCTTTGCATGTTGGTAACTCCTTTTATAGGCTACATGATTTACCTGACTACTGCTGTTATTATGAGTCTTACCTACAATGACATTGGACTGGTAATTAGCTGTTTCTATTGCTCTTGCTATTTCCAGAACTTTTTGCAAATTTAACTTCTTTTCCTGCAGTAACTTCTTTCTAAGCTCTTGCGAGTTACTCCTTACTATAATTTGCTCTATAAACCTGTCTTCTAGATCTCCAAATTCACAAGTTGAAGCTAATTTCTTTAACCTTGTTACAAAAGAATCTATTGCCTCACCTGATTCTTGTGATGCTTCTATGAACTGATAACGTTCAAAGTATTTATTTGCTTGAGGAGCAAAATAATTTGTGAGCCCTTCAATTGCGTCCTGCAATGAATCACCTGTTAAATTCAAAGTATTGAATACTTCCTGAACTTCTAAACCTGCAGTATGAAGTAACAAAGCCTTCTGCTGCTTTTCGTTTATTTTCCCTATTGCTTCTAAATAAATTTGGAAGCTGCCTATCCACTTTTTCCATCTTGTACCCACTGACTACGAGTTCGTCACCTGCGTCGCCAATGTTTTGTCGTCATTATTTTGGGTCTGCTTTAGTTATATGACCCATACGACAATTCTTCACTCTTACCTGTAGGTAGAGGGAAAGATGGTTTTTTAGTATTAGATGTAATATTCCATTTCTCGTCGCCGAGGTTCCGGGATGAAGGGCGATAATAAATCAATATCTTCTGGCTTGAGTTTATTGGCTAAACTACATTGAAGGAGGCGGGTAGTTGAATATACAAAATACAATAAGCGTATATAATAGAATCATAAACATATGAGCATCGAAGCTCTATACACAATAAGGAATCATATCCTGCATACATGAGGTAGAATTTATAAGATCGAAGCCTCTGTGTCGGACTCGATACTAACACAATAATAATTGGTTATACTTATAACATTTACGCATTATGCAACACAGTGCAATAGCTCTGAACTGAACGTGTCTGCGGAGCTAAGATTTCCCTCTCTCGTTTCATAACGTCTTGCATACATAACAATATGTTGCAAAGAATGGCTACGAAAAGAAAAATATATGGTTAACGTACGTCTGCCAGGGTCGAAGTTCAAGCCATCGGGCACCACCATGGCAATTTTGCTACAAGACCCATCGCGCAATTTGACGGTTTGCCCGTCAAGTGCGCCCGTTAGGCCCCGTCCACACGGTCGAGCTTTGGTCAACAAACTTTGTCCGATGTGACGTCAGAAGCGGAGAAACAGCGGGAAAAGTCAGAACTTTACCGCAGTTTCTCTGCTTCTGACGTCACATCGAACAAAGTTCGTCGAGCAAAGCTCGGCCGTGTGGACGGGGCCTTAGAGGGGAGGTCCGCCGATCAGGCCCGGTTGTGTGGACAGGCCTTTATACCTACGCTGATTTCTGTTTTATGAATGTAATATGGCTAACTATGTTGACTGATGATCTTATGGACTTGCGTCTTCTCAGTAGAGGAATCAAGATGGAAATCAGTAGCTATTCTTTACTGGACTGAAGATCAGACTTGTCATCAATTGATTCATCTTGGAAGCTTCTTCATTCTCCAGGACTGCCCTTATACTGCAATTCTGGAAAAGGGAAATATTGTTACACACAAATGTATATTGAACACGTGAAAAAAATTCACACATTTAAAAGCTCCAAGACTGAATAACTGAAATAATTATCTATAATAAAGTGTGCTAAAATATTCACTGTGTAGTAATTAAATTGTTGTATATTAAAAATGCACAATTATTTCAGCCAGCGAGTGGTGGGAGGGGGAAGGGGTGCTGGAAACTATACAACAATCGTAATAGAAGAAAGCAACAAAGTCGAGAGAGAGAGAGAGAAATTTGATTCTAATTATTTTACCCCTTATAGCATACTAAATGCTTTACAGATCATTGTATGATAAGGTAGCTCACAATTTACAGAGAGAGAGAGAGAGATTCCTTCAATCTGTTAAACCAATTATTCAAATAAAACATTATCATGGGCTTCTCATCCAGCCTTAAAAACTACATATTCCAACATTTTATATTTTTCTATAAACCCCAGAGATACTTAGATTGGTCAACTAGTTTCTTTTCACAGAAGAAGGGAGGAACACCAGTGATTTCATATCTAACCTTGGCAATCAACCCATACCCTATGCACTACTGACATTAACGTTCTCCCTTCCTGGCAGAGTAGTTCCTGAACAAAACAAAAAATCTCTACTTTAGGAGTTGTGAATAGGCTTAATTTTAAGCAGAATTTGTTATCATATAAACAGTTCCCAATCTCCAACTAGCCTGTATACATAGTGTTCCAAGCTTTGTCAAATTAGCACAAACCTCTGTACAACAAAACGAACAAAACACATTTAAAAAAAATAATTAAATAAATAGATATAAATAATATACATAATATAAATAGAATAAAAATTAATAAAATAAATAAAAAATAAAAATGAATTAAAATAAGTAAAATAAAATAAAATAAATAAATAAAAAAATAAATAAATAAAATATAATAATAAATGAAAATAAATAATATGCAATAAATCAGATTGTGCCATGGAATTAGTGAAGAAATTATTTAAAAAAAATTAAATATATACAACAAACAAAAATTGTTGCTAAATAACATGAAAGGTCAAACTTGGTGAAACTGGTCTAACCAAGTTTTTGAAAATAATGAAACTATTGTTTTAAGTGTTAGTTACCAACTGGGTGACAAGAAATAAAGTTATTTTGACAATTTATATTTTACTTCTCTGTAACAATAGTGTCCGATGTTACCAGTCTCTTAAAAGTTACCTAACCAAGCAAGCAATTCTTCCCTTGTCAATAGCTGAGAGATGTGATGTTGATTCATCCTGGAAGCTTTATTCATTCTCCTGGACTGCCCATATTCCATAATCCTGGAAAGTTAAACAACTGTTACACACAAATGTAAATTGAACACATGGAAAAATTCACATTTAGAAGTTCCAAGACTGAATAACTGACAAGAAATATTCGGTAGTAAAACAACGGTGTTGAAAAATTCACTACATCGTAATTAAACTGTTGTATATTAAAAATCCATAATTATTTCAGCCAGAGGATGGTGGGAGAGGGGAGGGGTGCGGGAAACGGCGAGAGAGAAATTTTTTGTTACCCATTTGTACCTTTATATAGCATTTTGAATACTTAAGAGTAGCTTCAAATTTACAGTGCTTAGATCAGAGAGAGAAGAGAGAGAGAGAGAGAGAGAGAGAGAGTTATTGCATACGTAATCAGTGATTAAATGCTACTAAGTGTATGCAATCAAAACGTAATGATGATACTTTACCAAATAGATACAGGGGTTAAACGTGGTACTACCTCGTAGAGGTAACCCGAATAGAGTGGATCTCTCTCTCTCTCTCTCTCTCTCTCTAACGTGAAGGTCTCCGTAGAGGGGGCCAGTGCACCTCAAACGGTTCATTGCACCCTCTTTCGTTCCTTTTACTGTACCTCCTTTCATATTCCCTTCCATCTTACTTTCCACCCTCCTCTAAATGCGAGGTTTCCCTCCTTTTACACATTTCAAACGTTTACTGTCTATTTCCGTTTCAGCGCTGAATGACCTAGTTGGTCCCAGTGCTTGGCCTCTGGAATAAATTCCATATTCAATTATAAGGGTAAGGCTTCACAGTGGTAACCTCTACTAGGCCTACCTTTCCCAACCATTATCACCGATGATCGAGGGCACCAAATTTCATACACTGACAAAAGGCAGAATTTTAATAGGTCAAGACAAAACCAAGTACCACTATACAGAAACCGTTAATAGGAGAAGGGATACATGAATGAAAGGGTCTAAAAAATGAGCCCAGAATAACGCTGGAAAGCACAAAGTCCTCTCAAAGAATGCGATACCTTCTTGCAAAGCCTACCCAAAATCTAGTTCCAGAGGCCCCGCCCAACACTAACCACACAATGCTAAAGTGGCTGACATTTATATTAAGCCTTATAGAATATTACACTTGACACATCTGTAGGTATATATATGTATATATTTATACGCACAAATTTAAGTACCAGAATTATAACTAAGCATTATACATCGTTTGATATAAGGCGTTCCAGCATCTGAACAATTTTTTCTTATATATCACTCGTTTCTTCAAACTTAGCGGTAGATCTAGGTACCTATCCGCGGCGGCCCAGACTATGGCAGTTGCGGTTTTTCTATGCAGTTTTACCTACTGAACAAGAATTTTAAGTAATATTTATTCGGACGACTGTAATTAACCCCCAGGGGCCAGTACTAAAGGTAATACTTCAGAAGACTCCGCACTGGATATTAAAATAAATAATCACCTACATGGAAAGAGCATGTGAAAAGCAATATAAAAAGTATAGTCATTATATGAGAGATTGAACTGGGTGGAATTAAATGAGCTTGATAAGTTTTTACCTCGAATTTTTCCTAAGTCGGGACTCGGGAGAGGATTTTCCTCTACGGTAATGTTTACTTTTAATGAGCCCTCTAACTTACTTTCTTACGCAAACAAAAGCAGTTCCAGTTACTCATTATTGGCCGAGAGGTGTGACATCGTTATGACGACATGGGTTTCATAACCAATTACGAACGACTTTAGTCAGAAACTAAGTTTCACTAGCATTTCAGCGGAGTAATAAAGTTACCTGTCCAGTGTCCACTGGTATCCTTGTTTGACTGAATACTCGAATAATGAAGCAAAAACCGGCATTTTGTCTTCCTGTAGCTATGGCAGAGGCAGTGGCTGGCCCTTCTGGCATTAATTTTGACAGACCTTCGATTTCCTACCGATTGTTTGCAGTGCAATGTGGGTTACGGTGAATTTTATCATTATTTGTCTAGTGGTGGTAAAGAAGTTGTGATTGAATATGCTCAAAGACAATTTAATTCTAAACCAAAAAAACTGCGTGTGTTGTGGAGCTATTTGTCGGATCGACAACAACAGGAACGCCTTTAGGTGTGATCCGCCACGGTAAGTAGCCTTACTGTAACCCCTGTGGCTAGCGCGCGCAGCGCAACATTACTTCTTGCCAGTACATACCGTGCTTGCCAAGAATCTTTAAATATGCGGATAAGGCGCGAAGCACCGTTCCGCTACGGCCTTACTGACAGCACACATAAATCTATCGTCGCGGATATGTAGTCGCTCCCTACTTTGTTTTAGTTGTTTTGGTATCGCCAACATATTGGTTTTGGTGTTCTTCCGCCGATTTCAGTCGGCGTCGAGTCGCCATGTTTAGTACTGGCCCTTGGGGGTTAATTACAGTCGTCCGAATAAATATTACTTTAAATTCTTGTTCAGTGGGTAAAATAACATCCGAAAAGGTTAATCTTAATAAGAGCTACGGCCGATTTTTAGTATAAATGTGTTTATACCTTGAAAGAAGATACTAAGTATGTTCTAAGGAAGAAGGAAATTAGTGGCGGTAAGTCCTATCGGTGTAGAAAACACAACTTAAATATTTGTACCTACAGAAAAAACAGAGTCCTTCATGTTGTTGTCTCTGTCGTATCACCTATGTTAATGAGCTCCTGTTCGTTCGTTTGTGTGCTGCGCAGTCTCAAATTGTCATGGGGAAACCACACCTTCCGAATGACGTCACGAAAAACACTCCACCCAAAAAGTGACATCATTATAGACAATATCCAATCGTAAATAAGCACGTTTCAGTTTTCTCTGAAACAAAAGAAAGCACAGTGTTTTCAGCCAATGACAATATTTAATGTTACCAAGTCGTTAATTTTTTCGGCAAATAAACCTATTTTCTCCAATTAAGCGTTACTTCCACTAGCGCCATGGCCGAATTAGCAGGACCGTGTACAAGCTCCGATTTTGCTGCCTAGGAAAGTTTCCCCACAGTGTGTGAAAATTGCTACGTGAATTATAGAGATTTCACAAACTATTATTATGGGCAAATAGAAAGGCTCGTAACTTTTGCCCAAAATCACGGATTAATCAAGAGTGAACACATTTGCCCGACGTGTAAGGAAAAGTGCCGTCTTGACTTGAACAAAAAAGCCTTTCGGTGCGATAAAACCTATGTAGTGTCAAAAAAAAAAAAGAGAAAAAAAGTGTATTTTTTTGTCTCAATATTTAAAAACACATGGTTCTCCAAGTCTCACGTGGATATTGAAACTAATTTAACATTTTGCTTTATTTTTGTATCTGATTGGTTTTCTTATAAGTTTGCTCATTTTGAGCTTCATCTCAGCGATCCCACCATCAATGATTGGGCTTCATTTTGTAGGGAAGTAATAGTAAATTGGGTATTTAGGCGGTCTCATAAAATTGGAGGGGAGGGTAAAATAGTGGAAATTGACGAATCAAAATTTGGGAAGAGGAAGTATAATGTGGGCAGAATTATAGAGGGTCAGCGGGTATTTGGGGGAATTTGTAGGGAAACTAGGGAGTTCTTTATGGTTCCTGTTGAACAACGAAACACTGAGGTTTTGCTTGCTGTCATTAAACAGTACATCGAACCAGGAACAACAATCATTTCCGATTGCTGAAAAGCACACGATTGCCTGAAAAACGAGGGCTACAAACATTTACAGGTCAATCACAGTGTCAATTTTGTTGATCCACAAACTCGTGCCCATACCAATACGATAGAGAGACGGTGGAGAGATGTCAAGAATTTAGTCCCAAAATATGGCCGGCGTAAAAACCATTTTGTTGGATATTTAGCCGTTGCATATTTCAAATTGCACATTCAAGACCCCTTCCGAAGGTTTCACGCCTTTGTGAAAGCTGCTGCTGAAGTCTATCCTCCACTGTAAGGTAAGCTATTTCCTGTATATATTTTGATTATCGTGTGAAATATGCTGGAGTATTGTCTCTCAGTTAGCCTAATCGCTGCTCAAATTTTTCGGAATTGTCATGAAGTGTGCAGGGAAGGTAGTGCCCTTTTTTTTAAGGGGGGTCGCGGGGAGGGCGAAGCCCCCCCCCGCCTAGGCCTACGGTAGGGTGGGGTACGGCGCTCTAGGTTAGGTTAGGTGGTCTGTTTGGTTAGCTAGTGCCCTGGAAATCACTTTTCTCCTGCTCCCCCCCACCCAAAAACCCCGGTTCCCACTGGGGTTCCCCAAGATTGTTAGATGGGAACAAGGGTGTAATTGCTTGATGCCACCAATATTAATGATCAGTTTAAGCATAATCAATAAAAAATACATCGGAAAAATATATATTCTAATGCAAACAAGAGACGGAGCTCTCCTTTAGATTTACCTAGGAAAACGTCAATTGCCATAGTCTAGGCCAGCGCGGATTGCTTCTGTAGAAATACCTCAATGTTTCCTACACTTAAATGCAAAAAGACTCAAATTCCACAATTACTGTCTTTCCTTCCACAAACCTTCACTAATTCCCAACCTCCCTTCTCATGGTTCGTACCCAAGTAGGTCTAGGGTTTCGAACTGCTATCTATGCAAAGGAACCCAGCTGATAAGAGAATGTACTGTTAAACAATAGAACAGAGCATTTTTTAACCTTAACCTCGAGTCTAAAGATGATAACTTCATGTTACACAGGTTTTGTTTCTTTAACTGTTACGAAATTACTGATACCACACTTACACCTTGACACTACGTACTTTATTACTAGCTACTGCCCAGCAAGATTAGTGTAAATATCACCACAAGAATCCTCATACCTTAATTTACTCTATTCAGTTATGTTTAGT
>NC_061088.1:5714307-5724307 GCF_015104395.2 Macrobrachium nipponense | reverse complement strand
GGGTACTGATTTTCCACCTATACAAACAAAATAAATAAAAACATAATATAAAATTTAATAAGATTTATGCCTATCTCTCCAAGTATGTACAACATATACATACTTAAAAAGCAAACTTATAAACTGACTGGGGACAGCTCTGTACTACTCAAGCTTGAAATAAATAAGTACAAACACACTTTACATACGCATTTACAGTACGTACCCACTTATAAAACATATTTTATAAACTTACTGGGGAGAGCTCCTCTGGAGGATTGAATTTCAAGCTAATGTCCACATGAACAGGGATTTATATCTTCTGAATAATAATAATAATAATAATAATAATAATAATAATAATAATAATAATAATAATAATAATAATAATAATAATAATAATAATAATAATAATACAGACTTCTGAATTGTACATATAAACTAAACGGGGACATAGGGGCCATTTTATTAATAATAATAATAATAATAATAATAATAATAATAATAATAATAATAATAATAATAATAATAATGGAGAAACAAATGCACAATTATGTACGGGCACCGAAAGCTCTCTGTAGTGATTTAAATACTTAGAAATGTACGTGTACCCATAAATAACTGTGGATTTGTTTATCCATTTTAAGACACTTGCTACCATGAGTACATTCTAATAATAATAATAATAATAATAATAATAATAATAACAAGACTCCCGAATAAACGTACCTATAAACTAAACGGGGAACAGAGGCGTCAAATTATTTTTTTCAAGATTCGCGAATCTATCTTCGTCCGGCGTCGGTCATGACTTTGGGGAGTCCCAGGAGGGAGTTGATGAGTTCGGAGTTGCGCTTGTGGGTTCCGGCGGCTACGGTGCCCCAGGGGCCGCGGGCTATCCTCAGGATCTGGGCTGCCAGCTCTGCTACGACCTGCGGTGGTGGACCCCAACGACCCAGGGGAGTGGTGGGTTAAGAAACGCCGTTATTACTCTTATTACTTCTAATACTACTAATGCATATTTCCATGGGGGACTTTACCCTGTTGATGAGCAATTGGTAATATACATCTTTATATCTATGGGGATTTAACCTTACTGAGGCCTTAGTACCCATGGGGCTCTTCTTTCCCCTACCGAGGACCAATTGGTAATATGCATCCCAATATCTTTGGGGATTTAACCCTACTGACAACTTAGCACCCAAGTTAAAATAGTTAAACAAACAATTGAAAATGGTGCAATCTCAAATCCAAAGTCATTTTACTATATAATATCAACCCTGACTGCAATAAGGTCTCACTGACTTACAGTTATTCTGTAAAGTTAAAGTGGTTAAACAAACCACTGGAAAATCTGAACGCAAGCTCCTTTATGATACTGTACTTATCATTATTATTATCAATATCAGTAAAGACTCATTAGTCAATTAATTACCTGGCGTTCGGGGTATTTAAGCTCCTCCTGTGCAGAGGTCACCATGGTGCTTACAGCCACCAACACCACCAGGGCTGCGATGAATCCGGTTTGCATCCTGAAGATGGGAGATGTACGCACGCGAAAGCCCCCACAGAAGCGACCATGGTGAAAGGGGTGGGGGAGGAAGAGATAAAACAAGTGATTAGCATTTTGAGCAAAAACAAACAAGAATATGCATCAATGACCTCAACTCCTTCAATGCTAGAATTGAAATGCTCTCTCTCTCTCTCTCTCTCTCTCTCTACTTCTCTCTCTCTCTCTCTCTCTCTCTCTCAAGAATTCAATTTTTTCAAAAAACACTCATGAACAAAATACACTATCGCTACCCACAGCTAATCTCTCTCTCTCTCTCTCTCTCTCTCTCTCTCTCTCTCTCTCTCTCTCTCTCAAGAATTCAGTTTATTGAAAAAATACACTATTGCTATCAACAACTAATGTTTCTCTCTCTTTCTCTCTCTCTCTCTCTCCTCTAAAAACACTCATGCACATTTACACAAAATACACACAAAAGCTTTGTCTTTAGATGACACTCGTTGAAGAATTATTAAAGTTGAACATAACAAAAGCGTTAACTGGTTTTGTATCAAATGAAGAGAGGTTATAAGAATTTGGTATATTTACTTTCCAAAGGATCATTATTATTATGATTATTATCACTATTATTATTATTATCATCATTATTATTATTAATTATTATTATTATTATTATTATTATTATTATTATTATTATTATTATTATTATTCAAAAAGTGAAAACATTCACTGTATAGAATGCCGGATTTGGAGAGAGAGAGAGAGAGAGAATGTGCATTATTGATCCACGTAATACCTAACACTTACTTATCTTTAAGTTCTTCCCAAATTAATGAAATAAAAATAGACTTGGTTTCCTAGCATATAATACATAAGCTATTTCAATCAATATCGCAAAAGGTAATACTGGACTGTAAGCTATATAGAAATGCTGTAATACTATTCAATATCAACTTGCAAAGTAATGCAGAATGACCTTACGTGAGCGAAATATAAATCAGGGACGAAATTTTCAACAATTTGAGGAAATTTTAGAAGGCATTCACTAATTTCTGAAAATAACGCCAAACTGCAGTGTGATAGATAATGAAATAATCATATCAATATAAACCTTGTCAAAATAAGTAGTATCATTGGTCCAAGCGAGTACGAATTACAGTGTGGTAAAACTGCATTTATGACATCAATTTAAGCCAGCAAGGCAATGCACTATACACGCACGTGAAGCAAAGTGAAAAACGGGGGAAAAAAACGAAGGTATTATCAATGCAACAATGCGGTCACGTAAGGTATTTACTTTATCGTCGAAATGTCTATGCAAACTGCAGTCTGACGATAGACAGAGATGAATAAGCAGAGCTAAGATGCATCTTGCATGCACGGACAACATCACTCTCTGCTTCCTGTATTTCCAACTATTTTCTGAAACTTATTTCAAATGAAACCCATTAACATTCTTTGGAAGCTTAAGTTTCAAGTCAATGGCCTCTGTGAATAGGTGGTTCGTCCTCTGAATAATAATAATAATAATAATAATAATAATAATAATAATAATAATAATAATAATAATAATAATAATAATGTACATTTCTTGGATGCAGTTCGATACTGATTCGGGATATTTCATGTTACGTTATATATTTGCAGGTATGCGAAAATGCATGTGTTATTCAGAAACTAATAGACATACTAGGTGGTTATTGCTGGTAACTAGAATGTTGAAGATATTTAGATGCGTAATTAACCCGGTGAATTCCACACCAGAATTTTCGTATAGTTGAAGATGTATATAAATAAATTGTAGCAATTAAAATCACGATTATGATACAATACTTGAATATTACCGAGAAGATATAAGTCTCAAAACGCAAATAATATATTCTATGTATCCACAGAACATTTGACTATGTACACAGAACTCCGAAAATACCACTTTCCATGAAAACTACGAATACAAAATTCTTACTGGTTTCTTACTAAGAAAGAGTCCGTTTTTACATAATGAAAATTAAGTAACAATAACTATTTCTCCCATTCACTGTTTCGTATACAGGAAAAACTGACTACGAACGTATCTGACTATTTAGGGATATTTGAGCCATGATTATAAGATCTGGGCAAAATCACTAGATACTTAAACATATCTGTAATTACTCTCATTACAAATAATTCAACTTAAAACATATAATTACAAAAGTAATGTATTCGTTACGCCAGCCATCAGTCTTTTAAATTTGGAGAAGTGAATTTTGTCCCAACTGTCACAATCTTGAACGGATAATGAACGTGCATTGTGATTAATAATGAGATAAATAAGTCATTTCGGCACAATGAAATTCTCAAAACAAAACCCTGAGAGGTTTTGCACTGATTTTTATCATTCCAAAAACTATAGCCATATAGGGGCTTCCTAGTAACTGTACTTTAGGTTACAGAAAGTCCAGTAACTGAAACCCTAGTCAGTCCAGTCACTATGCTGTAACTTACAGTAACTCCCTGTAAACTATAGTTTTGAGAAATTCTCAAAGGTTTTCCTTCAAAACACTTCCCTATCTACAAGTCCAGCCACTGTACTGTGCGTTACAGAAACTCTAGTAACTGCAGGCTAAGACAGGTTACAGTAACTCTATTAACTGTAGCCTGAGAGGCTTTCCCTGTAAGCTATATACTATCTACTTCAGTCCAGTCACTGTACTGTAACTTACAGAAACTCCAGTAATTGAAGCCAAAGAGGCTTTTTCTGTAAACTATAATTTAAAGAGGCCTCAAAGCTTTTCCCTCTTCCCAAAAACACTACAGAAGTGAGCAAGCGTGCTATCTAATCAAGTACAGTCACTGTAACTTACAGTAACTGAAGTCTGAGAGGCTTTCATTGTAAAACTAGAGTTTGAGGTCTTAGGCTTTTACCACTTCCCCCCAAAAAAGATTTATTTTCGAAGGGAGAAAGGTGGGCCAACGGAGGCTTTCCCTGTCAACTATAAAGTTTGATGAGGTCTCAAGGCTGCTTACCTCCCTCCACGAAAAGAACTTAAGTCTTCCATCAGTAGAAAAATGACTTACTTTGTGAATAGGAGCGGGCGGGATGTTGACGCTTCAGGTGCGGAGTTGAGTCTGGGACGAGAAGGCTTAGACACCACTATTTCACCAGCATTTATGTGCTCATACGCCACAGGCTGGCTCCCCTACTACTCCCACTCCCTACCCCCAAACCACCACCAGTTCCTCCCACCAGACCAACACTCCCCTTTGCGTTATTCTCTGCCCAACCCCTGCCCCTAGTGTTTTCTCGCTGGAGAAGGATGGGGAGGGGGATACTACCTTGAAACTCAGATCTCTCTCTCTCTCTCTCTCTCTCTCTCTCTCTCTCAGAATGACAATTCGTTTAGCATATTCCAGTACAGTTTTCTTCACTGTTCCATACTGACTTTATTCACTAGATCTTCCACTTTCTCTCGTCGTTTCCAGATTCTCTCTCTCTCTATATATATTAAATATATATATATATATATATATATATATATATATATATTATATAATGTATGTATCTATATATATATATCTATATATATATATATATATATATATATATATATATATATATATATATAGTGTATTATATATTAACATGCAGATATATATATATATATATTATATTATTATATATTATATATATATATGTATATATATAATATATATATTATATATATATATTATATAATAATAAGTATATATATATATATTAGCTATATTATATATAATATAAGTATGTCTATACATATATACATATATATATATGTATATAATATTATATATATATGATCTATATATACATATATAGATATAATGTATAATATATATTAATATATCTATTATGTATGTTATTATATATATATATATATATATAGTATATACAAAGGTTTTGCCACGGAGGAAAATGAAAGGCGAGAGGGAGCAAGAACTTTCGGTCTAACACGACCTTTTACTTAGACACAACTGATCATACAGAGCAAAAACAGTAAAAGTAGGCTTAATATCCAAACTGACATTACAAGATTAGCATAAGGTTAATTTCACTTTACAGAAACGATGAAACGCCTGAGGGCAAGATTTAGTAGTTCTGGACAAAACTGACTACATATCACGCATGCATACTTTATTTGAAGATGAAACAACTTACAAAAGACTCACAAAAAAATCCGTTGGACCAAGTAATAAAAAACTTTAATATCAATATCAAACAAATTCTTAAAGATAAAAAAGAACTCTTGTGTAAATTAACTGTAAAGTGTCCCTCATTACCTTATTTATAGGGCCCCGGCCTAGTAAAAAAAACTCCTAAGGATAACAAACCTAAGCGCCCCAATTACTAGTTACTGTAGGATCAATTGCTTATAAACTATCTAAATATATTATTGAATTGTTATCCCCGCTACTTGGAACTGTATCTAATTCACACATCCGGAATTCTCTTGATCTTGTGGAAAATTTAAATAACATTGTACTAAACCTTAGTGATATCTTAGTCAGTTTTGATGTATGTTCCTTGTTTACAAAAGTCCCTATTGACTCTGTGCTAGAGTATTTAAGTAATGAACTTGTACTGCATGAATTGCCTATGTCCGTTAGTCACATAATTTCCTTGATTAAGTTATGTATTTGTGATTGCAGATTTATTTTTAATGGAGAATATTACCAACAAATATTTGGAATGGCCATGAGTAACCCTTTATCACCTCTCCTTTCAAACTTATATATGGAAGATTTTAAAAGACAACACCTCCCGAATATTACACTTGTCCCCTGAAAATGGTACAGATATGTAGATGACATCTTAGTAGTCTTACCTGTTAGAATCGATGTAAATGATTTATTGTCTAAATTGAATAATTTAGTGCCATCCATAAAATTCACTGTTGAAATTGAAAATAACAGTGTCATCCCTTTCCTAGATGTATTAATACATAGAGAATCTTTCCAATGTAAATTCAGTATTTATAGAAAACCCACAAATATTTAACATATGTACATTTTTATTCTGGCCACCATCTTAATATCAAAATTTCAATTTTGTCTTCTATGTTCTTACGTGCTTTGCATATCACGAGTCCACAATATCTTGACCAAAAAATAGAATACATAAAAAAGATAGGGAACGATCTCTGCTACCCACCTCATGTAATTGATTTATGTTATCAAAAAGCTCACAAAAAGTTTTATAGTGTTGCTAGTAACGAAAAAGAAATCCCTAAAAATGTACTTAGCTTGCATTACTTTCGTGGATTTGAAACCATAAAATCAATATTTAAATCGTTTAGTGTTAATGTAGCGTTCTCTTATAACAGTACCATTAAAGATATGCTAATTAAGAATAGTCCCGTAACAAATAACAACATCATTTACAAAATTCCTTGTAAGGATTGCCCATCTTACGTCGGTCAGTCAAGTAACAATTTATTTGTACGTATTAAGCAGCATATGTATTCAGTTAGATCAGCCCAGACTTCAAATGCACTGTTTATCCATCAGAGCGAAAAATCTCATTGTATAAATTGGGGCGATACCTCTGTAATTGCTAGGTCTGATGATTATGTTCCAAAAAATTTACTGGAATCAGCAATTATACAAATCACTAATAAAACCAACCTAAATCTTAATCTGGAATTGTACCATTTGGGCCCATATATTTGTAAAATGTTTATGAAGGACCTTAAAATAAATGAACTACTAATTAATTAGTCCCACATGTATATAGTTATTCTCTCTCTCTCTCTCTCTCTCTCTCTCTCTCTCTCTCTCTCTCTCGCTATATTTATATCCTATTTTCGTCTTTGTAATCATTTTATGGAACATTTTTATATATTTCATGTTACTAAGTCGTATATGCCTCCTTGTTTTTCAAAATGTATTGTTTTCTGGATGAATCATCTGTTGACCACGTGTGTGCTCTCTAAGGTGTGGCTGCCTAAAAATCGCTAATCTTGCCCTCAGGCATTTTCTCGTTTCTGTAAAGTGAAATGGCTCTTATACTAATCTTGTGATGTCAGTTTGGATATTAAGCCTACTTTTACAAGGTATTTGCTCTGTATGATCAGTTGTGCCTAAGTAAAAGGTCGTGTTAGACCGAAAGTTCTTGGCTCTCTCGCCTTTCATTTTCCTCCGTAGCAAAACCTTTATTTATACATAGCACCAAGTTTTATATACTTTGTGATCAAGTTATTCACACACATATATATATATATATATATATATATATATATATATAAACAGACACACACATATATATATCCTTTAATCCACGATAGAATGGTGAGTGAAAAACTGGGGACTTAGGACAAGTACTCTCGTGGTTTATTCTACATTTTCAAGTTCGCACTGAATATAACATAAGTTGACAGACCTTTACATACAAAAACAGACAGGGGGTGGGAGGGGGGTTACAGTTTGTTAATCCTTGGGGTGCGGGGGGGGAGTGTTCTTGAAACAAAAGAGAAGAGGAGAGAGGATCAAGGGACAACAGTCCAGGATGGAGATTTAAATTCCTTGTTGACGGAACTTCAATTAAATTGGACTCCTACAGATTTCTTTTGCGGTGATCTTTGACTCTGCAGATTATCGAGGAATTATCCCAGATACATATAAATATTCATATATATAAGTACACATACACACACACACACACACACACATATATAATATATATATATATATATATATATATATATATATATATAGTACTATATGTATATATATATATATATATATATTATATATATATATATATATAATATATATATATATATTATATATATAAATATATATATATATATATATATACATATATATATATATATATATGTATATATACTATATATATCTATATATATATATTATATGTAGATATATAAATAGATATATTTGTATATATATATATATATATATTATAAATAGATATAATATAATATATAACTATAGATATATAATATAATAATATTATATAGATATATATATATATATTATATATGTATATAAATTATATGTATTATATAGAATATATATATATATATATATATATATATATATATATATTATATATATTTATTTAATATATGCATGCATATGTATATGGTAAAAACCTGGCCACCCACCACTGGCCTAGTTAAGATTTCGACACGACTGGAAATAGGTCAGAGTGCAAACTCTGAACCGTTGCTCTCATTGTTGTGACGTATTTTATTCAGGCACAGATTTCTCCATAATGAGTGTTCCTCTTTTTTTCCTCTGCACTCTTTTGTCTTATTTGTATATTACGTTTCGTGGTTTCAAAAATTATATGTATGTATGTATGTACGTATGTATTTATGTATGTGTATATATATATATATATATATTATATATATATATATATATATATATATACTATAAATATACATACTTACATATATATAATATATTATATATATAATATATATAATTAAATAATAATATAATTATACATACTGTATATATAATACATATAAATATATATAATTAACTTATATATATATATATTATAATATTATATATATATATATATATATATGTGTGTGTGTGTGTGTGTGTGTGTGTGTGTGTGTGTAATTAAATAATAATATAATATACATACTGTATATATAATATTATATAAATAAATATATGTAAATATAATGAAACCCTACTTATCCTTTTTCTGTGCATTCTTCAGGGATGAAGTTGCAAGCCTATCGCCCTGTCCACCGACGTTCAAGAGGTAGGCATTTCTTAACGGTCACCCCTCCAAGAAGTAACCGCACTAAATGCTGCTTAAAGTTCGCAGATGGGGCGACAAATACGAACAATCGGCTGAAGAATAAAGAGAGAAATGGTCGGATTTAATGATACCAATAAATATATCCGCATAATGTCTTTTTATATATATATATATATATATATATAATATATATATATATATATATATATATATAACTGAAGGACACCAATTTTTATCAAAAATATCAAGAACGGAAGTTATAACATGATTTTTTTTAATAAAAAAATAATATGGGTCGTATAGATCACTATTGTCTACTTACAAGAATAAAATTGAATGACGTCACGAAAGATGAAAGCTTATTATAAATCTGGTAAATAAAAGTTTAATTCTATCATCTTATAAATCCAGTACAAAAATATAATTCTACTAACAAAACGGATTTTTCTTGTTTTAATTTCCAAACAGTTAATACTACATACAAACACATAAAAATACACTTACTAAAGGTTTTTCAAACTTTAAAAAGACGTGATCCGACCTCCAGCGCACGCAGTACGCATGCTTAAAATCTACGGTCAAATAGAGCGTTGTTTCACCAACGAAAATTAAAAAGACGTGATCCGACCTCCAGCGCACGCAGTACGCATGCTTAAAATCCACGGTCAAATAGAGCGTTGTTTCACCAACGAAAATTAAGATAAATATGTTATATGTTATTAGAAATAATTGTTCTGTACTGTTTA
>NC_061088.1:5671807-5709307 GCF_015104395.2 Macrobrachium nipponense | reverse complement strand
ATACAGAAACAAATACAACAATTAAAGAGAAATATTTAATCCCTCCAAAGAGTAACGTACATTCTTTTGCTTAATTTAAAATAGTAATAATTTTTAAATTCTCAATCTCCATTATGGCTAATTATGTACGAACAAACACTGAATTCAATATAAATTTCGCAGTGATGAGATTAGCAGAATTAACAAAACGAGAATTCGTTCAATAAAAAATCTAAAAATAATATTAAAAGATAAAAATTTAAAAGATCACAGTCGGAAATTTACCTGCTTTTAATATTTACTTAAGAATAATGATTATTAAAACAATTAATACAGGAAAGAAAAAGGGTATATAAAACGAAGAAAAAAAAATTATAAAGAAAACCGCTTTGAGACCGAAAGATTTCGCAAGATCACAGTCGTCAATTTACCCAGTTTATTCAAAAGAGAGCTCCCCGACCAGATGCGCTTTCTATCAAGGGATCAAGACGTGCTGTGAATGCGGCCCTTTTGATAAGGAGGCGTGGAGGGAGGTGCTTTTGAGGAATTCTGATGAAGGGGGTGGGTGGGTGAAGGGGCCCGTGGGGGCGGTGCGATGCGAGAGCGTGCGCCCAAAAAACAAAAAGAATAAAAAATAAATAAATAACATCGGTTTTGGGTTCATTATACGAGTAAGATACGGGAAGGTCTATGTTTGGCATTTCAGAGAGAGAGAGAGAGAGGGGGGGGGGGGGGGGTGGAGGAGTAGAACACTTCCTCTCTCTCTCTCTCCTCTCACACACACACACAAAACAAGTTTAGGACCCGCGCATGCGTATACACGTACCCCAAAATCATACACGAATCTCCCACGCATAAACTACTAAACATTGCCACAATATCCGTGGGCCCAAACGAGGCACCAGGAGTGTTACGAAAGAGCTGACAATCCCGTGGGGACTTGGCCCACCTGTTGTCACCGCGGTTCGTTTGGTCTTACGAATTAGCTTAATTCGTCCAAGATTTCTGAAAGAAATGTGACCTTTGACAGCTGTTAAGAATTTCTATTATATTTGCATGACATTGACTATATAATGACCACCAATATGATGCTTTTTGGTGCATTGCTGAAAGAGATTATTCGAAGATAATAGCGAGTCCATTCGGTCAACACGAAAAGATTTTTAAAGTCAACCCTATAACGCTTTGCCGTTTTCTTTCTATTCTATTCTGAGATACGAATTTAGTGTGTGTGTCAGAGAGAGAGAGAGAGAGAGAGAGAGAAAGAGAGAGAGACATTGCTAAGAGTGATCGGCAAAATGATAAGATTTCTTCAATTACCCTTACACCTCTTAAATCTTGACATGTGATAATGAGGTACGAAATCAGAAACAGAAGCAGAGAGAGAGAGAGAGAGAGAGAGAGAGAGAGAGAGACAAAGAGAGAGAGAGAGAGAGGCAGCCTTTTTTTAAATTATGCTAACAGCCTCCTCGCCAATTTATTCTCTTTTGATATCTTGAGAGGGTTACAGAAAACGGGGGAAGAGGCCTTTTTATAAAGCCAAGATACTCGCATTGTTTTATTCATGTCGGGATTATGAGAACCCCCAACCCTAACCCCCTTCCCCTGGGATTGTCAGGTTTTTTGGGGGACCCACCTGGTAGTCCCTAGTGGTAGTAGTAGTGGTAATTGTCCCAGGACTATCCTGAAAACTTTATGGAACTAATAAACACACAAGATTTCTTCTTGTGTTTAGGCCACTTTTTATAGGTTTAACTATATTTCCATGTGTATTGTAGGCATCTGAATCATTACCATTCTCTCAACTGTGTATAATACGTGTATGGTTCTATGTGTATGGTTCTATGAAGTGGTAGGATTCATACGTATACGCGAACTGTATTTAGATCATAAAGAAGCGTTTTAACCTTCTTATACTTGTTTTTGCTCGTGCTAATCAATTATAGGAAATGTTTTTATCGTGTCAGTGACTAAGTTGTGAAATGGTGTATGCATAATAATATATATATATATATTATATATATATATATATATGTATAGATGATATATTATATAATATATATATATATATAATGCTTAAAAAATAACAGTAGATGCACGTGACTTCATAGATAAGCGAATCCCACAGGAAAATGATAGTCAGAAATCCAAGCGCTTTCGTCTTTACTCAGACATTGCCAAGGAGCTAATGAAGTACAATTGGAGAGAAAGGTGGCTCAGGTACACAACAAGATCAAGAATACCAGATGGTTAATTGTCAAAAGGGTAAAAATTAAAAGAGATAATCCAGGATTATCGGATATCACACGGTCACAATCCTAAACAGATTTGACCCTAACCGAAATTACAAAGTGCCTTTACAGTCCAAAACATGTAAAAACTGAATATATTAATTTTGTTGCTTATATTTATCTACAACTTTTTTCATAATGAAAGCATCAAGTGTAAATAAACCAAGACTTGTTTGATGGTTCCTGCCACGTCATCTCGGACTGGTTTATGGTGCTTAGCCATCATGTGTACAACTCGTCGACAAAAATGTTTATGAAACACTTACACTGAAACCATGAGGCGGTTCGAGTTCCGCCTACAGTGGAGACTGTAACAATAATAGAAATGTTCTAAATTTAAGCCTTGGTTTATTTAAACTTGATGCTTTCATTATGAAAAAAGTTTTAGATATATATAAGCAACAAAATTAATATATTCAGTTTTTACATGTTTTGGACTGTAAGGGTACTTTGTAATTTCGGTTAGGGTCAAATCTGTTTAGGATTGTGACCGCGTGATATCCGATAATCCTGGATTATCTCTTAATTTTTACCCTTTTGACAATTAACCATCTGGTATTCTTGTTCTTGTTTTGTACCTGAGACCTTTCTCTCCAATTGTACTTCATTAGCTCCTTGGCAAAGTCTGAGTAAAGACGAAAGCGTTTGGATTTCTTGCTATCATTTTCCTGTGGGATTCGCTTATATAAAATATATATATATATATATATATATATATATATATATATATATATATATATATTTATATACATTAGAAAACGGATTTAATGAATTGAGGAAATCGAGTAATATATATAATCCAACAGTAAAAGGGATCCGGGAAGACCTAGATGTCACCATTACGTTTTTCACTATACATACTACACTAGTAAACGTTGAAAGAGAAACAGAGTCTTTGCTAAGTGAAATTAAAAGCCAAGTAGAAGCAGTCATAGCAGCCTCACGAGGGAATATTTCAAGGGAAATGTTGCCGTTAGGAACTTCGAAGTGAACTTTAAAAGACGCAGCATATGAATGGGGATCAAATGTTATTTTTACGGAAGATTTCCTTTATAGATACTATGGGATTTTAAGGGTACAGTTATCAGATAAGGGGTTACTTGTTGATATACCAGTTAGTGATAAAAAACCGATTCATAGCTATATATTTAGAACATTTCCTAGTACTTCCAAGGGGTCAGTATTGACTTGTCAGGTTGTGAACTAGAGTTAGCTCACGAGGGTATACCGACTCACTGTGACTTTAGAGAATTCTCTGACCCATATCAAGTAATATCGACGGAGACAACAACAGCGGTCTTCTGTGCCAGATGCAGGATTTCTACTATATGCAATGGGGACAACAACTCACTCTTACTACAGGGGTCCCAGCTGTTTGATGGTTCCTGCCACGTCATCTCGGACTGGTTTATGGTGCTTAGCCATCGTGTGTACAACTCGTCAACAAAAGTGTTTATGAAACACTTACACAGAAACCATGAGGCGGTTTGAGTTCCGCCTACAGTGGAGACTTACAATCCCACCGTTGGAGGATAGTGATGAGGATGAGTTATTCTTCAACGAACGTTACATAATTCCAGTGATTGCAGTTATGCTAGCCATCATACTGATCACAATTTTTGCATTAGGAGTTCTTAAATTTTTGTGCATCCGGCGAAGCACAAGGGCTCCAGCAATGGAGGTAGTCCTGAATCATGTGGCAAATTTAAACATTATATACTAGTTGCTGATGTGGTGTGCGACAGGAGTGCACAAAGGACATAGGTGGCCAAGCCATCTTAAAAGCAGGTGTGGCAGTGAATTGTTAGATCTCAGCTTTCTCCGCCTAGTGACAAGAGGGCTTAGTGACTGTCAGAATTGTTGACCATGCAATATAAGGCTGATGACCCTTTAGAACCTAGGTAAGGCTCTCGGTTGCTATGCCATTTCAAAAGGCGTGACCGGATGTGTGTGTGTGTGTGTTTGTGCATGTAATGTATGGGCCAACAGCCCGAGATCCTAGAGAAGGGGACACTCGCTTTCTGTCGGTGTTAAGACATAGAACGGTTTTGGAGGTCTTGAGAACACGCCCATCGTAAAAGGTACTGTAACTTAAAAGACTTAGAAAGTTGCCCTTTGAAAAGAGAGAGAAGTGTAGTGTGTACACATTTATTTAACATTTCTTTATATGTTGGGGAATATAACAAATATGTCCCTTTATTTCAGATGGGCTCATGGCATTATACAAGAGAATGGGATTCTCTAAAAGACTTGACTATATAATTGTAAAAACAAATAGATTGTGAGTTTTTGGGGTGAATACTTAATCTAATTCAGGAGAACAGAATGACAGTTTACGGTCTTATAACGGTCAGACTTAGTTCCTTAATTTATGTCATTTTTTATCACTTTGTTCCATATTATGTTTAGCTAGTTTGGGAAATAAAAAGTATATTTTTTGTATCTACGAGGATTCATTAACCCAGCTTATATAGTTTGATTCCATTGCAGAGAGACAACCAGTAACTAAAGGTAAGAGGGTTGCCTACTTGTTTCATTTTAATTTAAACTGGTGCTCTATGGTCGAATATACTCGGCAATATATATATACATATATATATATGATATATATATATATATATATATATATATGAATAACTTGATCACGAAGTATATAAAACGTGATGCTTATATATAGATAAAGGTCTTTGCCACGAAGGGAAAAAAAATGAAAAGCTTGTAATTTTTTGTCCTTCGTGGCAAAAACCTTTATATATATATATATATATATATATATATATATATATATATATATATATATATATATATACATATATATATACATATATATATATATATATATATATATATATATATATACATCAAGCTACAAATGTCCTTTAATTAATAATTCCGAGGTAGAGCGAATTAGGTATTAAAGGATATTTGTAGCTTAATGCATGTATATGAATCACGGTGAAATGATAAAAATTTATATATATTAATATAAAATAATTATTATAAATAATATACAACACAAGAAAACAAAAAAGAAAGATACAGATATAAAAGATTAATCATTAACAATTTATCATCAACAATTAATGACAATTACTGACACATAAAATAAATGAATAAAAAATTCAATTCTCTTCACTACTCTAACGCAAGCAAAAAAAAAACGGGAGATAAGAGATAAGTCTCCAAAAGTATCACAAGACAAGACTAAAAGATAAATAAAATTTTAAAAATCCAATTCTTTTCACAACATTAACGCAAGCAAAAAAAAAAAAAAAAAAACCGCGAGATAAGAGATATGTCTGCAATAGTCACAAGAAGAAGAAGAAAAAAAAACTGTCACGCTTTTTGTGCTTCACTTTTCTTGGAGACGGTTTTATCTCCTCGGCACTCGAAGGCATTTTTCCAACCCTGAAGAAACAACAAGGTCTTCGGAATACTGGCATCACCTATTCTTCAGTGCCTACACCTAAGGTGGTGCCAGATTGTACCCGTGAGTGCGAGGTTGTTCCAAAGGCCCGGGTCGGGAAAGGATTTCATTTTGAAAACAGAAAGGGAGAAAGTTGGGAGAAAGTTGGTATCTGCAGATTTATATTTTCGCTTTAAAGAAAAATAGAAATTATTTGTTTTTATATAAGCAGACTTTTCATTATCGAAAGCAGAAAGGGAGAAAGTTGGTATTTGTAGATTTATTATAATTTCACTTAAAAAAAATTAGAAAGTATTTGTGCTAATATATGCAGACCTTTTATTTTCGAAAGCAGTTGGGAGAAAGTTGGTATTTGTTTTAATATATACAGACTTTTTATTTGGGAGAAAGTTGGTATTTGTAGATTTATTATATTTTCGCTTTAAAAAAATTAGAAAGTACTTGGAAAGCAGAAGGGGGGAAAGTTGGGGGAAGCTATGTATTTGTAGATTTGCAGTCTTTTCGTTAAAAAAAAAAAACAAATTGTTTTTATATATACAGACTTTTCGTTTTCGAAAGCAGTTGGGTGAAAGTTGGTATTTGTAGATTTATATTTTCGCTTTATAAAAAATAGAGAGCATTTGTTTTTATGTATACAGACTTTTTATTTTCGAAAGCAGTTTGGAGAAAGTTGGTATTTGTAGATTTATATTTCCGCTTAAAAAAAATAGAAAGTACTTGTTTTAATATATACAGACTTTCCGTTTTCGAAAGCAGAAAGGGAGAAAGTTATTTGTAAATGTATGGAAGTTACGTTTTTCAAAAATAGAAAGTAATATTATTAATATATGCAGACTTTCCATTTTCGAAAGCAGAAAGGAAGTAAGTCGGGAGAATGTTGGTATTTGTAAATTTGTGGTCTTTTCTCTTTAAAAAATTAAAAATATTGGACCATTTTCCAATTTTGGGAGAATATTTTTCACTTTGAACCTACCATTTTCCAATTTTTGATGAATATTTTCCATTTTGAACCTACCATTTTCCAATTTTGGGTGAATATTCTTCATTTTGAACCTACCATTTTCCAATTTTTGGTGAATATTTTACATTTTGAACCTACCATTTTCCAATTTTGGGTGAATATACTTAATTTTGAACCTACCATTTTCCAATTTTGGATGAATATTTTACATTTTGAACCTACCATTGTCCAATTTTTGGTGAATATTTTACATTTTGAACCTACCATTGTCCAATTTTTGGTGAATATTTTACATTTTGAACCTACCATTTTCCAATTTTGGGTGAATATTCTTCATTTTGAACCTACCATTTTCCAATTTTGGGTGAATATTCTTCATTTTGAACCTACCATTTTCCAATTTTGGGTGAATATTCTTCATTTTGAACCTACCATTTTCCAATTTTGGTTGAATATTCTTCATTTTGAACATACCATTTTCCAATTTTGGGTGAATATACTTCATTTTGAACCTACCATTTTCCAATTTTGGGTGAATATACTTCATTTTGAACTTACCATTTTCCAATTTTGGGTGAATATACTTAATTTTGAACCTACCACTTTCCAATTTTGGATGAATATTTTACATTTTGAACCTACCGTTGTCCAATTTTTGGTGAATATTTTACATTTTGAACCTACCATTTTCCAATTTTGGGTGAATATACTTAATTTTGAACCTACCATTTTCCAATTTTGGATGAATATTTTACATTTTGAACCTACCATTGTCCAATTTTTGGTGAATATTTTACATTTTGAACCTACCATTTTCCAATTTTGGGTGAATATACTTAATTTTGAACCTACCATTTTCCAATTTTGGGTGAATATACTTAATTTTGAACCTACCATTTTCCAATTTTGGATGAATATTTTACATTTTGAACCTACCATTGTCCAATTTTTGGTGAATATTTTACATTTTGAACCTACCATTGTCCAATTTTGGGTGAATATTCTTCCAATTGAACCTCCTTTTCCAATGGGTGAATATTCTCATTTTTGAACCTTCCATTTTCCAATTTTGGGTGAATAAATTCCTTCCATGACCTCCATTTTCCAATTTGGGTGAATATTTCTTCATTTTGGAACCTACCATTTTCCAATTTTTGGGTGAATATTCTTCATTTTGGAACCATACCATTTTCCGAAATCCAATTTTTGGTTTGTTTAAAAACTTCATGAACCTCCCATTCCAATTTTTGGGTGAATATCTTAATTTTTTTGAACCTAAACCATTTTTTTCCAATTTTTGGATGAATATTTACATGAACTACCGTTTGTCCAATTTTTGGGAAATTTTTTTTCATTTTGAACCTACCATTTTCCAATTTTGGTGAATATACTTAATGACCTACCATTCCATTTTGGATGAATCCTTACCATTTTGAACCTACAAATTTGGCCAATTTGGTTGTTTACTTCAATTTTGAACCTACATTCATTTTGGGTTGAATATTTATATTGAACCTACCATTTTCCAATTTTGGGTGAATATACTTAATTTTGAACCTACCATTTTCCAATTTTGGATGAATATTTTACATTTTGAACCTACCATTGTCCAATTTTTGGTGAATATTTTACATTTTGAACCTACCATTTTCCAATTTTGGGTGAATATACTTAATTTTGAACCTACCATTTTCCAATTTTGGATGAATATTTTACATTTTGAACCTACCGTTGTCCACTTTTTTGGTGATATTTTACATTTTGAACCTACATTTTCCAATTTTGGGTGAATATACTTAATTTTGAACCTACCATTTTCCAACTTTTTTGGATGAATATTTTTACATTTTGAACCTACCATTGTCAATTTTTGGTTTTGGAATATTTTACATTTTGAATACCTCCCATTTTCCAATTTTGGGTGAATATACTTTAATTTTGAACCTACCATTTTCCATGATTTTAATACCGTTAATTTTGGTGAAATTTTACAATCCATTTCGTGTGAATATACTTATTTTGAACCTACCATTTTCCCAATTTTGATGAATTTTAATTTTACAATTTTTGACCTACCAGTTGTTTTCCAATTTTGGTGAATATTTTACATTTTGAACCTACCAATTGTCCAATTTTGGTTTGAATATTTTTCCTTCATTTTGAACCTACCATTGTCCAATTTTGGGTGAATATTCTTCATTTTGAACCTACCATTTTCCAATTTTGGGTGAATATTCTTCATTTTGAACCTACCATTTTCCAATTTTGGGTGAATATTCTTCATTTTGAACCTACCATTTTCCAATTTTGGTTGAATATTCTTCATTTTGAACCTACCATTTTCCAATTTTGGGTGAATATACTTCATTTTGAACCTACCATTTTCCAATTTTGGGTGAATATACTTAATTTTGAAACCTAACCATTTCCAATTTTGGATGAATATTTTACATTTTGAACTACCGTTGTCCAATTTTTGGTGTAATTTTTACATTTTGAACCTACCATTTTCCCAATTTTGGGTGAATATACTTAATTTTGAACCTACCATTTTCCAATTTTGGATGAATATTTTACATTTTGAACCTACCATTTTCCAATTTTGGGTGAATATACTTCATTTTGAACCTACCATTTTCCATTTTGGGTGAATATTTTACATTTTGAACCTACCATTTTCCAATTTTGGGTGAATATACTTAATTTTGAACCTACCATTTTCCAATTTTGGATGAATATTTTACATTTTGAACCTACCATTTTCCATTTTGGGTGAATATACTTCATTTTGAACCCAATTGCCTAAATGTGGTATGACTATCGAAATGTTGGTTAAAATCAGTTGTTCTTCAAGTTATTGAGAGAACATTGCAAGGACGTCTCTCCATTAAGACAGTGTTGTTATGTTCGCAACAACCAAAGTAAACATACATATACATTCTTAGTACCTGTTCTCAGGGGAGCCGTTCCAAAGGCAAATCCTGCCTATTACTACTACTTCTACTACTACTCGAATCACTTCACCTACCCATACGTGTCTTTTACAAAATCAATAAACCTCTGAAACGACATACTCCAGTGACCTCAGAAGGACGTTTATGCTAGGAATAATAATATATAAAAATAAAACTTCCAAAAAACAGATGGAAAAAGGGGGTTGGAGGAGAGAGGAGAGAAGAGACTCATTTTTCTCTGTCGTAACATTATTCAAAGTGAAATGCTGGAGAGGTGGAGGAGACCTTTCGTGTGTTTATGACAAGCCGATACCCCCCGCCTGGTGACACTTTTTCCTCTGTTCCTTTCTTCCTTCCTCCTCCTCCTCCTCCTCCTCACGCCTCCTCCCCCCTCCCCCCTCCCAGGAGAATACCTCCTCTTCCTCCTCCTCCTCCTCCTTAGATATACCAGGTTCACCTAGTTCCAAGGACACGACGGAGGGAATAATGACAGCTCCTCGAGTTATAGACTGTCATTCATGGGACAGTGATTAGTATGAATGTGCGGATTTCACGTCCGTCAATCGCTTCATTTTGCAAGTCACTGAAATCTGGGTTTGCAGAGGAGTAAAAAATTTTCTAAAAATTTTCTCACTCGCTCTCTCTCTCTATCTCTCTCTCTCTCAAGCTCTCAAGGACATGTTTCTCTCTCTCTCTATCTCTCCCTCTTTCTCTGATTTGCAATACAGTAAAATTCTCTCTCCCCTCTTTCAAGGACATCTTCCACTCTCTCTCTCTCTCTCTCTCTCTCTCTCTCTCTCTCTCTCTCTCTCTCTCTCAGACCCAGTTGAGAACAATTGTTCCCAGAGCCTATTTTTAGACCTCCATGAGCGTCAAAAATGACCTGCAACAGGAAACGCAGAAGCTAAAAATTGCAATGTTGCAGATCAATAAGAATCCCTGCAACAACACTGGTCTTAGAGGCATTTTTTGCAATGCGGTTCAGTGGGCTCATTTTCGCTTACTCGGGGAGTAAGCCTACACACGACTTTGTCGTTGATGTTGGGGGGTTAGGAAAGATCTACGAAAAAAGCCTAAAAAGTTCTGAAAAAGGTGTTTCACGTTGAGTTAAAGATACAGGAATTTTCAGATATGATATCTATGATTTATTTATTAAAATGAAAATGTAAATGAAAATAAGCAGTGTGGACATTAAACAGTACAGAAAAATAATTTTTAATAAAATATAGCGTATTTATTTTCATTTTTGCTGGTGAAAAAAGGATCTATTTGACTGTAAATATATATATATATATATATATATATATATATATATATATATATATATATATATGTGTGTGTGTGTGTGTGTGTGTGTGTGTGTGTATGTATGTATGTATAAAGGACTGTCCCACTGAGTAATATGCTTGTATAAGTGTACTCAGTGCATAATCATGTATAAACATACACATTATGCATATGCGTATGCTGTAATGTTTCCAAACTTCCCTTGCACTTGTAAGTATACTGAACATGTATAAATGTGGCCACGTCATTGTCTTACACATTTACACATGTGTGGTTACAAGGACCTAAGTACCTACTTTTATGTAGATATATTTATATAATGTGTCATATATATACACACATATATACACATTATATATAGATAAGTTTATATACACATATACATAATCATTCTAAACTCAGACCCGCTGAGAGGTGACGCAAGAAGTCCAAAGATGAAAAAATAAAACTTAAAATAATAGAAATAAAACTTCATTCAAAAATACCGTAAAAGTACCCACAAGTATCGTGGCAACCACCCAGGGACTTGGGATTGACAGGGACAGGTGGAAAAACGGGAGTTATCGATAGTAATACGCCCCAAGGGAGACGAAAGAGAGAGAGAGAGAGAGAGAGAGAGAGAGAGAGAGAGAGAGAGAGAGAGACGAAAAAAAAAGAAAAAATAACGATAATAATAGCAAAAGTAATAATGGACGTCTTTCCCTTCGTCAGTTTGTGAGTCCAACCGAAAGTGACAAGATTCCTTCCGCTTCGTCTGAGGCACCTGCAATTGGCACCGAAAGACACGCCCCTCTCTGGCACTCTCTCTCTCTCTCTCTCTCTCTCTCTCTCTCTCTCTCTCTCTCTTAGGACACTCAGGACACCCATGAAGTAATATCATATATATATATATATATATATATCTATTTATATATATATATATATATATATTTATACCATATATATATTATATTATATAGAGAGAGAGAGAGAGAGAGAGTCTCTAAAGGGACCAGTATTCTCTATCTTTAGATGGAGAGAGAGAGAGAGAGAGAGAGAGAGAGTGAGAGAGAGAAAGAGAGAGAGAGAGAGAGAACACCCACGTTCCCTTATGGCATCCTCAATTGACAAGCACTCATTTCGACCTACTGACCTATTCTTTTACATTTTATTTATTTAATTTAAAGGTTTCAGTGAATTTTGCATTTTGACACAGTTAAATCAACTACCTCTTTTTGTTTTATTTTCTCAATTTTCTATTTCGATATAATGACGTTTCCATTTCACGAGCCTAAAATGGATATTTTATTTTGGCAAACTAAAGTATAAAATATTTCCGTTGAAATGTATTCAATATATTTTAGATTAATTTCAAATGCTACTAATCTTAAATAATGTTCGAACATCATTGTCTTACACACACACACACACACACACACACACAGTCTCAAACGGTTGTTTATATGTTCGTCAGTACTGTCTCTGTAGTACATATATTTGTGAATTCTAATGCTATATGTATCAGTCCTTCGTCAATAGCTTAGAAATAAGGTCGAAACCGGTCAGGATCTACACCCCGCCTCTTATTTTTCACCTGTGGATATGTGTGATAATTGAATCGCGTGCTAAAGTGATTATAATCATACATATATGTGTGTGTACATATGATATATTTAATATAATTAAAATGTATATATATATATATATATATATATATATACATTTTAATTATATTAATATATATATATATATATATATATATATACACACACACACAATACATAATCAACAAACAAACTACCTTCACATCCAAAAAGACAAAGCCAGAAAAGAAGGCACCTCAGAGTCAGTCACCTAAACAGGTTATTATTTCCCTCCAACAACCAGCGAGTGTTTATAACAACTCACTTACGCTTTCTCGCAGTCAACATTTACCTCTCGAGCCCTCTTATAACCCTCTCAAGCCCTCTTAAGAGGCCGATTACCTAGTTCTTTTCCGAGAGGTATGTACCCCTTGATTGTTGGAAAAGCTCAGAATAATTCTGGGTATTTTTTTTCGCTCACTCGGGGAGTAAGCCTACATACTACTTTGTTGTTCTTGTTTTGGGGTCTGAAAATGCTAGGGGGTAGGAAAGGTCTATGGAAGAGCCTAAAAATGTCATGAGAAAGGTAAAGTTTCGCGTTGAGTTAAAGATACAGGAATCTAGGGTAGGATATTTATGATTTATTTATTAGAATGAAAACGTTAAAAAAAAATAAATAATGTGCATCTTAAACAGTACAGGACAATATTATTTACTAATAAAAATCCATCCCAACCCAACAACCCCTCTCTCTCTCTCTCTCTCTCTCTCTCTCTCTCTCTCTCTCTCTCTCTCTCTCTCTCTACATTAAATATTCAAAGCAACCTGAGCGTCGTCATCTGGCGAGAAGATGATTGGCAGATCAGTTACCCTATTAATATGCTAATAATCTAGTCAGCCTCCAAAAATACCTATTTATATGACAATATGGGGCTATGGGAAAAATTACAATATGTCACCTCGTTATTGGAGAGAGAGAGACAGAGAGAGAGAGAGAGAGAGAGAGAGAGAGAGAGAGAGACTTTCTTCCAAGCTTCTCTCTCTCACTCTCTCTCTCTCTAGGTGGAGAGAGGGAGAGAGAGAAGCTTGGAAGAAAGCATATCTCAAATCTCGCTCTCTCTATTCACACAAACACATACTTTCAGGTTGTGCAAACATTACACAAATGCTTGGTTTGGCAATACCTGCCTTATCGCCTCGCATGCGCGCTTGCGCGCTCGATTGGGAGACGAGAGAAATGTCTGGTATCTTAACCTTGAAACCCTAATCTATTGTCGTCACCGGGTGTAAACAGACCTTTGGGAATTATAGCATCGTTAAACATTAGGAATATATTTCGAGACAATGAATTAGTTCTTTTGTGAAAAGGATATGTATAGTTTTATGTAGTTCAATTTGGTCAAAATATGAGCTACATAAATTAGGATTTCTTTGCTTTCTTCTGAGCTTCAATTCTTATACATCACCTCAGTGGGTAGAGCTGGTCCAAAGGTCCACACCAAAACTCCTATTCCTTTCAGTTGGTACAGGCTGGTCCAAAGGTCCACACCAAAACCCCTACTCCTTTTATAACATTAGCATTACAAGGATCAACATGAAAGTAAAGACGAGAAAAGGATATTGTCTCGCTAGGTAGGGCCTGATCCATAGGTCCACACCAAACCTATTCCACAACTACGGGATGCCTTTGGGCACAAAATATACCTGGCAGTAGGTCGCATAAGATATATATACTACTCCTTTTTAAAAGAAATATTTTTAAGAATAAGTAAGAACAGGGGAGATGAGAGAATGTAACCAGTAAAATATGCGCCCAAGTTTCAGCCACGACTGGGTGGTGGCCTGTTCTACTGCGCTGACAGATGCACGATCATGGTTAACTCTAACTTTAAATAAAATAAAAAATATTGAGGCTAGAGGGCTGCAATTTGGATATGTTTGATGATTGGAGGGAGGATGATCGACGTACCAATTTGCAGCCCTCTAGCCTAGGTAGTTTTTAAATGAGCTGAGGGCAGACAGACAAAGACACCTCAATAGTTTTCTTTGACAGAAAACTGAATGCAATATGCAACCTCAAAATGCATCTGCTAGAACCCGCCCCCCCCCCCGCCCCTCAACCTCCCATCCTCCCCCCCCTCCCCGACCCCCGCCGACAACCCCCCTAAAACCCCCTAAAGTGCCGAGTAGCACCGAAATAAATCTGCCACGGGGAAGGAATTTTGAAAAATAAATCTGGGTGATATCTGGCTTTGTTTTTCGTCCGTGAATTAAAATCTCAAAAAGAGAACATTTTCTTAATGTATTACTACTACTACTACTACCTGTCTGGCAGTACTTGAACGAGGAATTATTATACAGAGGAATTATTATACAGACAAACGTGTTACACTTGAATTGTAATTTTTTTCTATTAGTTTTATTTTTACTTTTATTATTAGTATTTTATCATTTCTATTTCTATCTTTATTATTTTTATTTTTATTTTTCATATTTTTATTTTTATTTTTAATATTATATATTCTTATTTTTACCAATTTGTATTTTTATTAGTTTTATTTTTACTTTTAGTATTAGTATTTTATTATTCTTATTTTATGTTTATTAATTTTATTTATATTGTTCATATTTTTATTTTATTTTTGATATTATTTCTTCGTATTTTTATCAATTTGTATTTTTATTAGTTTTATTTTTTATTATTAGTATTTGATTATTTCTATTCCTATTTATTACTTTTATTTCTATTGTTCATATTTCTACTTTTATCAATACTGTATATTTTCAATTACATCATTTTTATTTCTACCTATTCCTTTTTATTTTTATTTTTATTATACCTCACATTCCATTCTGTCTTTTCAAAGTTATAAAGAAAGACGTCTGCTCACCTGGCGTAAAAAACAAGGAAGTATAAATGAGGGAGAATATTTTATCTCTGGGCCAGTGTGACATTACAGAAAAAGGTGACCCGGCTGTGGACGACTATCAAATTTAGGTTAGAGGCCAAGCGCTGTGACATTTGACGAGGTCAATCAGCGATGAAAGGGAAACTGAGAGTAAAAAAAAGGTTTGAAAGGTGTAACAGGAGGAAAACCTCCCTATCCAAATTATAGGTGGAAAAAAGTAAATATGGAAGAATGAGAATATGAACGCAGATACAGTAAAAGGAATAAAAGGGGGTTGCAGCTAGGGACCGAAGGGACGCAGCAATTAACCTTTAAGTGATGGATGCCTACAGTGCACCTCGTGAGGTGCCGTGAGGGTACTTATCCCCCTAAAGAAGAATCAATGAAATAAAACAAGTCGTGTAGACGATACATGGAAGTCTAAGAAAACTTGAGCACAGTTGGAAAAGAGAGAGCGAGAGAGAGAGAGAGAGTTTCCCAACTATTCCAAACCATACGTCACTCTGCAAAAATGTTGGTGTCAGCAGCTCTTACCAAATCTTCCCAAATATATCCAAATATTAAATCACCCAGAAATCTTCTCTATGACAATAATTATAATTATTGTCGTTTATATAATCATTGATAATAAAATACAACAGGCATAACAGCCATAAAAAAGTTAATATAAATAAAAGCAAAAATTAAATCAGGGATTTGCAACAAATACCCAAAGAGAGAATCGTCTTGAAATAAGGCAGAATGTTGCAGACAATTACGGTATTTTAGGGTCTTCCTTTTTTACAGAAGGAGGAGGAGGAAGAAGAGGAGGAGGAACACCTACATTTTTATCTTTGTTGTTTCCTGTTTGCTAATCTCCTGAATGTGGTAGATCCGACGCCAGACAACTCGCTGTCTCAAATAATAATAGTAAGAAGAAGAAGAAGAAGAAAAGAAGAAGAAGAAGGAGGAGGAGGAGGAGGAGGAAGAGGAGGAGGAGGAGAAGGGGAGACAAAGTTGGGAAAGGATGTGCAAAAGAATTGAAGAAATGAAAAAAAAATAAATAAATTAACAAACCACAAGACGAAAAAAGATTTGAAGGATGAACGAAATGAAGAAGAAGAAGAAGAAGAAGAAGAAGAAGAAGAAGAAGAAGAAGACAAGACAGAGAAAATTCTACAGAAGTGAAAAGACACATTGAAGAAAAACAAGACACAATTGAAGAAGAAGAGAAGAAGAAGACGAAGAAGAGGAGAGGAGGAGGAGGAGGAGGAGACACACTTGGCACTCACCAGGTGCCAACTCCTGCCCGTCCGCCATGCCCAGGGGCACTAAACTTAAGACATGCCCTGAGGGGTGGGGTGGGGGTTGGGGGGGGTGGGGGGGGGGACCCCAGAAAGCAGCTTAACATCAATTTGCAGTGGCTCTGGTTATCGTGTTGGAGAAGGTGGTGGCGTTGGTGTTGGTGTTGGTGTTGGTGGTGTTAAAAGGGGGTGAGGGGGAGTGTTGGTGATGTTGGTGAATTGTTGGGGATAAGTGTGAGGGTCAATTAAGAGAAGGTTAGTTGTGAGTTATAAATTCACTATTATTATAATAATTGAAAAAAGCTTATTATCAATCTAATACCTATCTAATACCTAGCACCATACACTATAACATCACTATATTATAACCATAACATCACTTTAACATCATCAGTTAAGTAGTTGTCGCTCTTAACCACTTCCCTACACATACTGCACTATAACTATATAACAAACTATAACTGAATAACTAACAACTATATTGCAACTATAGCATCACTATAACATCACCAGTCAAATATTCATCATTTTTAACCACTTCTCTACAAATACTATATTGTAACTATAGATCACAAACTATATTATAGCTAATTAACTACATAACTACATAATATAAATATGTAACAAAACAATAACATATAACTATATGATAGCTAAATAACTATATAACTATCTATCATAAATATGTAACACAAATTATAACATATAAACTATAAGGTAGCTAAATAACTATATATTATAAATATGTAACACAAACTATAACATATAACTATAAGATAGGAAATAACTATAGAATTAGATACCATAAATATGTAACACAAACTATAACATATAACTATAAGATAGCTACATAACTATATATTATAAATATGTAACACAAACTATAACATATAGATATAACTATAACTATAATTGCATTATTTACTCATGAGGTGTCAAGACTTAATCAATTATGAACAGGTCTCCTAAGACAAAACTGGGCTACTTGTATTACAAATTATCTAGGTCATATCATCATCAGGGTTTACAATTGATTAATTATCAATGATCAACAATAACTTTAGTACAAAACTGGGCTACTAAAATCTAAATGAAGATCAAATATATTAAAATATTTAAAAAAAAAACAAATGATATAAATAGCTGGATTAATATTAGTTGGATTATTGTGTAATCATATAAACACAATTAGGATTAATATTGTAATCATTTAAACACATAAACAAATATATAATAATATGTAAATGATAAACAAATATATACTATATAATCAATAAACATATGCAGGAAAACCCACACAAAGGATAAATATAAAATAAATATGCTCTTTCTTTTTCTATCCTATTTTTAGGGCACAACAGAGAAAACACACTAAGTATAAATGATATAAACATTCTCTCTTTATCTATTTTTTATCACAGCAGAAAAAACACACAAAGTATAGATAATATAAACATTCTCTCTTCCTCTATCATTTTCAAGGCACAATCAGGAAAAACACACACTAAGTATAAATAAAATAAATATTCTCTCTTCTCCTATAAATTTTTTAAAGCACAAGCAGGAAAAAACAAAGTATTAATAAAATAAATATTTTCTCTTTGTTATCAATTTTTTAGAACAAATTTTAGAGCACATTCAGAAAAAACACACAAAATAAAATCAATATTTTCTATCTTTTTCTATCAATTTTTTTAGAGCAAATTTTAGACCACAATCAGAAAAAACACACAAAAATAAAATAAACATTTTCTCTCTTTTTTCAATCATTTTTTAGAGCGCAATAAAAAAAAAACACACAAAAATAAAATATTTTCTCTCTTTTTTTCAATCTTTTTAGGACGCAAAAAAAAAAAAATAAAAAAAAACAACAAAAATTTTTAAAATACTTCTCTCTTTTTCCATCCATTTTTGAGAATACATTTTACACCAATATCAGAAAAAAACACGAAAAAATAAAATAAATATTTCTTATCTTTTCCTATTCATTTTTAGAGCACATTTTAGAGCACAATAAAAAACCACAAAAATTAAAATAAATATTTTCTCTCTTTTCTATCAATTTCTTTGGAGCACAATAAAAAACCACAAAAAAATAAATTAAATATTTTCTCTCTTTTTCTATCCATTTTCTTTTAGAGCACACTCAGAAAAACATCTTTACCTGCGAGGTCAACACTTCAGACCAGGTCACAGAACCTCTCTTAAAAGGATAAAAGGTCAACAATCTACTGATCTTAAGGTCAAGAACTTTTTTTTCCCGAGAAGAGAGCAAAGGATTAAACCATCCAAACTGGCGGATTACCTGTATTACTCGTCCAGGGGGGGCGACGACCCCTCCTCAGCATTCAGGTAGGTTATTTTCGCTGTATCCGTAGCTTCTGAATGAGGTCAGACGGACTCTCTACTGACCTAATTCTTTCTTATTAGGTTTTATCAGTGATTTCTGTGGTACTGTGTGAATGTTTTCAAATATTATATTATTATTTTATATATATTATATTTCAAATATTATTATATATATATATATATAATAATATATATATATATATATATATAAATATCCTATATATTATTATATATATCTATACGAATATATATGTAATATATATATATATATATATATATATTATATAATAATATATTATATATATACCCTATATATATATATATATATTATACAATATATATATATATATATATATATATATATATATATATATACCTATATATATTATATATATATACAATATATAATATATATATATATATTAGAGAGAGAGAGAGAGAGAGAGAGAGAGAGAGAGAGAGCCTTTAGAACCGCCAAAATACAAAAATAAAGCAAAAAATATAAATTCTCAATCAGCTTCACAGATTTTACAAAAAAACTACAAAACGCTGATATGTAAACATCAATAAACGTTAATAACAAACCTTAATATTTCTACAAAACACACCATACACATATACACACACTCTATACCTACACACTTCGTTGTCACTAAGCCAATAATAATTATATCTCAGCCAGTCTCCGCGTTATGGGTCTAGCCATATTCTTATATGTTATTTCTGGCTTGTCCGTTGAGGGAACCCGGTAGTTAAGTCATGACAAACCTTCACGAATCTCCAGTCATGTTTCTTTCTCACGTCTGTGAAGGTCCTTTTGTCCTCTTCCCTACGATTAGCGAGTGATAAAGGAAATGTGAAGGTTTGGCGCGAAAGTGTAAGAGACTGGGATCGGTGTACAGATAAGTACCGATAAGTCGAGACGTATAGAGACCAAGAATTTTAGACTTATTTTTCTATTTTACTTCAGCCTAAAAGAATGGTTTGTTCACGCGGGCCTACAATGACGTCGTGATTTGAAAGAAAGTTCATTGTACGAATGTATGATGAATCTAGTGATAATATGTAAGTGTTTACATGTAAAAAGGACCATACTATGAAACCTTGACACAGCGAAACAAAGATGGTTAGCTTGCCTTCGTCAAGAAAAATTTAGACCGATAACGTCAAAACACCTGAAATAAACCAAGAGCAATACGAACCAAAACAGCAAGATTTAATAGACAGTTGTTTGCAAAAAGAACAACCATAAATAAATTGAACTCTGCAATAACTTTACTTAAAAGCAAACTAGGCCTAGAGCGTCAATTCACAAACCGAGATGGAGTTTCTCGTACAAAATTTCCACTGGAGTATCGTCAGCCACATCTCCGAAGGCTTTGACTGGTGAGTTTCTTGTGTTTTGGTGTTCACAGAGGCCGATGGAAAGGGCAACGGGATGTCCCTCATCTACCGTTGGCCTTAGGTTTAACTGTTAGCTTTGCGTAGTACAGGAATAAGTTCGTTACATGTTAATTTTGCATAATATGGGCCTAGGTTCGTTAACTGTTAATTTTGTAAAAGATAGGTCTAGGTTCATCAACTGTTAACTTTGCACAATATAGGTCTAAGATTCTTTAATCATTAACTTTGTGCAATATAGGCCTAGGTTCGTCAACTGTTAACTTTGCAAAAGACAGGCCTAGGTTCCTATGCTGTTGACGTTGCACAGCATAGGCCTAGTTCTTTAAATATTAACTTTGCACAATATAGACCTGTGTTCTTTAACTGTTAACATAGGCCTAGGTTCTTTGAATAAACCTTTAAAGCGTTGATTCCTTAGTCTCACCGACTTAAGCCCAAAAGAGGCCTTAACATTCCACAGGAACATTGTTGACAAAAACATGGCTTCGTTATCTGAAGAATGTTTACGGTCAAAGGGCTGAAGGGAGATGGCTTGTAAAGGCTTGAAGAATGTAAATATTACGTGTAAAATAACTTACACAAAGACAACAAGAAAGGCAACTCACCTCTGTAAACCAACAAAGTCCAAATCTTTGATTACGTGGATCTTTAACAATCATAAACTTTGATAAAAACAGGTACTTACACTTTTAAAGATTCACTTACAATTTCATCTATTTGTTAATTTGTCTTTGTTACTTTACCTTTGACGTCTTATTTCTTTATTAATTCCTCTGTAATTCTCTCAAATGAACAACATAAATAATTAATTTACTTTCTTATTTATCCATTTATTTATCTATCTCTGTTTTCTAATGACAGATCTATTCTCTCTATACTTGATATTATCTCCTCAGTTCTCCTGCAATGTCTTTCAAATGAACATCATATTTTTCTGGAAGCTTGAATTTCCGGCCAGTGTCACCTGTGGGCTTGTCCCATATAATAATAATAATAATAATAATAATAATAATAATAATAATAATAATAATAATAATAATAATAATAATAATAATAATAATAAATGTATCACTCATTGATGTGGCAATACCATGGGACACCAGAGTAGATGAGAAAGAGGGAGAAAAAATTTATAAGTATCAAGACCTGAAAATAGAAATAAGAAGGATATGGGATATGCCAGTGGAAGCTGTACCCATAATCATAGGGAAACTAGGAGGCACGATCCCAAGATCCATGGAAAGGAACCTGGAAAAACTATAGATGCCGAAGTAGCTCCAGGATTCATGCAGAAGTTTGTGGTCCTGGAAACGGCGCACGTAAGTGGGAAAAGTGATGGACTCCTAAGGAGGCAGGATGCAATCCGGAATCCCACACTGCAAAAGCTACCCAGTCGAATAGGATGACTATAATAATAATAATAATAATAATAATAATAATAATAATAAAATAATAATAATAATAATAATAATAATAATAATAACCAACTAAAGAAAATACCCAACTGGAAAGCCCCAGGTCCCGATGTAGTCCATGGATACTGGCTCAAAAACTTCAAGGCTCTACACCCACGAATAGCAGAGCAACTCCAGCATTGTATCTCAAATCCCCATGCACCCAAATGGATGACCACAGGAAGAACATCCTTAGTACAAAAAGACAAGAGTAAGGGAAATATAGCCAGTAACGACAGGCCTATCACCTGCCTACCAATAATGTGGAAGTTACTAACAGGTACCATCAGTGAAAGGCTATACAATTACCTAGAGGATACAAACACCATCCCCCACCAACAGAAAGGCTGCAGAAGGAAGTGTAGGGGCACAAAAGACCAGCTCCTGATAGACAAAATGGTAATGAAGAACAGTAAGAGAAGGAAAACCAACCTAAGCATGGCATGGATAGACTATAAGAAAGCCTTCGACATGATACCACACATATGGCTAATAGAATGCCTGAAAATATATGGGGCAGAGGAAAACACCATCAGCTTCCTCAAAAATACAATGCGCAACTGGAATACAATACTTACAAGCTCTGGAATAAGACTAGCAGAGGTTAATATCAGGAGAGGGATCTTTCAGGGCGACTCACTGTCCCCACTACTCTTCGTAGTAGCCATGATTCCCATGACAAAGGTACTGCAGAAGATGGATGCTGGGTACCAACTCAAGAAAAGAGGCAACAGAATCAACCATCTGATGTTCATGGACGACATCAAGCTGTATGGTAAGAGAATCAAGGAAATAGATACCCTAATCCAGACTGTAAGGATTGTATCTGGGGACATAAGGATGGAGTTTGGAATAGAAAAATGCGCCTTAGTCAACATACAAAAAGGCAAAGTAACGAGAACTGAAGGGATAAAGCTACCAGATGGGAGCAACATCAAACACATAGATGAGACAGGATACAAATACCTGGGAATAATGGAAGGAGGGGATATAAAACACCAAGAGATGAAGAATACGATCAGGAAAGAATATATGCAGAGACTCAAGGCGATACTCAAGTCAAAACTCAGCGCCGGAAATATGATAAAAGCCATAAACACATGGGCAGTGCCAGTAATCAGATACAGCGCAGGAATAGTGGAATGGACGAAGGCAGAACTTCGCAGCATAAACATATAACAATACACAAAGCACTACACCCAAGAGCAAATACGGACAGACTATACATAACACGAAAGGAAGGAAGGAGGGTATTACTAAGCATAGAGGACTGCGTCAACATCGAGAACAGAGCACTGGGGCAAAATATGAAAACCAGTGAAGACGAGTGGCTCAAGAGTGCATGGAAAGAAGGACTGATAACAGTAGACGAAGACCCACAAATATACAGAGACAGGAGAATGACAAGCAGAACAGAGGAATGGCACAACAAACTAATGCACGGACAATACATGAGACAGACTAAAGAACTAGCCAGCGATGACACGTGGCAATGGCTACTGAGGGGAGAGCTCAAGAAGGAAACTGAAGGAACGATAACTGCGGCACAAGATCAGGCCCTAAGAACCAAATATATTAAAAGTTTATTGTTAAACTGAATCAATGAACCGTGGTGCTTCTGGCCAGAATGTAAAAGCCAAATTTCCCCCAAACGAATTTGGCAAAGGAAATTATTTACAGCCACAGAGAGAAATGTTTCAGTATAAACAGTGTCAAGGCATTTCCGGGGTTCAAAACAATCAGCAAGTTTCTCTCTTTTTTATAACATGTTTATTAAAATCTTTATAAATTTCAATTATTTTTAACTGACGAAAATTGCTGGTCGACAGTGGAGGACTACGAGAATTATAAGGACATATTTCTTGGAATTCTGTTGATGGAGTGAGAAGTCTGAGCATAACAGGGAAAGGTAAATGTGTCTTACAGTGAATCTAGAAAAAGCTTAAAATAGAACTGATTGAGATGCATTACGTATATTTCAAACTGGTGAGAGTGGTTAGGAGTTACTAAGATGAAAGCAAAGTAAAATGTGTTGGTGGGAGAGTGACTAGTTAGGTAATAAAGTGGTGTTTTTATATTTTTGATAGCATAGATGAAATAAACCTCACCAGCAAATGACCTGAGATCGATCCCACAGGGGAGAGACGATGAAGAAGCATTTAGCTCACATAAAATAAACACACACACACAAAGCCCACTGAGAGAGAGAGAGAGAGAGAGAGAGAGAGAGAGAGAGAGAGAGAGAGAGAGAGAGAGAGAATGACGAATGAACAGCGTCTGCCAGATTATGGGTCAATGACCTAAATAGGTCACTGGTCTCTTAAGTTATAAAATTATCTTCTACACGAGTTTCTTGACCTCAAAGTCAGAAAGGAAACAATGAATATAAAAGTGAAAATAAATTAGATGTCAAAAATAATAAAACTAAACAAGACACAAAAAGATACAAATAAAAACTTGAGAATTTACGGACAAACTCAGCCAAGGAAATGAGTAGGAATTCAATTTTAGAAAAAGCAAAATAAATTAGGAAAAGCATAATAAATACATCAACTGTATATTTCTCAGGAAAAATGTATGCAAATGTGATAAAGATATTCAAAAAGGGGATTTAGTTATAGAAAGTCTAATCCATTTCTTAAAAATGTCCTTCCCTAATTACTAGAAAAAAAAAAAATTTTAATTATAAATTTAAACAAAATTAGCATAGTTTCCCGTACAAAAATTAATTATATCCACTTAAATACAAATAGAAAGCACAAATGAGAGTACGCGCTGGATTTAAACATCGAATAAAATACTTTCACTTACAAGTAGAAAGTATAAATGAAAGTATAAACTAGAATAAAAACGTCAAATAAAATACTTTCACTTACAAATAGAAAGTATATGTGAATGTATAAACCTAATAAAACATCAAATACAATACTTTCACTTACAAATAGAAAGTAGAAAAGAAAGTATAAACTAGAATAAAACATCAAATACAATACTTTCACTTACAAATAGAAAGTAGAAAAGAAAGTATAAACTAGAGTAAAACATCAAAGAAATAATTTCCACTTACAAATAGAAAGTAGAAAAGAAAGTAAAAGCTAGAATTAAAACATCAAATAAAATACTTTCAATTACAAACAGAAAGTAGAAAAGAAAGTTTAAACTTCAATCAAAACTTTAAAGAAATCATTTTCACTTAAAAAAAAAAGAAAGGATAAATGAGTATATAAACCGAAATAAAAACACCAAATAAAAAGTGGAAAAGAAGGTATAAAAAGGAAGATAAACATCAAAGAAACGACTTAAAAATATGCCTATACTTCAGACCCAGAACTCGACGAGAACTTCATCTTAAGAATTCGTGGTCGAGTTGAAGCCAAATTGTTGCCTTATGACCAAAACTTCCTGACCCAATAAAGGTTCGTGAACCTCTCTTTAAAGTCTCTCTTTCTCTCTTATTTATTTTATTTTTGTGGGGAGAGGGGAGGGAAAGGATGGAGGGGGCGGGGGAAGGGGGAGACTTCATATTTGGCACCAGATGCCACCTCCACGCTGCAATTTTGGCGACAGAACGGGAGAACAATGCACTATGTCACTGACATGTACGTGACATGAGAGCGACGTGTCAGTGACATGTTGGTGACTACTTATACTAGAACCAATGTCATATATTCAAGTGATAATATTACTTATAGCAGAACATTTCACTTGGCCTAATTGTACTTCTAATAAAGTACATTCTTTCCTCGTTTTCAACGAAAACCGTAGCAGGGTGCTGCTTACAGTGTGCCTTAAGTGGCGTACTGTAGATGGTATTAAATATTCTGTAAGATTACATCTATGGCTTCAGGCGCATGCTTTCTCTAATCTAACTTTCACCACTTCCCCTTGTGGCCTCTTTCAACTTAGCTTTTCTTTATGCCAACTTTCTGCTTAATCAAAATTGATGGGAAAATGAGAGACGTGCTAGAGAGAAAGGTCATTGAAAACAGGTGAATTAAGCGTGTGAATCATGTACCTATTAGTTACCAGACTACTGTGGGTTGCTGTCAGATCGGAGAAGGTCATGGGGCATGCAATCTCATCCCTGGAATGATTTTCACTTTATTTCCCGTCTGTGTGGTCACTATTTCAGCAATAATTTAGATTCACAGTAAAAATTGTCTAAGGCAATTTACTTCACAAGGAACTTGAAGAATTTGGTCACAGAGTATCCCAAGAATGAGGTCACAGTATTTGGATACGCAACGAAAAGTTTACTATGACACTTACATACTTAAATACTTTTCTCTGCGAATTCTTGTAACTTTATATGCTGGTTTATCTCACTTCACGTTCGTTCAATTACACGAAATTCCCGTTTAACGACAAGGATTAAATTCGTGCTCACGAACAACGAATTTAAGTCTCACGAAAATTGGAAAAGTAAGTTCCGTCTCTGTTATTACAGGCCTAAATAAAATTATTTTTTTAATCAGTTGAAACTGGTGAAAAGTGCAGTTAATTTTTCCAGTAATTTTCTCCATGAATCTCCATTACAGCGCAACACAATAAATAAAAACTGTCTCTGTATCATTTTATACCTAAATAAATAAAATTATTTTATTAATGAGTTAAAACTGATAGAATTGCAGTATTTTTCCGGGAATATTTTGAAGAATCTCCATTACAGCGTCACAAAAAATAAAAAATAAAAATTCTTGAAGACAGTCTACATGAACTACTATCGCTTACTCGGGGAGTAAGCCTACAAACTACTTTGTTGTTGATGTTGTTGTTGTTATTGTTGTTCTGGTTCTTGCTGTTGTTACTCTTGTTAGGGGGGGGGGGTGGCGGAAACTGGGAAAGGTCTATAGAAGAGCCTAAAAAGATCTGAAAAAGGTGTTTCGCATCGAGTTAAAGTTACAGGAATTTTAGGATAGGATATTTATGATTTATTTATCGGAATGAAATTGCATAAAATAAAACAATTTTGAAGAAATAAATGAACTGTTATTTAGAGAGTATACAAGATAATTTTAACCTATCGCTTGATCTTACTTCAGAGATGCTTCTATGGGCTCTTTTATCTGCTACATGTACATTGAATTACACATAACAAGGCGATGGATGATTTCAACATCAAAATATAATACCACGAAAGAATGATAAGAAAAACCTTGACGTTCTTAGAAACATAATTATAGTTTTAAAAAATTTTTACAACTAGTCAAGATTAATAAGGTACGAGCCGAAGATATATGTTATATCACACGGAAAGATTTTCTTATATTTTAAAATATTTTATTTTTCACTCGCTGTTCTATTTACCAGTTCTTAAAGCATTTAAATCGGCTTTCAGTACAACAAGGCGTGATCCGACCTCCAGCTTACTCGGAACGCATGCAAAATCATCTTAAAAGTATGCAAGTTACTTTTATTGCAAATACCATGTAAAATGCAACTTGATAACCTGCAGATAGACTTCACCGAAAGAAGTTTTCAAATTGTAACGCAAACCCAGTTAAAGAGAGCTATCAGTGAAGTATAGCTAGACAAGATTTCTGGGACATAAAAATACGCCATTTAAAAAAAATCGCAAAATTAGCGTAACGCAGTAAGCGAAATGCGTAGGTAAATACGAAGTACTATTTAGTCTCAAATTCCGCGCGTAACTTGTCCAACCACTACTCGCAAATAAGCTTTGTAAGTAATCTTTGTAAATAATCTTTGCAAATAGGCTTCGTTCCAAATCAAAACAAGAGTTCTTGAGTTTTTTTTTAACCAGAAAACGACTAATGAGGTCCTTGGGTAAGCTTAAATTTAATGAGCGAATTTGCGTTTTGCGTAACGAACTGATATCCAATTATCATGGAAATGTGATTAGGCTTCGAATTCCCGCAATAATGTACTACTTCTACTCATTACAAATACGATGTAAAGCTTAACTAATATTCTGTTATAATTGGAATAAATTCACCATCGCCTGAATAATCCTAAGAATTCAAGAAGTGACCTCAAAAGGGCTCACTGACATCTAAAACAATCTCCAATTCATTGCATTATATTTGGCCAAGAAAGGTGATGTCAACTAATTCCACGGTGCCATCACCTACAAAGCCCCCACTTGGCACTTGGGCAAGTGCCACGTAATGCCCAACTATGCTTGGCACCTTTATTTCAAATGGTTAAGCCGAAATGACACTGGCAAAGGCCATATTATAGTATACTGGGAAACATATATATACTATATATATATATAGATATATATATATATATATATATAGATATATATATTATATATATATATATATATCATATATATATATTATAAATATATATATATATATATATATGTTCCCAGTATACATATAAATATGGCTGGTATCTGCCCAGACCTGTAGTGGGTTAGAAATGCCTTTGCCAGTGTCATTTCGGCTTATCCATTTGAAATAAAGGTGCCAAGCATAGTTGGCATTACGTGGCACTTGCCAAAATGCCAAGTGGGGGGGGGGGGGGCCCTCTGTTGGTGATGGCACCGTGGCATTAGTTGACATCACTTTTCTTGGCCAAATATAATGTAATGAATATATAATATATATAATTAATATTTACAACTGCAAATAGCTCATATTATATATTAAATATAGCTATATATAATATATATATAAATAGCTATATAATATATATATATATATATAATATATATATAATTTATATACATTTATAATATAATAATATATATATATTTATATATATATATATATTATATATATAGATTAGATATATATTATATATATATATAAAAAAAATATCTTATATATAAATATATATATATATAGATATATATACAATATATAATATATATATATAATATTATATATTTAATATATATATATACTATAATATTTTATATATATATATATATGTATATATCTCTATATATAACTATATATATATATATATAATACATATTATTAATCTATATATATATTATATTATCTTAAATATATAATTAAATCTATATTACTATAATATATATATATATAAAATAATAATATATATAAATATAAATATATATAGTATATATAATATATATATTATATATATATATATATATTATCTATATATTATATCTGAGCTTATTTGCAATGTTGTAAATATTAATATAATATATATATATATATATATATATATATATATATATATATATATATATATATATATATATATATATATATATATATATTTATATTCTATAAAATGGAGTATTATAGACGTCTTGCTGAAGCCTTCAAATGCTCCAATATACGGTGGTAATTTCTTCACTTATTCCCCATCAGGATTCAAGGCTTGCAATGGTAAGCGTATCCAAAAATGGATAAGAAATAGTATATATATATATATATATATATATATATATATATATATATATAATATATATATATATATATATATATATATTATATATATAGTATATATATATGACAACAGAATCTGACCAAAGTTTGTAGCATTCTATATCAGATCAAAATCGGCATAATTTATTTACTTTGAAAGGGATAAGACTGACAGACATTCTACCATATACTAGTTCCAAACGATACCTAGTTTTTTTTAATAGCTCTATTATCTTTTTACTATATTTCGGAATCATTCTATGAGGATCATCGAACAGACGATTCTTTTATAGTTAAGGCTCAGGTGTCCATACAATTGGTTTCACAGTAACATTTTCTACTAATACATTTTGATGACAGAAGCTGACAACGTTTTAGATTAGAGTTAATGGGAATCATTTCTGTATCGGCAAGAAACATATGTAGAGGGATACATAGAGAGACTTAATTTCATACAATCACTGATCACTGTTCAACACATATCACTTCACAGTAGCTTACAATGTCCAATCGTCATTACTTCTACAAGGTATCGACGGACCTCTGAATTTGATCCAAAGAAGTTAAACTGTACTCCTGTCTGAAAACTCAGTACTATGTTCTAAAGGGTCCACAATAATACAAAGTGTAAAAAGTCCGTGTATAATTTTGAAGACTTTACAGATAGCTTTCGAACCCAGGGAAGGGTTCGAAAGCTATCTGTAAAGTCTTCAAAATTATACACGGACTTTTTACACTTTGCATTATTGTGGACCCTTTAGAACATTATATATACTCTCGTGATAGAGAGTTTTTCCCTACTAAGTACTATAGTAGATTCACATCAACCGTGCATTCAATGTCTAGGACAGCCCCTTACAACGCTCCTGATTGGCTGCTGATATGCCAATTCACATAGGCTTATCAACGGGGCTGGCAATTCTCAATTTCTAGAGAGAGTTCACATAGGCAGGATGTCTGTTCCACCTCTCCTGAGGAATATGTTTTTCAAAAGCATCCCTCAGGAGAGGTGGAACATACATCCTGCCTATGTGAACTCTTGAGAGAGAGGCTGAGAGTTTCCAGCCCTGTGATTGGCTTATCAACAGCCAATCAGGAGCGTCGTAAGGGGCTGGCCTAGACATCAAATGCACGGATGATGTGAATCTACTATAACAAAACAATTACACAAATGAAAAAGGGTAACTGTTACAACGAACAGCAATAATCTGACTGTGCCCACCTAGTCTACCCTAAGCTAAATATTGCAGCCGACTCATCACGACACCAGAGAGCAAAATAGCTCACCGAGACGTGACATTAAATCTTTCCTTTCGTGTAGCGAAAAAAACAAACAAACAACAAAATTAGACCGTTTGCAGTTGTGTCACATGGAGGTACTTCCTTCAGGTATAAGGAGCCCTTAGGAGAGGGTAGCTTCAGGATGCTTCAGGTACAGGGCATCTGGGAGGGGGTAGCTTCTAAATTTGGTAAGGGGGGGAGGTGTTAGGACGATGTGGCTTAAGGTATGGCAAGGTAAAGTTAGGAGAACATACTTTCATAGAGGGGAAAGGGTACTTACGGGTACTTTCGTATAAAAGTTTTCAAAAATGGGGAGGAGAGAAAGGATAATTCAGGTAAAGGGATGGGGGGTCTAGGGGAGGGTGTAATAAGGATATCCCCCTAAGGGGGGGAGGTGCAGAGACAGGTAGCGATGAGGGAGAGGGTTAAGGGGTAGGGGAAATGCCCAGTGGGTAGAAGAGAATTAAAGAGTTGGCAAAGGCCGACGCCTTGCCCGGATGACTCAAGGGGAGAGAGCTGTCCAATACACCTCTCTCTCTCTCTCTCTCTCTCTCTCTCTCTCTCTCTCTCTCTCTCTCGTCTAGCACTACACCACTCGGATGTTTTGCTTCCTCAATGGGCGATTTTATATTTATCTCCTTTGCTGTCTCGAATAACAGCCACTCCCGCTGACATTTCTGCTCTGAGGGATGACTGTCGGTTATTTAAGGGTCGTCTGGGGTCATCTTTCAAATCGGTATGTTAGGTTTTATTTACTTTAATTCTTCATTTGCCACAGGTGCATTTTGTGATGATGGGTAGGGGAATGATGGGATATTCAAGACAGAAATTGATGTTGTAGCAATAGTGTTTTAAAACGGTTTTAAAATAACTTTAATGAACACTAAAAACTGTAAACAATATCTTAAACAAAATAAAATATGAGTGCACGCATGCCTATAGGTCTATGTTTTGTAAGGGTTGAATAGCCTCTATCTATATAAGGTAAATATATGCTTTCATTGTCATGTATACAATATAAAGCGGTTTAAAGAAAACATTAATGAACACTAAAAACTGTAAACAATATTTTACACAAAACAAACAAGCACAGCTGAGAGCAAAAAAAACACAAACATTTAGATGTAGTGGGTAACAATGGCAGAAAGCACAGGGTGCCACACACAGTCTTAAAAAAAAGACTGACGCAGAGAAACAAGAATAAATTCTTGTACAATTTTTGGAAGAAGCAGACTTCTATACAATGCTATAGCTAAAAAGGTGGGCATTAAACACTAAGCTATGGCTCGAGATGTGGACCCCAAAAGATCAAAGCTAATGGTGGAGGTTGTGGACCTTTCAAACCAGATATCATAAACGAATGGATGTTGGAGATGGACCTCCAGAACCAGGCAAATGTTGGCGATGTGGACTTTGACAGCCATAGTGAATCAATTGAAAAGTGAACCTTGATCACCATGACCTCTCTCCCTCTCTCTCTCTCTCATTATTTTTTTTCTCTCTCTCGTTCTGTCTGTCTCTCTCTCCATATTTTTCTTCTCTGTTAAAGAAAGTAGTTCATTCTATCGCAAAGCCACTTGCAATATTATTAAGACAAAGTGTAGATACAGGCAAGATTTATGATGAGCACAAATTAGCATATATTACCCCTACTTTCAAAAGTGGATCAAGACTAGAGGCAAGTAATTATAGGCCTGTGAGTCTAACATCACATATTATGAAAGTGTATGAAAGGGTAATGAAGAAAAATATTATGAAACATTTAATAAAAAATAATTTGTTTAATAAAGGACAACATGGTTCGTACCCGGAAAAAGTACACAAACCCAACTGTTAGTCCACCGTGAGAACATATTCAAAAATATGAAAAGCGGAAATGAAACAGATGTGGTTTATTTAGACTTTGCAAAAGCTTTTGACAAAGTAGACCATAATATATTAGCGAAGAAAATTAGAAAACACAATATCGTGGATAAAGTAGGAAGATGGTTAAAAGAATTTTTACACAACAGAAAACAGATAGTTATTGCAAACGACGAGAAATCGGATGAAGCCAAGGTAATATCCGGTGTGCCGCAAGGTACGGTGTTAGCTGCAATACTGTTTGTTATTATGATTGAAGACATAGACAGTAATGTTAAGGATTCGGTAGTGAGTAGTTTCGCTGATGACACAAGAATAAGTAGAGAAATTACTTGTGATGAAGATAGGAACGCTCTACAAAGAGACCTTAACAAAGTATATGATTGGGCAGAGGTAAATAGGATGGTATTTAACTCTGATAAATTTGAATCAATAAATTATGGAGACAGAGAAAGAAAGATATATGCATATAAGGGACCTAATAATGAGACCATCACAAATAAGGAAGCAGTTAAAGACCTTGGTGTGATGATGAAATAGGAACATGTTATTATGCAATGATCAAATAGCAACTCTGTTGGCAAAATGTAAAGCAAAAATGGGAATGTTGTTACGGCACTTCAAAACAAGAAAAGCTGAACACATGATTATGCTTTATAAAACATATGTTCGTAGTCCACTTGAATATTGCAATATGATATGGTACCCACACTATCAAAAGGATATTGCACAAATAGAGAGTGTACAAAGGTCCTTTACAGCTAGAATAGAAGAAGTTAAGGACCTAGACTACTGGAAAAGACTACAATTCTTAAATTATATAGTCTGGAAAGGAGAAGAGAACGCTACATGATAATTCAGGCATGGAAACAGATAGAAGGAATAGCAGAAAATATCATGGAACTAAAAATATCAGAAAGAGCAAGCAGAGGTAGATTAATAGTGCCCAAAAATATACCAGGAAAAATAAGGAAAGCACACAGGACATTAATCCACTACGCACCAGCATCGATAATGCAGCGTCTATTCAATGCGTTGCCAGCTCATCTGAGGAATATATCAGGAGTGAGCGTAGATGTGTTTAAGAATAAGCTCGACAAATATCTAAACTGCATCCCAGACCATCCAAGATTGGAAGATGCAAAATATACCGGAAGATGTACTAGCAACTCTCTGGTAGACATTAGAGGTGCCTCACACTGAGGGACCTGGGGCAAACAACCCGAACAAGAATGTAAGGTAAGGTTAAGGATAAGGTTTCTCTCTCTCTCTCTCTCAATGTGTTTTCCTCTATCTCTCTTACGCATTTCTCTCTCTTTCCTCTCTCTCGGCTCTCTCTCTCTCTCTCAAATTTGTCTCTCATCTCTACTCTTATTTCTCTCTCTCTCTCTCGTCTCTCTCTCCTCTTTTCCCTCTCTCTCCTCTCCATCTCAATGTTTTCTCTCTCTCTCTACTTATCTCTCTCTCATTCCTCTTTTCTCTCGCTCTATGCTCCCTCCTCTCTCTCTCTATCTCTCTCTCTTTTCTTTTCCTCTTTCTCTCTCTCAATGTTTCCTCTCTCTCTCTACTATTTTCTCTCTCTCTCTCTCTCTCTCTCTCTCTCTCTCTCGTCTCCTCTCCTCTCAAGGTTTCTTTCTCTCTCTCCTACTCTATTTCTCTCTCCCTCTCTCTCTGGCTCTCTCTCTCTCTCTTTCTTTCTCTAGGTTTCTCTCTCTCAACCCCCGCCACACCTCTCTCTCTCTCTCAATATTTTTCTCCTACTCTATTTCTCTCATTTCCTATCTTTCTAGCTCTCTCTCTCTCTCTCTCTCTCTCTCTCTCTCTCTCATCTAACTTTCTCTCTATTTCTCTCATTTCCTATCTCTCTCTTCTCTCTCTCTCTCTCTCTCTCTCTCAACATTTTCTCCTCTATTTCTCTCATTTCTATCTCTCTCTCTCTCTCTGCTCTCTCTCTCTCTCTCTCTCTCTCATTTTTTCTCCTCTATTTCTCTCTTTCATCTCTCTCTCTCTCTCTCTCTCTCTCTCTCTCTCTCTTTTCTCTAATTTGCTCTCTCTAAACCCCCGCCCCACATGAGAGAAAAACCAATGTTTCCTCATATTTAACCTCGTGAACCAGAGAGAGAGAGAGAGAGAGAGAGAGAGAGAGAGAGAAAGAGGGTATGGGCACGTGGTCAAGTGATAAAATCTTTAAACCTAAAAGGGGTAGCCCTAGACTTATGCCTCTCTTAATGACTAATGGTATTATAATGGTTTCTAATGCGTTCAGTGGTCAGTATCTTCGTAAGTGCATATATATATATATATATATATATATATATATATATATATATATATATATATACCATATTAAACACATACTACTTAAGCCTAACTACCAGTATCTAAATCGTACACAGATCATCTCCAATACTGAGCTCAATTATAACCTAACAGTATCACACTCCCAGTCAACATCTGCCCATCTTTTTAAACAAATTATAATCAGGAACCCTAAAGAATGCAAACTTATTTATAAAAGTACTGAACATCTTTCCGTAACTCCAACACATTTCCCTTTTGGCAACTACAGAAGATGTACAGTATCTCTTCTCCTTAAGAAAGTGTGGTGGTGAAATATACGTTGGAGACACTCCAACTCTTTTCGAAGACATGCGTTTAGTTGTGCTCTTTTAGAGCAAATGTTCATGAAGATGCTTGCAACCTTATTCACATACATGCTTACAAATATAATGTATGCATGTATGCACGTGATTTTGTACGTATGTACGTATATGTATGTATATATATATATATATATATATATATATATAATATATACATTATATATATATATATATATATACACACACACACACACAGAGAGAGAGAGAGAGAGAGAGAGAGAGAGAGAGAGAGAGAGAGAGAGAGAGAGAGAGAGCATCAATATCAGTTTAAAACATCACCCACCATATCAAATTCCTTCAAGATGACATATAGGCCTACACTGAAACCAATCCTACTTGCAAGAACAAAATAACATACCAAACCGGTAGGAATAAAGTAACCAAAACATACATTTCCAAATAAAATATAAATAAAACTCACTAAATCTATCTAATAAACTTTGGAAAATGACCTACCAAAGGTCGACCTTCAACTAAAAAGAGAAGCCAGACCAGGTTAGGTCAACTAAAGACTGTCTGGGCTACTAGACTCGAGGTGCCAAATTGTCTGAATTCCTCCGATTGAGAAATTGTGGGTGGTTTCAAGAATTATCTAAATTGGGGGCCATTAGGTCAGAAATCTACTTTTTATGGCTTATTACGAAATTATGTTATGTCGTTTCTAAATACGTTATTTTTATTCAGTTTATGTAACGAAACATGTGTGCATGTATGTCTATAGGCCTATGTTCTGCAACGGTTGGATAGCTGCTATCTACCTGGTATTATTAGGTTATAAATTCCAGTTTCATGACTTATTACATAATTATTATGTTATGTCGTTTCCAAATACGTTATTTTTGCTTTATTTATTATGCTAAATATGTGTCCACGCACGTATAATAGGTCTATGTTTTGCAGCGGTGGTATAGCCGCTATCTAAATAATGTAAATATATGCTTTCATTATCACGTATAAAACATAAAGCACGTGACGGAATAATGATTGTTTTAATTAACATATAACATTATATAATATATTTATTATTATTTATTATCAAATAATTTCATGACATCGACATAAATTGTACGTCCAATCGTATCATGGAATAACGATCGTCTGGAATACATAATAATCAAGATAAGATATTAAAGCTATCTTATCAAAAATTTCATAAAATCATCGATATAAACACAAACTTTAATTCTATCAAAGTCTGCCACGTAATATTCTACCGTTTTCTCTGAATCCCTTTCAAAGAAAACGCTAACATTATATTTAGCTCTAAATGGCGTATGGGAAACGAACTGCTTGTACTCTGAATTTATCAAATACTTTCATAAATTGTCCAAAGACAGAATATATTAGAGACTCCTGTCAATGGCAGATGACAGATTAATGAATATTACAAACACTTGGTCTCTGGCATGGCCGGTGGGGCCTATAAATAGCATACATGACAAGGTAGCAAACGTAGGAATACTTTGGGTTTGAATTGCTAAATAGAATATATATTATATACGTATATTTTACCTCAGAAATACAAACTTTTTCCTTTATTTATGTTGGCAAAAACAAGTTGTCTCGTTGTCCTGAATATTCTCTCGTTTTCTGCACGATTAAATTAATAGAATTTAAAATAACCATTAACATAATCAGTGGAAAACTATCTCAACAAGATAGGTAATATATACTAAGTGACAGATCTAAATACTATATCAATGAATAAACAGACTAATGTATGAAAAGACCTTACATAAACAAGGTACAAGGTCTTAGAGCCTCATTAAAAGGAAAAAAAATAAAATAAAGCCTTGGACTTTGGCAAGGCTCTGCTGAATTCTTGAATGTACAATAATTGTATCTCTGCCTGTATAATGTGATTTTGTACAATCTCTCTCTCTCTCTCTCTCTCTCTCTCTCTCTCTCTCTCTCTCTCTCTCTCTCTCTCTCTCTCTCTCTGGTACAAAAATAAACCAATAATTGTATAAATAGCTCAATACATAAACAAATAACTAAGTAAATATATATATAAACAAAACCATACATTTCCTGGTATGATTTTGTTTATCAGTGTATTTACTTATTTAGTAATTTATTCATGTATTGAGTTATTAATTTAATTATTGGTTTGCTAAGGATTAAGGAAAATTTGAACACAAAATTAACTTTAAAGATAAAAATGATAGCAAGGTCTTTTCACTTTTTTTTCACCTTTTAAGTCTGATAAAAACATTAACATTATTTGTTATTTATTCACGTTTTTCAAACACAAATCACCTACGTTGTTTCACCAATGTCTTAGTAATCGTAAGCTTGCGTTACAAACAATATTGATGAAATACATTACGCAAATAGTCCAGGTTAGTGTAATTAAAAATATGCATAATTACATGAAAAGTGGCATTTTTTATAAATTAAAATAGGTACGTAACATAGATGGCTTACAATGGTTAACACTAGGTTTTAACACACATA
>NC_061088.1:5644307-5666807 GCF_015104395.2 Macrobrachium nipponense | reverse complement strand
CTACTTATTTCGCCTGCTTCTTCAAGCTAGTAGGTTCGTCAGATGCCATTGGAAATTGTGCTATTTATATTCTATATCTAATCCACCAAAAGGGCGCTTATTTCTTTAACATCTATTTATGCGTTTCGTGGAACTAAATACTAATTAACTTCACGTGAGAAGAAACTGAAACAAAACACGTTTTTGTGGGAATATTCTAAAAAAAAACTAACATGTACATATGTATATTTTTATCATATTCCAACATACTTTTATTATATTCCAACACGATTCCAATCTCCCATAAACTTTGGTGTTCCTAAATGCTGCTAATAAAGGAGTGTTCACTGATCTCCGAGAAAAAGGCAATGGGATGGGCCATCTAGAACCCTTTCCTAGCCCAAGCCCGAAGAACTTGAAGGAAATTGGATATTAATAATAATAATAGTGCAATGCAAAGATCAATCACGCACGGTCAAACGCAGGAGAGCCTGTTAAGTAATTTCTTTTTGGAAGAACCACTGAGCTGATTAACAGCTCTCCTAGGGTTGGCCCGAAGGATTAAATATTTTTACGTGGCTAGGAACCAATTGGTTACTTAACTTATCGTAGGATCAGCACATCGAGAAATGAAACCAAGAAGAAAATAGCAATAGAAGACAAAACAACTGAACACAATGCACACAGGAACGACACCAGAGACATAAACCCCGAGGTGAAATTATGCGTGAACGCATCTTCCATGTCTCCATTAGTAAAGAGCTGCTATTAATGACCTATCTCTTGTTACCCCACAGCAAGAGACGTGTCAGGAACACGGGGTGAAGCTGTCCTTCTGGTGCAAGACGTGTAACAAACCAGCCTGTGGCGAGTGCCTCTTCGAGGATCATCCCATGACCTCGCATTGCGTCATCAAGTCGACGGCGTAAGTTGCCTGGGGACATTGGTGAAGCTGGCGTGGTGTTTTTGCTATGAGTATTACAATTGAATTCTTGTAGGGTTTGCTCCTAGGCATAAAAACTGTATGAAATGAGAGCTTCCACTGCTATTATCAGTTCAACGAAGGCACTTTGCTAGGTATACCAGACTGAGTATACCAGATGGGTTTGCTCATGGGCACAAAATTAGTAGTATGGTAACTTCCACTGCTCTTACTAGTTTGACGAAGGCACTTTGCTGAGTATACCAGATAGGTTTGTTCATAAGCATAAAATTAGAAGTATTGCACTTTGCTAGTAGGTATACTAGATAGGTTTCTTCGTAAGCAGAGGTATTATAACTTCAACTGCTATTACTAGTTTGACAAAGGAACTTAGCTGAGTATGCCAGATAGGTTTGTTCGTAGGCATAAAATTAGTAGTATTGCAACTTCCACTGCTCTTACTAGTTTGACAAAGACACTCTGCTGAGTAAATCAGATAGGTTTGTTCGTAGCAATAAAATTAGTAGTTTGGCAACTTCCTCTACTCTTACTAGTTTGACGAAGCCACTCATCCGAGTAAACCAGATTGGTTTCTCCGTAGCAATAAAATCATAAGTATGGTAACTTCCAATGCTATTACTAGTTTGACGAAGTCACTTTGCTGAGTATACCAGATAGGTTTGTTTGTAAGCATAAAATTAGAAGTAATGCAACTTCCACTGCTATTACTAGTTTGACAAAGGAACTTTGCTGAGTATACCGGGTAAGTTTGTTCGTGGGCATAAAATTGATAGTATGGTAACTTCCACTGCTATTACTAGTTTGACAAAGCCACTTTGCTGAGTATACCAGATGGGTTTGTCTGTAAGCATATAATTAGTAGTACGGTAATTTCCACTGCTATTTGTAGTTTGACAAAGGAATTTTATTAGGTGTCAAAGAGTTGAACATATAAGTTGGTTCCATGGCATAAAATCAGTATGTAATAAGGTAACTTCCAATGCTATTTCTTGTTTGACCAGAGAACTTTATTAGGTATCTTTGGGTTGGCCAGATGGGTTTGGTCCTAGGCATAAAATTAGTATATCATAAGGTCACTTCCACTCTATTACTAGTTTGACGACTGCACTAATCTTAGGATAGACTAGATGGGTTTGTTACTAGGCAAAAAGTAGTATGTAGTAAGGTAACTTCCACTGCTAGTATTTATTAGTTTAAAGAAATCATGCTCTAAGTGTCTTCATTTACACTGGACTGTCACGAAGGTTTTAGTCTTAAAAACATAAGAACTAAATTTTTAAGAATATAACTTGAAAACTTCGTAATTAGATATACTAAAATAGCCAAAGATACTGACAATAATTCCTACAGGTATTTGTGACCAAGACCTGGCCTTTCTTTGTGCATTTTCTTCCTTTGAATGAAATTTTATTTATCTTCCTCAGATACCTGTTCACATTCACTCCTAACTTCTTGAAACTATCAGTTTTATCTGTCACTTTTACCTGGACTGCATTATCCATCCTTCTGTATACATGCACACTATTCTCTTTTCATTTCTTGTGATTGCAGTTCACAAAATATACTTTGTTTCCTCACTACCTCACATTAATTGGCCCTCTTAAGCTACTCCTCTTGGGAAGCCAGACTGAGTCCTGAGCCCCACATCTGGTCTCCTATTCCCTAGGGCACCTTGCCCCCAAATCCGGCTTAATTTAAACAATCTACTAACCGAGCCATTTTTATTTTCTTATTCCCTCTATGCACCTCAATCTCCAAATAGTCTTGCTGACCCAGTGAACACAATCCTTCTACTTACTCAGTCCTCATCAACTCCTCCCAGTTTAGTCTTTCATTTACATGATTGTTTTTATTAATTTCCTTCCCGTATGCTACTTTCACATCAGTTTTATTTACATCTGAAGCCGCTTTAAGGACCGTTCCTATTCAATTAAACCTAGTTCTAATACTTATGGTTCAACCACAATTATATGTAATTCTGTCCAGTGATTCTAGATAAATTCAGTAGCTACTCTTCTCACCATTAAGCTCATGATGTTACCTATTCAGTGTTTTGTACTTAATCTACTAAACCCTTTCCTGCACCACTTCTTACAGATAATAATTAGTATTCCTCTGTTGAGGATAGACACTCCTTACAATTAAAGCCCTCTCTAATATACTTCCATTACACTTCATTCTCATTCACTCCAATGAAACCAAACCCTTACCTTTTCATATACTCCATTTACTTGAAAGATTGTATAATGTCACTAAATTTGAATCTAAGGTTCCATTAACTTAACCCTTATCTAAAACAAACGTGTATTTTACATAAATTGGTGTATTTCAGCTAATCATGAAAAGTTTAGTTTTAAATGATAAGACTTGTAAGGTACTACAAGACAAGTGTCATTAGATTAACCAACCCTAACGTCTCTCTAGGTACGTTACCGAGATGAAGGAGAGCGTGACGCACATCACCAACAAGTTCATGGAAGCCCTTGATGGGAGGGAGAAACAATTCTTCGAGAGGATCTTTAACAGTACAAAGATGATCAACGATGCCCTAAGGACCATCACAGTCCTCAGGAAAGACATGGAGGAAGCGAGAGAACTCATGAAGGGCGTGAAGCTCGTCGAAGGCATCGGCCCTACACGGTCGCTCTCAGAATCAGCCAAGTTCTTGGGACTGAAATGGAACCTGCAGGATGTTAACCTGAAACTGGGCCCATTAGTTATAAAAAATGCAGCAATGACCAAAGCGACTAACGAGGAGTCCGAGACGCAAGGACCAGAAACTGAATCTGCAAAAGATGAAACAAAAGATAAAAATGAAGAGACTGAAATGGTGGAGACTACAACTGATCAGAATGATGAGGCAGCCAGTGAAAACGGTACAAACGAAAGTGAGAAAGCTGATGATGAAAAGGAAAAAGATTCTGAAGAAGAAGAAGAGGAAGAGATTCTCACAGAGGAAGAAATAAGAAAAAGAAAGAAGCTTCAAAGGTTAAAAGAAAGGTTGGCTGCTGCCACAGCAGCAGCTGAGCAGGCAAAGCAGGAATCAAAGGAGAAAATTGGCACCAAAAGGGATAAGGCTGACAGCAATAAAGAGAATAAGGCAGAAGAAGAGAAGACCCCCACACCGGCGTCCAGTCGGGAAGCTTATGAGGCCACCTTAAAGAGTCTTAAACCGTGGCAGAAAAGATCGAGGCCATGGGAGCCCACACCAAGAGAGCCTTCCATCACTCCAGACAGAGAGACTGGTCGAAAGGCTAAGAAAGACTCAGATGAAAAAGAAGAGACAGAGAAAGGCTCAGATGACACAGCAAAAGATGAAAAGTCAAAAGATGAGACGACACAGGACGACCAGTCCAAAGATAACAAAGCAGATGGAAGTGACACAACAGACAACAACACAAAATCTAGCCAGCCTGATGCAAATGCTGTGGGTGACTCAAATAAGGATACAAATGAACCAGCAGCCACTCAAGTAACAGACAAAACAAAAACAGATTCTACAGATGCTAACACAGCATCAGCAACAGATGCTGATCCAAAGAAGGAAGACAAAGTCGAGAAGAAAGCACCGACTCCAACAACTAAGAAACCAAGAGGAAGATTAGCGAGAAACGCACTGAAAAGAGCACAAACTATGGACCTCTCAAAGAAACTCGAAAACCCAGATGACGACACTAACAAGGGAGCCGAATCTGAAAACATTAAAGGGTTAGACTTGGAGACGCACAAAAACAAAACAAATGAGGAGGCACAAGTCAAACACAAGGAAGCAGAAACGCAGACATGCGAAGAGGTAATTCCTGAGGAAACCGAGGGAGCAACATGTAGCACCAAGGCACCTGCTCAGGCCAGTGGTGGCATGTTCGAGATGGAACCAGAAGAGAAGGAGAGGATAGCTACAGAACTCATGCAGGTATAGATGAATTTAACCAAAATAAATCAAAATCTACACCAAAAGTTTATGTCACCAGAATAGCTAAGAGTAACCAAAATAAGAGTGGTCTCCATATCATTAGTACCTCCTGAGCTTCAGTAATAACAAACATAATATTGTTATTGTGAAAATTTGAGTACCAGTTTAAGCATTAGAATTCAGCTTAAGCTAAAATTTCCTAGCTAATTTTATCATACAAGCCAACATACAAAATATTCCATTAGTAGATTGAGGCCAGGTCTATAGACATGTGTTACTACATTCTTCCCTTACAAAGTTATACTAATAAAAGTGCTTAATACTACAACATAAGGAGCAGATATTAAAAGGGCTTGCCCCAAGGGTAAGTTCCTTAACAACCAGTAGCTGGCATGATGTAAAGTAGTCAAACTTCTCTTTTAAAACTAACGTAGTGAAACAAAGATAACACCTTCTAAAGCCATTCTCTCTCAAACACAAAATCCTGAGGTAAAAAAAAAATTATATATCCAAGAGTTATTTCTAAAAGGTTTGTACGGCAAGGAGGAGCATATCAAGTTTTTCCTGTGATTAAATTTCCTTAGATATTCATTGGCTGAAATCAAATTACAAACCTATAGTATATGCCTGTAATACCTAAGTGAAAATAAGTTATAAACTGAGAGTATTAAATGCTTATTAAACAACTCATTTTAAACAAATAACATAAGGTCAGCCCAAAATATCAGGACTCTGAGGAGTGGCATTACACAGTAACAATCATATCAGTACTTTTTAGTTTTATGGTTCCCTATAACACAACCATTACTTCAAAGATAAGAGAATTTTAATTCGTCTAGTGTACTACTTCGTGGATGTACCATTCAGTGATTTTCAGTTAAAACGTCCTTCTTTTGCAGGTGCCCAGCCTGACAATATGCATCGAGGGCATTGGGGGCCTTCTGGCAAGGGTTGCATGGGAGTCTATGGGTCTCCACATCTACTGCCACCAGTTTCAAGAGTTACCCTATGACGTTATTGTTAAGGTACGACTGTAATTTGAATACCACCCTGTACTTAAATAAAACAGAGAAACTGATACATTCTTATATAACAAAGGTGGCAAACATAAGGACAAGCTGAACAAAGTGACCTTTACTATTTTAAGCTTCTTGAAAAATCTGACTTACGCAAACACCTTTCCAGTGGCAGTCAAAAATTCTACACTGTGTTGAAATGTTATAAATTCATACAGTTTAACATTGTGATCCTCCTACCCTAAGGATGGGTCACCTTAGCATTCATGTCAGTGTTGCATATATGCATACCTTCTATGATGGCAGTTATTTTGAGACTATGATTCAAACTAAACTAACTGGTCATTTCATAAGAAAGTACATAATAGATTACTCTATTCTGCTTTTTTCCCTCAATGAAAGAAACTACCGATATGAAGGTTAAATGTCATATTTTTCATCTGGAGTCATTATTTCCTCCCAAAATAACTTCCCATATACTGCTCTGTTATCATACAAGTCTTATATGCAGTTATTATAAAGTTTATTTTCTGAAAACTACTCAGATCTATTTAAACTACCCTCTAAAGTTAACCAGTAACTAATGATACACCTTCTTTCCAGTCTAATGTCCTCCACGCCATAATCCCAACAAAGGACCCAATGGTATTCCTTGACATCGGCTCAGATGACCACTTGCTGGGACGCATCTACATCAAGCTGTGGGGCCACCTCAGAAGGGCGAACAACATGCTCTTGCTGTGCCTGGGCGACAAGGGGCGATCTCTGCGCAACAGCCGCTTCTTCAAGGTCATGAACGCTGACGGACCAGGAGAACGGCTCCTGGGCGGAGACTATGAGTACAACGACGGCCGCGGTGGCGAGTCCCTCATCGACGACCTGGAGTACCAGGGGAAGTACTCCATGCCTATGGAAATGGGTCTGATCACTTCTGCCACTGGTGGTAACAGAGCTACGGATTCGCAGTTCTACATCTGCACTGAAGAGGATCTCAACAGACAGTTCGCCTGCCCGTTTGGCAGGGTATTTGTGGGCCTGCCGATCTTGAAAGAGGCTGTGTGGGTGTCTGTCACGACTCCAATCTACATCCAGGACTGCGGGGTTGTTCTAGACTGCCCGAGGATGTAAATAGACCTTATGATGGTTATCAGTAATGGATATTTTCCTTTACAGTTGCCCAAGGATCACAAACTTATAAAGAGGTCTGTAAATATGATACATTTGCCATAGTATTCCAACAAAAGGATTGACTTTTACTCTGTATTGATTTAACAATGCAAAAATCAGCCATTTTTTTGGAGGACCCAGGGAAATGTATCAGATTTACTTACTGGAGTATGGTTCCTTCTCTCAGAGTAATATGAGGACGTTTCAAATGAATGAATGTCTCGAAGAAATGTGCAATTAAGTATCATAGGGAAGTGGAAATGTTCCAAGGTCTTGCACCTGTATAGACAGAAGACAGCTTACCAAATTCTGCCAAACGACTTCAGTTTGTCAGCTTCCATCTTTCAGGTTCCAACTTTCTGTCAGTCATCTGGTTATTGAACCAGCTGGAGAGGCTTCATGAATGATCTTGAGACCTATTAGGCTAAAGTGGGTCAATGACCAAGCCCAGTTAAAAGCAAAATGCATATCAGATTTGTGACGTACAGAACTGCAAGTCTGAAATCAGTTAAATAACGGAAAACAGTCAAAAGTGGTACCACAATTCTTTTGCATTATATATTTTGTGATGCATTTCGTAGGCGTCTTTCAACTAAGACAGTTGACTGGACTTGACTGTACGAGAATAAATGGACAGCAGTTTCGTGGTTTTCCTTTCTCTTAAATCTAACCAAAGTAATTACAATGCTCTAGAATGAGAAGACATTGTCAAATCGAATATTTTGCATAGACAAATAGGAGAAAATGACAAACTTTTTTAGACAAATAGGAGAAAATTACAAACTTTTTATTTTCTTTTGGAATTCTACTATATTTTTCTCCCCTCTTATTAGCTCCTCGTTGGAGGAGTGGTTGATTATCCGTAGTATATGAACTTCGAGGTCGTAAAATGGAAAATTGCCTCACTCTCTCTGTCTTTCTCTCGCTTACTTCATCTCTCTCTGCTAGCTTCCTTTCTCTCTCTCTCTCTCGCTCTCTCTCTCTCCCCAACTTCTTAGCTTTCTCTCTCCAGCCCCTTAACTCTCTCTCTCTCTCTCTCCACCCCCTTAGCTTTCTCTATCTCTCTCTCTCTTCCTTTCTCTCCGCCCCTTTAGCTCTCTCTCTCTCTCTTTAACCTGAAATAAAAAGATGAGCCTTCGGGGGAAACCAGAACACAAACGAATGAAAATCATTCTTTGCACTAAAATCGCATATTCCATATTTCCCCCTTTTCCAGTACCTTCTACCTTCTCCCCTTCCCCCCGTGCTGTTAGTTTTCGCTTAGTATTTGGGCCGAGTCATTTCCGGGCCGTCGGAAGAAGGAAGAACAGGGGATGGAGTCCGGTTAATTGCATGAATTATGCATGCCGCGCATTTTGGGTTAATAAACGGAGCGAACGCTTCCTCACCAACCGCCCCCAGCCACAGGATCCCCACACCCCGGACCCCACCCTACTTCTCCCATCTCCGGGTCCACCATTGTCTCCTTAAAAAAAAGGGGTGTGCAGGGGGTGTGGGGGAAGTTTCCTGATAAAGGTAAATAGTTTTTTTTTTTTTTTTTTTTGAGAGAGAGAGAGAGAGAACAGGGTACTTTCTCCTAAAAAAAAAAAAAAAAAGGGTGGAGATGGAGGGGGTAGGAAAGTTTTCTACCCCTTTTTAGGGGTTAATAAGGTTAAATATTTTTGTCCCTTGTGTTTGAGAGAGAGAGAAGCAAGAGAATAAGGAGGAGATGGAGGGGGTAGGAAAGTTTTCTACCCCTTTTTAGAAAGGGGTTAATAAAGGTAAATAGTTTTTGTCCCTTTTTTTGAGAGAGAGACAGAAAGAGAGAGACAGAACATGAGAGGGCCCCTACCACCCCCCCAACCCCCCGCCATTCTCCCATCTCCGGGCTTCCACCCTTTCTCCTCCAAAAAACAAGGGGGCGGGGGAGAGGGTAGGAAAGTTTCCTACTCCTTTTCAGAAAGGGGTTAATAAAGGTAAATGAAGTTTTTTCTTTTTTCTTTTTTTTTCTTTTTTTTTAAGAGAGAGAGAGAGAGGGTACTTTTTCCTAAAAGAAAAACAACGGAGAGAGGGATGGGTAGGAAAGTTTCCTACCCCTTAATAAAGGTAAATAAAGTAATTTTCCCCCTTTTTTGAGAGAGAGAGAGAGAACAGGGGAGGGATATATTGACCAATTTCCTAATATGGGTTTATTTTTCCATTTTATCTTACTCGGGGAGTAAGCCTACAAACTATTTTTTTTTTTTTTTTTTTTTTTTTTTTTTTTTTTTTTTTTGTTTTTTTTTTTTTTTTTTTTTTTTTTTTTTTTTTTTTTTGTTCTTGTTGGGGGAGGGGTAGGAAAGACCTATGGAAAAGCCTAAAAAGGTCTGAAAAAGGTGTTTCGCTTTGAGTTAAAGATACAGGAAGTTTAGGATAAAATATTCATGATTTATTTATTAGAATGAAAATGTAAGAAATAAATAATGTGCTTGTTAAAATGTACAGAAAAATTACTTCTGATAAATTAGCAAAAGACTAGATATCCACTGGAACCAAAAAAAGTATTTAAAAATTAAGTAAAGACTAGATATCCACTGGAACATGAACAAATATTTAAAGATCATTTAAAGACTAGATATCCACTGGAACATAACAAGTATTCAAAAATTACTTAAGGAAGAGATATCCAATGGAACCAGAAAAAGCATTTAAAAATTATTTAAAAGACTAGATATCCACTGGAACAAGAACAAGCATTTAAAAATGATTTAAAGAACAGATATCCAATGGAACCAGAAAAAGGTATTTAAACATTACTTTAAAGAATAGATATCCACTTAAAAACAGACGAACAGCAATGAAAAGTGATCTGAGATCATAAAGACCCACTCGACCACGAAAAAAAGTATAATTTCAAAATGACCCTGAGAATAGCTATCCGATTCGTTTTTTTCAGGTGGATTCTGTATCAAATTCTGGAGTGAATGAACGGCTGCATAAATGAATGGCTAACGAAAACAGCCCATTCGGCGTTAACAGCAAAGGCAGAACAGCAGAGACTTTTACAGCAAGCGGAACGCCAAAAAAGAAAAATAAATAAATAAATAAAAAAAAGCGAAAGCTCTCGGGCTGCAAGTTATCTGCTGTCGCGTTTTATTCTGGCCTTACAAACGAGTTAATCTATCCAGGCGCGTTCAGTTGGACACGACATGGCGAGGACTGGGAGAAGAAGAAGAAGAAGAAGAAGAAGAGAACTCGCCCCGACGGACGGATTGTTTATAAAGTGAAGTGACGCATGCGTAGAAGTCACTCCAGGTCACTTCATTCCTGCGTGGCTGTCACTGCGAGTCGGGTATTAATAGGTCAGGTAAATTGGAATATAACCAGGTCATTTAATTACTGCCTGGATGTCATTGCGAGTCAGGTATTATTAGGTAGGTGACAGGTCAGGTAAACTGGAATGTAAGTGTGGCATGCGCAGATGTCATTCGAGGTCAGTTAGCAAGTCAGGTCAATTGGAATAGGAATAAGAATTTAACATTAAATAGATGTCATTACAGGTCTGGAATTGGTAGATAAATGACGCCATGATGTAGGTCTCTTAGCTGAAACAGGAATATAAAATACAGCCTATAGGCCAAGCGCTGGGGACCTACAAGGTCATTCAGCGCTGGGAGTTATACACCATTCTTAAACAAAATACGACAAAATGTATACAAATCATACTAGCCACATCTCTACGGTCACTTAGAGACTTCACATATACGGCCACCAAAATACACCATCCTTAAACAAAAATACATAATTAATACGCCATCCTTAAACACAAATACATAACTACTACACGATCCTTAAACAAAATTACATAATTACTACACCATCCTTAAACAAAAATACATAATTACTACACCATCCTTAAACATAATTACATAATTACTACACCATCCTTAAACCAAAATACATAATTACTACACCATCTTTAAACAAAAATACATACTTAAAACACCATCCTTAAACAAAAATGCATAATTACTACACCATATTTAAACAAAAATACATAATTAATACACCATCCTTAAACAAAAATACATAATTACTACACCATCCTTAAACAAAAATACATAATTAATACACCATCCTTAAACTAAAATACATAATTACCACACCATCCTTAAACAAAAATACATAATTAATACACCATCCTTAAACAAAATATGACCAAATGTATACAAATCATACTAGCCACATATCTACGGTCAGGTAGAGACTTCACATATACGCCACCAAAAATACACAATTAATACACCATCCTTAAACAAAATACGACCAAATGTATACAGATCATACCAGCCACATCTCTGCGGTCAGGTACAGACTTCACATATACGACCACCAAATTGCATAATTACTGCACCATCCTTAAAGAAAATACGACCGAATGTATGCAGATCATACCAGCCACATCCACCAGAAAAGTACCTTTTCAATACCAACAGAAAAGGGCTTCTTAAGCCTTCTTAGCGAAGGTCTACTGCACGAGCCTTCCACTTTTGTCTCTCAGAAAGACCTGCTTATCTGGGGTATAGAGTTTCCCGTCACACCTGTTTCTTCGAGTTCGTCCCAATCATCATTCGTTGCTTTTTGTATTTTTTACCCCTCAAACGCTTGTGTTTACCTGAGCCAATATTCCCCCGACTACTTTCTGCTGTGAATGACAGGATTTTTGCGTTTTGGCTTAGATATAAATACGACCAATTTCGTGCATAATTTTTAGGTGAAACTGGATATACTTCTATGTCAGAACTTATGAAGAATTAACTGCCTATATCCTATATCTAACCTCACTGATGAAAGAAGTTATGGTAATATTCATGTATATAGAAGGTAATTAGCTTTACCAGTATCAACATAGCGCTCCATAGTGCAATACTCGCAAACACAGACTTATAAGTGGACAAAATTTCAAACATATATAATGAGTTTGTCATGACACTGAACGTATGTGAAAGGAAAAATCATGCGTGTATATATATATATATATATATATATATATATATATATATATATCTAATATATATAAATATATATATATATATATATATATATATATATATATATATATATATATATATATACTATATAGCTATATATATGTATATATATAGATATAGTATATACATACATACATATATATTCATATATATGATATATATAGTATATTATAATAATATATATATATATATATATATAAATTATATTAATATATATAAATATATAATATATATTAATATATTATATATATACATATATATAACTCTATATGCATATTATAATGTTATATATGAAGATAGTATTTTATATACATAACATAATATATTTAATAATATATATAAGTACTTACTATATATATTATAATTATATATATAAATATATTAATTTTTAAAAAATATAGATAAATTATCTAATATAATTATATATATATATAATATAAGCAGTGTATATGAAATCTGAGAGAATAAGGAAAAGAAAATTATCCAAATCCTACACCTATAGCCAATCTTTCTCTAAAAATCTAAAAAAAAAAAATAAAAAAAAACACACATCAAATGCATGTATGGTTACGCGTTACACATGACGCGCGCGCGCACACACACACACGCACATAAACAAGGGTATAAGCATATATAATATATATATAGATATATTATATGCATACATACATTATATATATATATATATAGATAATTATTATATATATATATATATATATATATGTATATATATCATATATATATATATATATTAATATCATATATATATATATATATATATATATATATATATATAGCAGTGTATATGAAATCTGAGAGAATAATGAAAAAATTATCCAATTCCTACACCTATAGCCAATCTTTCTCTATAACTCTAAAAAAAGAAAAAAAAAAACACGCATCGAACGCATGTATGTTTACGCGTTACACATGCGCGCGCGCGCACACACACAAACAAGGGTATCAGCATAAACAAACGAACGTAACAACCCACCGAAGACAAAAGACGAACGAAAACTTTAGAATTCCGAATAACGAACTTTGTCAATTCCTTTGATCCATCAAGGAATTGAAAAGATATATCATCTCCTCTCTCTCTCTCTCTTTATTCATCTTGTCTGGAACGCCTACCTCCCGTTTTCAACAGAAAACTTTTCCCGTTTTCTACAGACCTTCATTAGTCTCGTGCCTATTTTCTCTCGGGTCTTAATGTGACTCATTGGCGCTTGAACCTGGAGCCTGAAATTAATGTTGGCATATTTTCGGTTACTCGGGGAGTAAGCCTACAAACTACTTGTTGTTTGGGGGGGCTGGGGGGGTGGGTGAGGGTAGGAGAACCTAAACAGGTTTGAAAAAGGTGTTTTGCGTTGAGTTTAAGATACAGGAATTTTAGGATAAAATATATAATTTATTTATTAGAATGGAAATAAAAAAAGAAAAAAAATATACATGTTAAACTGTACAGAAATTTTTTTTCTAATAGAATATAGCATATTCATTTTAATTTTCATTGGTGAAACGTTCTATTTGACGGTAGTTAGCACGCGGCCTGAGTAAGCTAGAGGGCGGGTCACGCCTTGTCAGCCTGAACAGGGCATGGGAGCTACTCCTTTTAGTATTGAAGATATAAACTATTCTATTTTATTAATGAAAATAATCAACGTAGAATCTATGGACAGAATGTAAGGTCCAGGACATCAGTTCACGGGGAAGATCCTTTATATAAGTAATGATAAAATGAAGTTTCTCTAGACTAAACAAAAACAAAGAATGCCTATTTCAACTAGTCTATGGACATTTTTTCCATGATAATTTAATGGAAGATTGCTTATAAAAGTAAAAATCACGCCCATTCTTTTTACGGTATATAAAAATAAATACTGTTTCCAAGATTAGCTAAATCATACCTTGGGTGTAAATATGGCCATCAGCTGTCATTTATTACATAAGAAATAAGTGAACAAATTTTAACACACTTTCATAGTAAAAAATCAAACGGCCAGAGAAACAAAACCATAAAGGAGAGAGAGAGAGAGAGAGATTTAAAGATAAAGGGAGCAAACCTAAGGACAGATATATATATATACATATATATATATATATATATATATATATATATATATATATATATAAGAGAGACGAGAGAGAGAGAGAAGAGAGCGGAGAATCGCCTAGCCTTTAATGTCATCTCCAAACCGTTCCAGCGAAAACACAGAATACGGCGGCCTTCCAGACCTTGTTCCAGAACCCACTTCCCCCCGCGACAGAATTATCACATTATCCGCTCCGCTGATCCTTTATCCTGTCCAATTCCCTCTCTCTCTCTCTCTCTCTCTCTCTCTCTTCCCTTCCGATTCCATAATTCTCCAATACTATTTCAGCCCATTCCAATAATGTATATTCTCATTCCATGGATCCTGCCTACTACAATTCCCATTATCAATCCCACTCCGCTCTCCCCTTCTATATATATATTCCACTTTAATATCAACCCCACTACTATCAACATATACATTCTCCCCATCCCTCTCCTCCAATACATACCCCACCTGTATACACCCCTCCGATACACAAACAGCAGTCACCATTGCACTTCCCACAATCAACCCACTCCATTTTTGTCCCTTCTATAAATTTCTTTCCATTAATTTACCCTTTCACCATCAACAATACTTTCCCCTCCCCTCCATTGCATGCCAGTGTACAACCATCACTATACATATCCCATCCATTCCCACTCCAATCCATCGTCTATATCCCATTCCAATAACCCTCCCCTCCACTACATAACTTTCTAGTATACACCATCCCCTACAGACTCCATCCATACTCTATTTCACACTCCAATAACCCTCCCCTCCACTACATAATTCTAGTACATACCATCCCCTACAAACCCCTATCGATACTCTATATACCACTCCAATAACCCCCACTCCTATATCCAGCTGTCAAATTCAGCAGGAATTTCTACCACGAACCTTCTGTCTGGGATATCCAGAATTTGATTACCTCTTCTGATTAGTTTGTAATGAGAGAGAGAGAGAGAGAGAGAGAGAGAGAGAGAGAGGAGAGAGAAGGGGGGGGGGGAATTGAGTAAGCAGTTAGATTAACATCTGACGTGACAGGTTACGTAAAGGATTATAAATACACATACATTATATATATATATATATATATATATATATATATATATATAGTATACATATGTATTCATATTCTCTTGAATCCTGTAATACAACCTCATATAACTCATTATATTTCAGTGATATAAACTAATACCCTTGATATAACCTCACATAACCTAGAACACCATGAATCCAGGGATATATCCTTGTACAACTCATTCTCATCAATCCAGTGATATAAAAGAATATAACTCAGTTACATGAATCCAGTTATTTTACGTGATATAGCCCATACCAATTTTCAGTGATATAACCCATTATAACCCGTCTCTCAATATAACCTCAGACATAGCCCACAACTTCGTAAATACAATGGTATATGCTTATATAACTTACATTGATATTAATTCTGGGTATAGTATGATATAACTGTCATTATGATTCAGTGAAATGACCCACCATAACCCCCAAACCTCGATTATAACTGTATATAACTCACATTCTAATGAAATCCAAGTTAAAATATTATAAATCTATCACAATGATTCAGTGATATAATCAGCCAGAACCTCACAACCTCGATTATAACCGTATTAACTCACATTCTAATGAAATCCAGGTTACAATATTATATAATTATCACAATGATTCAGTGATATAACCCACCATAACCCCACACCCTCGATTATAACCGATATATAACTCACTTTTCACATAAATCCACTGACTTAACCCATAACCAAGAAATTATTTGTATAACGCATAACCCGCTCTCCCAATACAACCTTACGAACCCACAACCCCACGGACCCAGCGATATAACCCAGGTACAACCCAGCGAACTCGGAAATGCAACAGAATCCATCTGAAAGGTTAAAACTGCAAATTGAACGAGGGAGTTCTCTTAATTGACGGAGGTTCAGGACCATTGGCCAAAACGGGCGTTTGCTCGATGCATACCTACGGCCCCAATGTTTACATTTTTCTTCTTCTCGTTTTCAGGGATGGGAGACTGGGGAAGTGTGTTTTTTTTAAGGGTTGAGAGTTGTTTACTTTTTCATTCGTGTTTTGCCTGTTCTCTCTCTCTCTCTCTCTCAATTGCTTGCTTGCTTGCCTTTGTCGTCTGCACTTTGTTTTGTATTTGGGAAATATTTTGCAAATTAAATGATGATGAATATATAACGTAAAGGAAAGCAATCAAGGCTTTTGTTGTATGTATATGTATATACTATGCATGTATATAGAATGTATGTATGTACTATAAATATATTATAAATTAATATATATATATAGCTTATATATATATATAACTAATATAATATATTGTATATATATATTATTAATATTGATATAATTTATTTATATACATAGATATATATATAATATTATTAATACATATAAATATATTAAATATACATATATATATATATATCATATATTACTAAATATAATACACATATATATATATATTATATATATATATATATACATATATATATTCATATATATATACTTATATATATATATATATATATATATATATATAGATATAATCATATATAGAAACTACTCAACATAACATACAGCATTGACAACATAGCAGATCAAATGGTCAAACAAAAAAAAAACTAAATTCACTGGCAAATAAAATGGAAAAACTACAAAGTTATAAAAAAAACATTCAAAAACACTTAAAAAAACATTCAGAGACCAGAATCTAAATCTAAAAAAAATAGATAAATAAATAAATAAAGAAATTCACAATTATTAACAGCGACAGGTTCGTTTCATCCTTGTCACGGTATACTGAGCCTAATTGTTCGTCCTGCATTTTCACAAGCCTTTATAAAAAAAAATATAAATAAAATTAATAAAAAAAAGAAAAAATATATATGTGCGGATTCATCATCAACTCTTTCCATCCCTCTCCCAACTAGAGGCTGTGTTGACCATCCTGTGGAATAATTCTATTTGGTGGAAAAGCCGAGTGGTATCAAGGGTGGTTGCCTCAGTAAATTCGTTTGGATTAATCTAATTAAGAAGGTACACATACCTGCATATATATATATATATATATATATATATATATATATATATATATATATATATATATATATATATATACACACACAAGTCCAGGCTTACATATATCAGTTGTGACTTGCAAGTATTTTTGTTGTTAATTGTGTTTTGTTCTTTGCATATTCACTTTTATGCTCCTTTAAATATCACATACACACACACACACTATATAAATCATATATATATATATATATTATATATATATATATATATATATATATATATATATAATAAAAGGAGCCAATAAAAACACCAAAATAGAGAGAGATAAATACTATATTTCAGAGACTGCTGTCTCCCTCTTCAGGTAGATGAAAGAGAAAAGTTACAGAAAATGTGGTATTTATACCAAGAGGTCCATCCACAGGTAAGCCAATTTATGTCACTCCCGCTGATAATCTTCCTTTAATTTTCTTATGCGTCGGTTGAATGAAAACCTGGTGGACGATATCTGAGTCCCATGCTCCCTTTGAGATATTCATTACCTGCCTCTCTTTAATCAGGGCAGATTCCATCATTTGACTCTTGTACCGGCAGTTGCTGCTATAAATTATATATGACAAATTCCAGTTTATACTATGGTTATGTTCATTTACATGGTTGAAAATAGCTGAGTTCTGTTGTCCATACCTAACTGACCGTTTGTGGTGTATTAATCTCTGGGGAAGTGATTTTCCTGTGAATCTGATGTAAAATTGGTCACAGTCCAGGCATGGGATTTCGTAAATGCCTGTGTCCTTGGGGAATGTCTTTTATTGGACGTTAATCAAAGAACGTTCTAATTCCGAAAAATAATTACTTAAATTTGAGTCAGAATCGAGTTACTTTTTCAATAATGAATATTTTCAAATTAATCATCATAAATAGCCTATGTCAAATATTGATGTTTTACTATTTATTTAAATAATTATCTGGTGCAAGCTTCATCGTCTTCTTCTACCAAAACAGTAGTTACCTTAAAAACGTCGTGGCCAGGGACTGTGTTCCGATTGTTGTGATGAAAGTCACCCAGCGTCTATGGGTACAAGTGGTGTGCGGATTTATCACAGGAAATGGAAAGTTTGTTGACACAAGCGACTCCGCAAACATCGAGATGGTATCAATCTTCTAAGTTACTTAAGCGTGAGTAAAAATTTTGAAAGCGTTTTGGTGAAATTTGCACTGCGTTGGCCACCCTTTTCACTACCCTCTGTTTAAAGCTTTAAATTTGGCCTTAATTTCTAACTTTGGAGAAAATACTTACTTCGAAAGGAGAGTAGAGGTCTTTAGCTGCGTCTCTCACCAACAACAAGTCGCGACTGATGAACATCTCCGGTGTCAGGACGCGTTATAAGTACTTTTTCGGAGGGTGGCCATCCGTGACCGTCGGTGTGTTGGGTCAGTCCATGCGGCTGTTTACCCTAAGTACCCTAGATCTACCGAAATGTCTTTCAACGTACCTATATTGCAACGGGCTAAGGAATAAAAAATCGAAATTAATAAGGCCTAAATATGTGTATAACTTTACACTGAAGCAACAAGTAGCTAATCGGATGAACCATAGCCCTAATAAATAGGCTACAAGGCTAGCTAATTGATTAAATGCAAACAATACCTACCTACTAGGTTAAATGTATCGATTTGAGAGTTCTGTACTGAAGTTAGCATTTAATGAAATTAAGCTAATACCAGTTATATGCCTATCCCTTTTATTTTCAGTAAAACAAGCGTCCAACATTATACTTAAATAGTAAGTACAAACGGAACTTAACTAAGTATACTAGACCCTACATACCTACTAAATATACCTAAGTATTGTTGCTTACCATTAACACCATATATAAAATCCCTCCGACAGTTAACCGTACGAAAAAACACAAATATATAGCAAACCATTTCAATAATTGATGGTTAACCAAGCATAATGATGACACAATTCACAACGGTGTAACCTGACTTCGTAAATTACGACATTTGTTAGAAGCCAAAATCTTGGTTAAGATGACAGACTGTTTACAAAACTTGTTTTGGTTAAAGATCACTTACGTCGTCGAAAGCATTTTAAAAAGTTTATTACATGAGATACTTGTCTCACTTGTTTTATTTTTGAGCGTTTAAATAATTCTATGCATGTATATCAGCATAAAATATTTATTTAAAGCATAATTTTGGTTATTATATGAAAATATTGGTTCTGTTTTCCTTTTCACTTCACTAGCATCCTTACGAAATTTTGTTGGAACTATTTACAATGGTTTCCGTACCCTGTGTATATTCGTTGTTTATCTTGTGTATTTTTCGAAGTTATTTGGTTATTAACTATACATCTGAGATGAGATAACATTCATACAGCCAAAAAGCTTCTTCGCACATCTGAAACGTTTGGATATTTTGTGCAACAACAGCAGAATGGAGGTTAAATCTTCGCGTCTTGAAAGGTAAGCTTGATATGCCATGAAGTCCATCGTCGTCACTTTTTGACGTAAATCGAATTTATTCTTATATTTTAAGCGTGTGTATGGTAATTCTTCAGAAGCAAGCCGCATCACCAGTTTCTAAAAGACAATTAACAATCCTTCATTAATGGTGTTTTTTCAGTGAATCTCATCTTGTTTTCTTGAGGAAATGTTATTTTAACCTCCTTTTCCACCCAACAAGCTTGGGGGCCCCTAGTTAGGAATCGGGGGTTTTGGGTGCGGAAATACCAGAAAGGAGTGCTTTGCAGCAATAATAATAATTGGGAGCACCTACAGATTCGCGGGCCCACTCGACCGCCGACCGAAATCGGCGGAAGAACACCAAAACCAATATGGCGGCGATACCAAAACAACAACAAACAATGTAGGTTGCAACTACATATCCGCGACGATCGATTTGTGTGTGCTGTCAGTAAGGCCGTGGCGGAACAGCGCTTCGCGCCTTATCCGCATATTTAAAGATTCTTGGCAAGCACGGCATTTACTGGCAAGAGGTAAGGTTGCGCTGCGCGCGCTAGCCACAGGAGATACAGTAAGGCTACTTACCGTGGCGAATGGATTTGCGTGTTGCATCGCTTACGCCGTCCTTTCGTCACTACAGAGCGATCACACCTAAAGGCGTTCCTGTTTTAGTCGATACGACAAATAGCTCCACAGCACTCGCAGTTTTTTTGCTTTAGAATTAAATTATGTCTTTGAGCATATTCAATCACAACTTCTTTACCACCACTAGACAAATAATGATAAAATTCACCGTAACCCACATTGCACTCAAAACAATTCAGTAGGAAATCGAAGGTCTCTGTCAAAATTAATGCCAGAAGGCCAGCCACTGCCTCTGCCATAGCTACAGGAAGACAAAATGCCGGTTTTTGCTTCATTATTCGAGTATTCAGTCAAACAAGGATACCAGTGGACACTGGACAGGTAACTTTATTACTCCACTGAAATGCTAGTGAAACTTAGTTTTCGACTAAAGTCGTTCGTAATTGGTTATGAAACCCATGACGTCATAACGATGTCACACCTCTCAGCCAATAATGAGTAACTGGAACTGCTTTTGTTTGCGTAAAAAAGTAAGTTAGAGGGCTCATTAAAAGTAAACATTACCGTAGAGGAAACACCTCTCCCGACTTAGGAAAAATTCGAGGCAAAAACTATCAAGCTCATTGAATTCCACCCCGTTCAATCTCTCATATAATGACTATACTTTTTATATTGCTTTTCACATGCTCTTTCCATGTAGGTGATTATTTATTTTAATATCCAGTGCAGAGTACTTCTGAAGAATTACCGCAGTTTTTTTGCTTTAGAATTAAATTATGTCTTTGAGCATATTCAATCACAACTTCTTTACCACCACTAGACAAATAATGATAAAATTCACCGTAACCCACATTGCACTGCAAACAACCGGTAGAAAATCGAAGGTCTCTGTCAAAATTAATGCCAGAAGGGCCAGCCACTGCTTCTGCCATAGCTACAGGAAGACAAAATGCCGTTTTTTGCTTCATTATTCGAGTATTCAGTCAAACAAGGATACCAGTGGACACTGGACAGGTAACTTTATTACTCCACTTAAATGCTAGTGAAACTTAGTTTCGACTAAAGTCGTTCGTAAATGGTTAATGAAACCCATGACGTCATAACGATGTCACACCTCTCAGCCAATAATGAGTAACTGGAACTGCTTTTGTTTGCGTAAGAAAGTAAGTTAGAGGGCTCATTAAAAGTAAACATTACCGTAGAGGAAACACCTCTCCCGACTTAGGAAAAATTCGAGGCAAAAATTTATCAAGCTCATTTAATTCCACCCTGTTCAATCTCTCATATAATGACTATACTTTTTATATTGCTTTTCACATGCTCTTTCCATGTAGGTGATTATTTATTTTAATATCCAGTGCGGAGTGCTTCTGAAATATTACCAAAACTGCAAGTGTTGTGGAGCTACTATTTGTAGGATCGACTGCAACAGGAACGCCTTTTGGTGTGATCCGCCACGGTAAGTAGCCTTACTGTAACCCCTGTGGCTAGCGCGCGCAGTGCAACATTACCTCTTGCCGTATATGCCATGCTTCCCAAGAATCTTTAAATATGCGGATAAGGCGCGAAGCGCTGTTCCGCTACGGCCTTACTGACAGCACACACAAATCGATCGTCGCTGATATGTAGTCGCTCCCTACTTTGTTTGTTGTTGTTTTGGTATCGCCGCCATATTGGTTTTGGTGTTCTTCAGCCGATTTCAGTCGGCGGTCGAGTTGCCGTGTTTAGTACTGGCCCTTGGGAGTTAATTAGTCGTCCGAATAAATATTACTTTAAATTCTTGTTCAGTGGGTAAGATAACATAGGAAAACGTCAATTGCCATAGTCTAGGCCACCGCGGATTGCTTCTGTAGAAATACCGTATTGAGATACGGTGTCCACGTTAGTCGTAAATGTTGGTAGGTTGTCGTTAGCAGTTAGGCTTAGGCCTATTTTAGGACTGACCACACGTGTTTATCATTTACGCTGTTATGCGTTGACTTAAAATTTGTGTAATTTTGTAATTAAGAAATTGAGGCAGTAGAGTTACATCTCGAGAAAAAGAAGGATAGATAGGCAGTTGAACATTCCGTTTAGTTGCTGCAGAGACATGTATATTGTCTGTTAAATTAGGCCTAGTTATAAATCGTTTAATGTTTTGAGAATGTTGAGGATATTAAGAGGCGTTGGGTTAGTATAAGTGCCTCTTATTTTGATCGTTGAATTTATTTATTTATTTATTTATTTATTGCAAATTTGTTTGTAGCCAGTTTCAAGAACGG
>NC_061088.1:5611807-5639307 GCF_015104395.2 Macrobrachium nipponense | reverse complement strand
ACCCTTTTAATGAAGAAATTTTGATTTGGCTACTCAGGCTATCTTACTGATTTTGTCTACTTAGGCTGATTTTTTTTTTTTTTTTTTTTGGTTTTTTTTTTTTTTTTTTTTTCTGCCCAGACTATCTTTCTGATTTTGCCTACTCAGGCTGGCTGTGTATGATTTTGTTTACTCAGTAGTCTTCTTGATACTGTCTACTCAGGCTGCGTTCTTGATTTTGTCTAATCAGGCTGTGTTCTTGATTTTGTCTACTCAGTAGTCTTCCTGGTACTGGCTACTTAGGGTATATTCTTGATTTTGTCTACTCAGGCTGTCTTCTTGATTTTGTCCACTCAGGCTTCTGTCTGTTTTTATTTACTCAGGCTGTCATCTTTCTGATTTTGTCTACTCTGAGTACATGTCTGATTTTGTCTAGTCAGGCTGACTTCCTAATATTTTCTACTCTACCTACCTAGGTTCTCTGTCTAAATTTGTCTACGTAGGCAGTCTTCCTGATTTTGTCTTGAGTAGACAAAATCAGGGTGTCTTATTGAATTTGTCTACTAAGGCTGTCTCATTGAATTTGTCTACTCAGGCTGCCTCTGATTCTGTCTACACAGGTTGTCTCCTCAAGCTATTTCTCTGATTTTGTCTACACTGGCAGTCTCCATTATTTTGTCCATTCAGATGAAGTTCTTGCAGAAACTAGACTGGTAGGAAAGGTCATTGAGTCTCTGGGACCGGAAACTGGCCCATAATTAGGCTCGAAAACCATCACGGTCAGATGGGGGTGTATGGTGGACGGACCTGCTGGCGAATGCTCACGAGTCCTGGCAAGCTTTGTTTACACTAAGGCTTATGCTGCTGTTTATAAGTCGTGCCGCTGGTAGGCGTATCGGTGTGCGAAAAGGTGTTACGGGGAACGCTCTTTTGGAGGGATGCTTCAACAATCTCTCTCTCTCTCTCTCTCTCTCTCTCTCTCTCTCTCTCTCTCTCTCTCATATATATATATATATATATATATATATATATATATATTATATAGAATATATATATATATATAGATATATATATATATATATATATAGATATATATATATTATGCAAATATATGTGTATATATAAATTAACATATATGTATATGTATTTATTTACACACACACACACACACATATATATATATATAATATATATATATATATATATATATATATATATATATATATATATGTGTGTGTGTGTGTGTGTGTGTGTGTGTGTGTGTGTGTATGTGTGTGTGTTTGTATATATAATCAATTTTCCTTCACACTTAATTTTGAATAACTAACATATTCTGTGGTGGAACAATGAAAAAAGAAATTCATTATACAAAAATAACCCTACAATGAAAACAACACTTTAATAGTTCATGCGTTACAGAACTATGAAATCATTCCTACGCTATGCGGCCTGACAATCCTGGAAAAGGGAGAGAGAGAGAGAGTGAGGGAGTGAGTGAGCTTAGGCAGGCAAGGAGAGAAGAGGAGAGGCGTGAGGCAGCTTACATAATAATGCCCACCTAATGGCAACACCGAGCGATCCTTAATGAGACTCGGCTTAAGGATGTCATAATGTTTCGGTCGATTTTGTGACGTTTAAAGTTCTTTACTTACTCACTAAGCAGGATCAAGCATTTTGTAATGTCGTTTTCCCATCTTTTCGTTCAGAAATATTTCCCAGAATTGAATTTTTAACAAAGGTTTGATTTCAGCGAACGAAACTATTTGAAAACGGACGAAAACCAGTGATTCAAGGTTATCAAAACACGCTTTATGGGGGATACGCCCTCGTGAGAAGGCGAACCCTATACAATTATTTATTTATATGTATTAAGTGCAAGTTTTAACGTGTGATTTTTTTTATTTCAGTCTTCAATATTATCATTGTTGAGATATATACTTTGGTATGTTGTGTGAGCATTGAACTATATATATATATATATATATATATATATATATATATATATATATATATATATATATATATATATTTATATATATATATATATATATATATATATATATATATATATATATATATATATATATATATATATATATATATATATATATATATATATATATATATATATATGTATGGATGTATGTATAAATATATAGTATATATATACGCATATATATATATATATATATATATATATATATATATATATTTTTTTATATATATGTTCATATCATATATTTACATATATTGGTATATAAGTGTATACATATACGTATAAATATATAGATTAAATACTATATTGTATGTATATATATTACACACACACATATATATATATGTATATATATATATATATATATATATATATATGTATATATATATATAGTATGTATTATTGCAAGTTTTAACGTTTTTTCTTAAATCGTCAACATTATTATTGTCGCATTCCAGGGAGGCATTCAGCATTGATAAATCTGTCTGGAAAAACAATGCAGTAACTTGGTGACTGGACTGCACACACATTATGAAACTACTTTTATATTCTTTTCTAAATCATGATTTATTGTGGTTCAAATATTCGATTTTGATTATCTTTCGTCTCTTTTATTTTTATTGTTTTTTTTAAGACGAAGGCGGAGTTGAGAGATAGAGGATTATTGCTCTCTAGGTGAGCTCGGGAAAAATTTGCTTTATTGCTTGTGATTCCATTTTGAATGGAAGATGAGTTTGCGTTATGTATTAGATTTTTGGTTGGCTTGTCTATGGCTTGTTTGTGCTCGTACATGCTCTCTCTCTCTGTCTCTCTCTGTCTGTATATATTAATATATATATATAATATATATTATATTAATATATATATCTATAATATATATATAAATAAATATGAAATAAATATGTCCGTAAGTATATTTGTGGGTTTTTGGGGGGGGGGAGAGGGAGTAAATTTAAACTACATATATATTGTGTATTAAATTATATTTTATATGTATATATTAATATATCTACATATATATTATTAATATATATATTAATTATATTTCTATGTCTATCTCTGTAATATATATATATATATTATATATACTATACATATTAATGTATACCATAAGAATATATATTATATATTATATATATATACATAATATATATATATTACTATCCACATATATATGATATACCATCAAGAATAATATCTATATCAACTAATCTAATATTATATATATATAATATTATATATATCGAGAGAGAGAGAGAGAGAGGGAGAGTTTTCTGTCTTACATATGAGTGTGTTTGAAATGGAGAGGGAGCTATGTGTTATTCATATGTTTGCAAAATTTGAAAAGAAAGAGGAGGAGAGGGAGATCGAGAGAGAGAGAGGAGGAGGAGACCAGCCTTAAAACATTCCTTAAGTCAGGTTTCGTCCGTAGGTCGCCAAAAAATAACATTCTTCAGTTCTTTCCTACTTGATAAGATCCGAATAATTCTCTTGATTTTTGTGTAACTCTCCTGAGCAGCGCCGCCCATATTACCATAAAGAAAATACTGGTCTGAGACGATGATAAAAATTGTAGTCCAGAGAGCAGAATGTAAAAGTTATGTCACTAAATTCAAGATGTAAGGGAAAGAAGGCGTGATCCTACCTGCAGCTTACTCGGGACGCGTGTAAGATTTTTCCCCCTCACGCGTAAATTGTAAACGTTATGTTCCTAACTTGACGTCAATTAAAACGTGCTAAAATCTACGGTGAAATAGAGCATTGTTTCACCAACGATAATTAAAATAAATACGCTATAATATCATTCGAAATTATTGTTCTGTACTGTTTAACATGAACACTATTTTTTACACTTTCATTCTAATAAATAAATCATAAATATCGTATCCTAAAACTCTTGTATCTTTAACTCGGTGCGAAACACCTTTTTCAGACCATTTTAGCTCCTCCATAGACCTTTCCTATCCCCCAAAAGGAACAACAACAAAATAGTAAATAATGTTACAAAATTCTCTCTCTCTCTCTCTCTCTCTCTCTCTCCTCTCAATCAAATACTCAAAGTAAGTCTCCTCGGATGGACTAACAAGTCTATAAGACATCCTAATCCTTGTAACTCCTTGTAACATCTCTCTCTCTCTCTCTCTCTCTCTCTCAAAATACTAAAGTAATGTCTCCTCGGATGGACTAACAAGTCTTTAGACATCCTAATCCTTGTAACTCCTTGTAACATCCACTCTCTCTCTCTCTCTCTCTCTCTCTCTCTCTCTCTCTCTCAAAATACTAAAGTAATGTCTCCTCGGATGGACTAACAAGTCTTTAAGACATCCTAATCCTTGTCACTCCTTGTATAATCCATCTCTCTCTCTCTCTCTCTCTCTCTCTCTCTCTCTCTCTCTCTCTCTAACCCCATATTTGCAGGGAAGAAAGACTCTGAGTCCAATAAATAAAATCAATTTTATCTTAATGATATATGAACTTCGTTTTCAATTTTATTTTCCTCTCTTTGCCCTTTTCAGTTTGTCCTTGTTGTCTTATCCCTCCTCCTTTGTGTCCTGGGTTTGTAGTATTATCTGATCCGGGGCATAATGCCCAGTATTCTTAGAAGGTCCATGGTGCAAGATTGAATGAATATGATTATATACCTCTTTGCTATTCTTTAGCGTTGTTGAGTCTTCATTGTTAGAGGATTTATTTGTGTGACGTATTCTTTTTATATATATATTTGCTTTTGTATTTTTGTATACATATACATGTATATATATATTTACATATAACATATATATTACATACAATATATAATATTAGATGATATATATTATAGATATATAATATATATTAACATATGTTCTCCTCTCTCTCTTATCTCTCTCTTTCATCTGTCGTGCTTCTCTCTTCTCTCTCTCTAATATATATATATTATATAAATTAATACATATTATATTATAATCTATATATATATATATATAATATCGAGAATATATATATATAATATATATCTTAATACATATAAATTTATAATTTATTTATAATTTATATAAAAATATTTATTTATTTTATATTAGCATATGTATCTCTCTCTCTCTCTCCTCTCATCTCTCTCAATTCCTCTCTCTCCTCTCTATAAACTCTATATTCTATATATATATATTATATATATTATATTATAATATATATAATGTGTGGTGTGTGTGTGTGTGTGTGTGTTTAAAGGTTTTTTGCCACGCTAAGGAAAAATGAAAAAGCGAGATAGCCAAGTACTTTCGGTCCTGTTCGGACCCTTTACTGAGGCAAACAGTTTGCCTCAGTAAAGGGTCCGAACAGGACCGAAAGTACTTGGCTATCTCGCTTTTCCTTTTTTCCTTCGTGGCAAAAAACCTTATATACATAGCATCACGTTTTATATACTTCGTGATCAGTTACTTTCATATATATATATATATATATATATATATATATATATTATATATATATATAAAGAGGGCGAAACGCAACACAGCAAAACTTCAACACTCTCACATATATATACAGTCCAAAAGTCCTACACATAATTTGTCCTGTAGGATATTCGTCTTGTTGTCCAGCGAACGGACAGCAAAGTGGAAGGGAGTTGAATTGTTGCAAAAAAAACAAAAAAAAAAAAAAAAAAAAAAAAAAAAAACTTTGCAAGGGGGGTTCCTCCAGTTGATGGATGGACGACCCGAAAATGAATTCCGTGGTCTTGTTCAGTTATGCTTGACAGGTTGCGTTTGTGCCTGTATTTTTTGTGTGTGTGTGTTTGTGCAAGTGTCCTATGTATGTGTCAGGGTTTTGTGTATATTTGTTTAAGGGTGTGGGTTTCGTTTTTAAAAGTATTTTGATTTCGTATCGTTTTTTGGCCGTTTGTTTGTGAGTGTTTGTGTTAGTACCTTTTGTATGTGGCAGATTATTCAGGTGTTTGTGTATCGTGTGTGTTTGTTTTTTTACGTATTTTTATTTTGCATATAATTTTTATTTGAACATAAGGAGGCCGTGACTAATTATTGAACGTAATGATTATTTATTAAAATGCATGAAATTATTATTGCAACATCAGTTTGCAATGAAAAAGGTCAATTGTTTTACTTGAAAAATTTTCATTATTATTATTATTTTATTATTATTTATTTTTATTTTATATATTTATTATGTCTATCACAGTCATCCTATTCGACTGGCTGGTTTTTACAGTGTGGGGCTCTGGGTTGCATCCTGCCTCCTTAGGAGCCCATCACTTTTGATATATTATTATTATTATTATTATTATTATTATTATTATTATTATTATTATTATTATTATTATTATTATTATTATTATTCAGAAGACAAACCCTTGCTCATACGGAACAAGCAATATTGGGTTCATTTGAAAGAAATTATAGAAAATCATAGAAAATTCAGAAAGAAGAGATCAGTTACCAGAGAAGAAAAAGAGATAAATTCACAAATCAATGAGTAATAGGCAAAACTATTTGTATTTGTAAATGGCTCTCACAGGAGGAAAAGATGTCGGCTCTTTTAAGTTCTGAAAATTAAATGACGAAGGACGCAAGCATTCCCCTAGAGGCAGAGCAAGTTCGTGTTATTTGGCGCGTTATGGTATTTTTTTTTTCTTGGTGTTGTGAAGGATAACAAGGACTGGTTAATGCGTTTGCAGAGATTGGAAAAACATTTAAGTGTAATTATTTTTATATTTTATGTATATATATATATATATATATATATATATATATATATATATATATAAATATTTGTTTGTATGTGTGTGTCTATCTGCGTGTCGTAATAGTAAGAATTAAGATGAATATGTACACACTCTCGTAATCTGTGTACATAATTTTAATTCTTACTGTTTTAACACAATCACACATACTCACACACACACACCACACACACACACACACACACACACACATATATATATATATATATATATATAATATATATATATATGTGTGTGTGTGTGTGTGTGTGTGTGTATGTGTGTGTGTGGTGTGTGTGTGTAATTTGTTTTGCCTATATTATATATATCCATTGGTATATATACACTCATGTTTATTATTTATCAATAATTTTATCACAAGTCCAGGGAGAAAAATATGACTTACGTATAATTGTGTGTGTATATTATTTATATTTATATATATATATATATATATATATAATATATATTATATATATGAGTGTGTGTGTGTGTAAATACGTGTTATGTGTATATATACAATGTACATGTAGGTATTCGTTCAAGTATCAGCAATTTTGTCTCAGGTACCGGGATGGAAAATACAATATACGCGTGCATACCTGGACCAAGTTCACTTATATAAGTATGAAGTTTACACGTGCCCAATCTAAATAAAATCTGCAAGAAAAAAAAACACACTTTAGAGCCAAGTTTGACATTTTCTCCTCGGGCTGAAAAAACCGCTTTGCCGCGTTACGAGGCAGCTTTTTTTTTTTTTTTTTTTTTTTTTTTTTTTTTTTTTTTTTTTTTTTTTTATTTTTTTTTTTTTTTTTTTTTTTTTTTTTTTTTTTTTTTTTTTACGTCATTCTCTATAATCTGGACCAATCGACATGACATTGAAAAGGCTGAAACCTTGGAACACCGTCTGCAGTCGGCAGAATGGTCGTCTTTATCGTTGTCATTGAATGGGAAAGTCTTCTTTAAGAAAAATAGCCATGCATTTGTGGGGGTATTGTCAACAAGTTCAGATATTATGTTGCTGGAAGTTTAAAATCAGCTCTATACCAGCCAAACTGGATTTTCCAGGAAGCTTCGGTTTTGGACAAAACAAATTTGACTTTCCAGGAAGTATATAAAGCCACAGAAAACAATAAAAAATGGCCAGTATCGAAAGTATTATCAACAAGTTCAGATATTCAGTTGTGGGAGTTCAAAATCAAATATATTCCAGCAAAGCTGGGCTTCCCAAGAATCGTCGGCTGTTTACGAATCAAATTCAACTTTCCAGGAGGCATATAAAGCACAGCAAACAATAAAAAAAAGTCTGTATCGAAAGTATTATCAACAAGTTCAGATATTCAGTAGCTGGAAGTTTAAAATTTGCTATATACCAGCCAAACTGGACTTTCCAGGAAGCTTCGGTTGTGTACGAATCAAATTTCACTTTCCAAGAAGTATATAAAGCCACAACAAACAAGAAAAAGGTCCTGTATCTAGGGAATGGTCAACAAGTTCAGATATTCAGTTGCTGGAAGTTCAAAATCAAATATATTCCAGCAAAACTGGGCTTTCCAAGAATCGTCGGCCGTGTACGAGCCAAATTCGACTTTCCAGAAAGTGTGTAAAGCCACAGCAAACAAGAAAAAGGGCCCTGTATCGAGGGTATTGTCAACAAGTTCAGATATTCACTTGCTGGAAGTTCAAAATCAGCTATATTCCAGCCAAACTGGACATTCCAGGAAGCTCCGGTTGTGGACGAATTAAATTCAACTTTCCAGGAAGTATATAAAGCCACAGTAACCAATAAAAATTGCTTGCATCTAGGGTATTGTCAGCAAGTTCAGATATTCAGTAACATGAAGTTTAAAATCGGCTATATTCCAACCAAACTAGACTTTCCAGGAGACTTCGGTTGTGTACGAACCAAATGCGACTTTCCAGGAAGAGTATGAAGCCGCAGCAAACAAGAAAAAGGGCCTGCATTGATGGTTTGAAAAGCAGTTAGTGGCTCAAAAGCATGTGGAGCCACAGCAAACGAAAAGAATTTTCATTGATGGTATGGAAAACAATCAGTGGCTTTTTTTTTTTTTTTTTTTTTCTTTTTTTTTGGTAGGGAGGGGAGCGAAAGAGTCTTTGTAGTGTGGAGTTCAAAATCACTATATATATACATATACATATATATATATATATATATATATATATATATATATATATATATATATATATATATATATATATATATACATATATATATATATATATATATATATATATATATATTATATATATATATACTATATATATATTTATATATATATATATATATATATATATATATATATATATATATATATATATATATATATATATAGCTGATTTTGAACTCCACACTACAAAGACTCTTTCGCTCCCCTCCCTACCAAAAAAAAAAAAAAAAACAGCCACTGATTGTTTTTCCATACCATCAATGAAAATTCTTTTCGTTTGCTGTGGCTCCACATGCTTTTGAGCCACAAATTGCTTTTCAAACCATCAATGCAGGCCCTTTTTCTTGTTTGCTGCGGCTTCATACTCTTCCTGGAGAGTCGCATTTGATTCGTACACGACCGAAATCTCCGGGAAAGTCTAGTTTGGTTGGAATATAGCCGATTTAAACTTCCAGCTATATATATATATATATTATGATATTAATAATATATATATATATATATATATAATATATATATCTATATATATTCACCCAGCCAAACTGGACTTTCCAGGAAGTGTTTGATGCCAACAAACTATTAATAAAAAGGACCTTCATTGATTTTTTGGAAAAGCATTCAGCAGGCCAGAGCCGATTTTTGGCCGTCATGTGGAGTTAAAAATCGGGTATAGTCAGCTAAACTGGACTTTCCAGGTTTCTGACACCACAGCAAAAATAACAAGGACTTATATTGATTTTCTGGAAATGAGAATCGTAGCTCAGAGCTGAATTTTGGCTGGAAGTTCAAACTGGGCTTTCCAGTCCAGGAAACGTTTGACACCATAGCAAACAGTAAAAAGGTCCTGCATTGGTGTTCTGGAAAGCATTCAGTAGCTCAGAGTTGATTTCCAGTTTCCAGTCGAAAAATTCTTCGTCCGTCGCGCGCTCCTGAGCACTTCTCGGCGAGTAGGCCAGGAGGAGGAGGAAGAGGAGGGAGGAGGCGGCCCTGGCTGTGTGGTGGTCTCGTGGCACCTCATCCTTCCTTACTTACGTCCTCCTGGACCAGTTCCAGAGGGTCCAGAGGGTCCAGCCCAAGCCCAAGCCCAGAACCACCACCAACCACCACCACCACTGCCTACCAACCTCTACCTAACCACCAGCCTTTTAGTGTGCCTCTGGCCTTCGTTTGGTGAACGTGTGGTTTACAGTCGCTCCGGCCCGCGTCTCCTTAGTAAGCCTCCTATACTTCTCAAGACGACGTCCTTCCTCGTTCCAAAAGTGAAACAGGCGACGATGACATCGTCAGCAGCCTTCGTGCAGGCCGTCCCGGAACGCCAGTGACGTGGAGGCCGTGTGGTATCCTTATTTCGAGGTGTTAATTATCGCCGAAGCGTTTGATCATATTTTTTTCTTCTCTCTCTGATATAAAAGGTGGATTGTTTTTACTCGCGAGCGCGTAGACATCGAACAAAACTTCTTCCCGAACCTCCAGTCAGTCAGTCCTTGAGGGGGGATTGTCACTCTGTTTACAGGTGAGGCTTTACTTGCTCTCATTCGTATTCCAGTGTTTGAAAGAAGTTTTAGAATACCATAGAAGTGTACTAGTATTATTATTATTATTACTATACAACTCGCTCGATTTCAAGTGGACCGACTGGGTAGGAGATATATATAACATGTCAGGCCAAAGGGGAATGGTATGAGCACCATCATCATCCTCCCCCCCTCCTCCTTCCTACCCCTCCCCTCCCCCGTCGCCTCCCCTTGAGGAAGAACGCCCGTCGTGGGTGAGTCGCATCTTCCAAAGGACTTCCAAAACTTTTTAGAAGAAGAAGAAGAAGAAAAGGAGAAGAAGAAGAATCGTCTCCAACCTCCTACACACGATTGCATCCCTTTTTTTTTATATACCTCCTCTGAGTCATCATTAAGGATTCAACCTGTGCAGGTAAGGATTCGTTGCAACTGAAGAAGATTGGAGTTCAAGATTGCAAGGTGCTGGGGATCACACTTAGCGCACGTTTATGCATTCTTTTTTATCAGTCATATTCTATTTTTTCTTTTTTTCTTTTAGTTTGAAAAAACTGGAATTTATTTTTTATTAATCATATTTCCCATAAATATAAACAGGACAATCATGATAAAGAAAAAATCGTGCACTCTTTATATAATTATAAAGAAAAGAGATGGTAGTTACTACTGCCTCTTTTATTTATAAGTTATATAAAAGAGTGCACGATTTTTTCATGATTGTCCTGTTTATATGTATGCATATATAAACACGCAGTGCATATATACACACCTATATATGTGTGTATCATGTAATTCTGGTATTTTTGTGTGTGCAAGAACTTGTTACTCATTGTTTTTTTATATATAAACATGTATACGTACATGTTTATATATACATCTTATCACATAAACTATGCGTTAATATGAACGTGTGTTATATATGTAAATATAGTTAGTACATATGCGTAATACATGTATGCAAACATAAATTGTGCGAGTTTTATATTCAAGACAGATATATATATATATATATATATATATACTATATATATATATATATATATGCGTAAATGTATGCATGTATAAAGTGTCTTAATGTCTACATGTGCATTAATAGTATATGCACGAATAAATACATACGTAATGAATATTTGGCTATGTCTTTATGTCTACATGTGCATTAATACATGCACGAATGTATACATGCGTAATATATATTTGTGGGTGTGTCTTTGATCCGCTTATAGCCGTTTAAATATAGGTGTGGGAGACCACTAGAGGGGGTTCCGCGTATTTTATTAGGTCAAGTTTGTCGTTAGACGAATGTTTATCCCTGTGCCCAGCCCCTCCCATAGTTATCCTAATTGGAAGCGGAGGACCCCACGAGTTACGCCCAATCGGCTCTGTTACAACTTATAAGGATTTTTATTGCTTCGTCCGCGATCGTAAGCCTTCGTCTGCTCAGGCCTTTAAGCGGTCGTATTTATTTTTGGGATTTACCATTTCGGTGCTTTTGTGTATGTGTGTGTCTTTGTCGTTTTCACTGTTTTTGGTTTGGTAGTCTGTACATGATGATGACGTCACGGCGTTCAGATATACATACCATTTCGGTGGCTTGTTTCTGTGTCTGAGTGTTTGTTTGTGTTGTTTTCATTGTTTTTGTTTGGTATAGTCTGTCACGGCGTTCGTGTTCCTGTTTGATGTATATTCTGTCGGGTTTCTGCTTGGTATATTCTGCACCATGTGACGTCACGGGATCCTGGTTTAGTTTAGTATATTCTGTTGTGCTTGTTAGGTATATTCTGTTTATAATGACGTCACGGCGTTCGTGTTTTTGGTAGGTATATTTGGTTTTTGGTAGGTATATTTGGCATAATCTGTACCTGATGACGTCACGCTTTTCATGTTTCTGTTTGGTACATTCTGTACCTGATGACGTCACGGCGTGCGTTTACCCAGAGGGTTAAATGACAGTCGCAACGTGTCTGCAGATGACAGATACAAACGGCTCTTAAATGGAACAACTTACTACATTGAAGCTACCTTCCATCAGACACCTTAATGAGTCTGCTCTTGTGAGAATAGCAACCGCAACACCCCAGGGGGACCTCGAGCTAATCTAGCTGGTTTCGAGAAAATGAGTCTGGTAGCAACACTTCAGACGCTGTTGTTTCGTTTTGCTGTGATTGCTCCATTGCGCTGCTTTGCTACCTTGAGCACCTGTTGCAGAATGTCTCAGGGTTTGTTTAGCATGTATGTATGGGTGAATGTTTTTTTTTGGGGGGATAAGACAGTGGTGGGTTCTGTGCTCACATAATTGGGGAGAGATCGTTATACTTTGGTATGATTGATGTTACAAGTCTCTCTCTCTCTCTCTCTCTCTCTCTCTCTCTCTCTCTCTCTCTCTCTCTTGACAACAAAATAATAAATACAATAATGATAATATCATCTTTCGAAACTTGAATTTTGTCACTGGTCGTGTGGGCTTGTTCCATATGAATTGTTTATCTTTTGAATAATAATAATAATAATAATAATAATATAATAATAATAATAATAATAATAATAATAATAATAATAATAATAATGAGGCCCTTTTTAGGACAATGTTACTAAAAACAATTGCTGTTTCTACGGCATTTATCTTGTAGAGAGTCTTCTCTACAATAATAATAATAATAATAATAATAATAATAATAATAATAATAATAATAATAATAATAATAATAATTAGACGCCGAAGTAGCTCCAAGACCCGTGTAGAAGAGTGTGCTATTAGAAAAAGCGCACATAATAAGAAAAAGTGATGGACTCCTAAGGAGGCAGGATGCAACCCGGAACCCCACATATGAAAACCACCCAGTCGAATTGGATGAGATAAAAAAAAATAATAATATTAGTAATATTAATACTAACTCCGATTTCAGCCCTGTCGAAATCTGTCGAGAAATGAGGCTTCAAGCAAGTAACTGGTTTATGTCGTCAGATTTCTCTCATTAAGGTTCCTGCCATCAGATTTCGTCCTTGTGTTTCTGGAAGTAAAGACAGCCAGTCCATTTCTTAATCACGAACTACGTGCAGGAGAAATAACTCATTTTACCGCCCCGCGTCGAGATCCAGAGCAGTTAGAAATTAAAGGGGAAGGGGGGGGGGGAGAGGGGAGGAATTATTGCTTCATGTTTCACTGCCGTATTTGGTGTGATGAGTACCGCTGGTCCTGTTGGTTTTACGAGTGAATTAAATATATGAAGAGGTCATCATCATCGCCATCTCATCTCTCTCTCTCTCTCTCTCTCTCTCTCTCTCTCTCTCTAAAGATGAGAAATTAATTAAATCAGCATCATCAAACTCTTTCTTTCTCTCTTTAAGATATGAGAATTCGTTTAATTAGCATCATTAAGACTCTCTCTCTCTCTCTCTCTCTCATCTCTCAAAGGTGAGAAATTCGTTAAATTCAGCATCCATTAGACTCCCCATCTCCTCTCTCTCGCTCTCGCTCTCTCTCTCTCTCTCTCCTCTCTCTCTCTAAAGAGGTTTGAGAATTCGTTAAATCACATCATTAGACTCTCTCCTCTCTCTTCCTTCTCTCCGTCTCTCTCTCCCTCTCTCTCTCTCTCTCTCTAAAGATTAAAATTTTAATTAAATCAGCATAAATCAAACTTTCTTTCTTTTCTTCTCTCTTAACAGAAGAGAAATTCGTTTAAAAAATCCAGCATCATTTGACTCTCTCTCTCTCCGTCTCTCTCTCTCTCTACTCTCTCTCTCTCTCTCTCTCTACTCTCCTCGTAGTAGCCATCTTGCTTGGTGAGACGTACCCGCGTGAAGTCACATAATCAACAGATATCACAAGTTTAACATACGACTAGAATTTGAGAAATATCTAGAAGTGTTCGTGAACTATCGGTGATAAGATTAGTGTGAAAATAGTAGGATAAAGCGTCCTTCTAAGTTAGTTTATCAAGTGGTTAATACTATAAATCAGAACAAGATGGCAGTAAGTTCCAACTGCGGGAAAAGGTGGCGTAATTTGGCGTGCCTTAGCAGATTCACAATACGATGATGGTAGCAGGAAGGGAACTGGCATTTCTCATCTATGAAATCAGCAACAGTCCTAACCAAAAAGATACAAAAGCATTCATAGATATATTAGAAGGATATAATCCTTCAAACTGGAACAAATCTAATGAAAACATCTTGAAAATAATTGAAGAAGTTCCAAATAAAATCCAAGTGGTCAAGAGACTCATAAAGAAAATATACATAAACCAACATATTCCGACAAAGAAAATGAATAAGGTAAATCTTGTGAATATACTAATTGGAAAAATGCATTAGGAAAAAGAATGCAAAAGCATCAAACTGTGTAAGGTTTTGGTATAGCATAGTCAATCCACAAAACCTAATCAGAAAATGTGCTGCATGCACATTCCGACCCATCCACAGTGTGCTGAGGTAATACAAGATTTGAGAAAAGATACAAGAATTTTTTGTTCAACATGTCTATCATGGATAGACAATGTTATTAAATCAAGATTGAATGTACAAATAGTTGAGGATGAAGAAGAAGAGGAAGAGGAAGAAGAAGAAGAAAAAGAAGAAGAGGAAAACGGAAGAGAAGTAAACAAAAATGAAATGACAGAAAAAAATAAGGAAACAAAGAACAAGATAAAATAGTAGGATGCAGAGATACTCATTGATACTACATATGAGGCAATAAAGCAGCATACCTACGAAGAAATAAATTACGATATGACAACAGAAAAGCAAATCCCGAAGAGGCTCTACCCAGATCTATACAATGACGGGAAAGAGGAAAAATAGACAAGAAAGACAAAATCTGCAACCTTTTGAAAAGAGGGAATTGCAGATTTGGAGAAAGATGTTACTACAAAACAAACATCCTAAGATATGTCAAAACTATGAAAATATATGGTAATGTGCATACTTAGATGGATATGGGGATGATTGCAGAGATCTGCATCCAAAAATATGTAATAAACCTAAAAGAAGGAAAAGGATGTCAATGTTCGACAAAAAATGCAAATATATGCAACCCGTTAGCCATGAATCATAATCAAATAAATAACCAACCAAGTAATAAAATCCAAAATAAGAAAGAAACAAATAAAGAGAGAAATCAAGAATATCAGGTAAAAGAGAAAAGCAAACCACCAATGAGATATGCAGAGGTGTCAGCAAAAAATTTCAAAGCATCAGCTCCGAAATTCTACTCAAGAGATAATAACTGTATTTATTATGCAAGAGGATATTGCAGAAACGGAGAAAATTGCAGATTCAGACACAAAATGAATAATTATGATGAAGGAAGATCAAATATTATGGAAAAGTTGGATTTTTTAATGTCAGAATTTCTGGAAATGAAAAAAAGAACAACATACCAGAACAGGAAAGAGACATGGGAAAATCCTTATTACTATCAGTATTAAATGAAGAGAAAACACGCAAACCATCATAGTGATGAATGCGCAGGGTTTAGTTACGAGTAACTCAAAAAGAAAAATAGAGTACTTAGAAGAACTAACCCAAAATGAAAGAAAATAGATATAATGAATATAAGTGAAACCTGGTATTCCCAAGAGACTGGGAATGATGATCAAATAAAAGGGTTCCAAACTTATAGATCAGATAGAAAAAATAGGAATCAAGGGGAACCGCAATATATGGGTGAAAACAAAAAAACAAGGAAAAATATATGAGAAATATAGTTAAACTCAGAATGTGAACTAATAGCGGTAGAATTTGAATCTGAAAAATTGATGAACATAGTAATATATAAGACCTCCTAATAATAAAGAGTTTGACATAATAATTGAAAAATTGGATGATATATGTAGAAATCACAAGGACTGGACTATTCTCCTATCTGGTGACTTCAACTTTCCTTTCGTAGAAATGGAAAGGAACGAATAGGAGATTGTGGTTGTACTTATACATATAAAAAGAGAGTAATAGTAGTGCAGAAGATAAGAGGCAATTTGAAAAGCTATTAGATATGCTACTAGAATACACATTCAACAAATAAATCACCTGCCAACAAGAAAGAAAATACTTTAGACCTAGTATTTGTGAACGAGAATGAATTATGTTAAAGAAATAATAGTTTATAATGCGAGTATTTCAGACCATAATGTCATAGAATTAACAGTTTCATTCAAAGCAAGTGCGAAAATAGAGATAAGCAAGCAAATGAAAAACAAAAAGTGGGAAGGATATGGAAAAATACAACTTCTACAGTAAAAATATAAAATGGTCAGAAATTAATGAAGAATTAAACAAAGATTGGGATAACATTTTCGTAAGTGATGACATAAGGGTAATACGGAGATATTATATAAAATATTGGAGATAATAGTGGAAAAATATATACCGAAGAAGAAAGTAAACATCATTCATGCATACCAAGAGACAGAAGGATCTTGTTCCAGAAAATCAGAAAGTGGAAAAAAGGTCTTGCAAAAGAAAAAAATGCATGGAAAGTTATAGAACTAAAAAGTAAGATAGAAAATGCAGAACAAAAGATTATACAATCAAAAGAAAATGAAAAAACGGGACTTGGAAGAAAAACCCTATTAAATATCAAGCAAAACCCCCAAACTATTATACTCATATGCGAAGAAGATGAATAAAAGAAGAATAGAAATAGGCCCTCTGAGAATTGAAGGGAGATTAACGAATGAACAAAAAAAAGGAAATTTGCAACATACTGGCAGAACGATATAAGAGAGAATTCACCCCTAGAATAGATAATGAAGATAATGATATAGAAGTAAGGGATGAAAATAGTGAATACTTTAGCTGACATAGATATTAATGAAGCTGATATTGTGCAGGCTATTAATGAAATTAAAAATGGAGCTGCTGCAGGGCCTGATGGAATTCCTGCTATTTTGTTAAAGAAAGTAGTTCATTCTATCGCAAAGCCACTTGCAATATTATTAAGACAAAGTGTAGATACAGGCAAGATATATGATGAGCACAAATTGCATATATTACCCCTACTTTCAAAAGTGGATCAAGACTAGAGGCAGTAATTATAGGCCTGTGAGTCTAACATCACATATTATGAAAGTGTATGAAAGGGTAATGAAGAAAAATATTATGAAAACATTTAATAAAAAATAATTTGTTTAATAAAGGACAACAGGGTTTCGTTACCCGGAAAAAAAGTACACAAACCCAACTGTTAGTCCACCGTGAAAACATATTCAAAAATATGAAAAGCGGAAATGAAACAGATGTGGTTTATTTAGACTTTGCAAAAGCTTTTGATAAAGTAGACCATAATATATTAGCGAAGAAAATTAGAAAACACAATATCGTGGATAAGTAGGAAGATGGTTAAAAGAATTTTTACACAATAGAAAACAGATAGTTATTGCAAACGACGAGAAATCGGATGAAGCCAAGGTAATATCCGGTGTGCCGCAAGGTACGGTGTTAGCTGCAATACTGTTTGTTATTATGATTGAAGACATAGACAATAATGTTAAAGATTCGGTAGTGAGTAGTTTCGCAGATGACCCAAGAATAAGTAGAGAAATTATTGTGATGAAGATAGGAACGCTCCTACAAAGAGACCTTAACAAAGTATATGATTGGGCAGAGGTAAATAGGATGGTATTTAACTCTGATAATTTGATCATAAATTATGGAGACAGAGAAAGAAAGCTATATGCATATAAGGGACCTATAATGAGACCATCACAAATAAGGAAGCAGTTAAAGACCTTGGTGTGATGATAAATAGGGACATGTTATGCAATGATCAAATAGCAACTCTGTTGGCAAAATGTAAAGCAAAAAGGGCAAAAAATGGGAATTGTTACGGCACTTCAAAACAAGAAAAGCTGAACACATGATTATGCTGTATAAAATATGTTCGTAGTCCACTTGAATATTGCAATATGATATGGTACCCACACTATCAAAAGGATATTGCACAAATAGAGAGTGTACAAAGGTCATTTACAGCTAGAATAGAAGAAGTTTAGGACCTAGACTACTGGGAAAGACTTAAAACAATTCTTAAAGTTATATAGTCCTAGAAAAGGAGAAGAGAAACGCTACATGATAATTCAGGCATGGAAACAGATAGAAGGAATAGCAGAAAATATCATGGAACCTAAAAATATCAGAAAAGAGCAAGCAGAGCTAGATTAATAGTGCCCAAAACTATACCAGAAAAATAAGGAAAGCACACAGGACATTAATCCACTACCACCACCCCCAGCATCGATAATGCAGCGTCTATTCAATGCACGTTTTGCCAGCCTCATCTGAGGAATATATCAGGAGTGAGCGTAGATGTGTTTAAGAATAAGCTCGACAAATATCTAAACTGCATCCCAGACCATCCAAGATTGGAAGATGCAAAATATACCGGAAGATGTACTAGCAACTCTCTGGTAGACACTAGAGGTGCCTCACACTGAGGGACCTGGGGCAACCCGAACAAGATGTAAGGTCTGTAAGGTAAGGTAAGTCTCTTCTTGAGTTGAGAAATTCGTTAAATCAGCATCATTAGACCGCTCTCTCTCGTCTCTCACTCTCTCTCATCTCTCTCTCGGTTCTCTCTCTCTCTTCTCTCTAAAGAATGAGAAATTTATTAAATCAGCATCATCAAACTCTTTCTTTCTCTCTCTCTTAAGAGATGAGAAATTCGTTAAATTAGCATCATTAGACTCTCTCTCTCTCTCTCTCTCTCTCTCTCTCTCTCTCTCTCTCTCTCTCTCTCAAGAGGTGAGAAATTCGTTAGATCAGCATCATTAGACTCTCTCTCTCTCTCCTCTGCTCGTCACTCTCTCTCTCTCTCTCTCTCTCTCTCTCCAAATCAGAATTTCGTTAAGTCATTATCTCTCTCTCCCTCTCTTTAGAGATGAGAGAAAAAAAAGAAGAATTTCGTTAAAAAGTAGCATCATTAGACTATCTCTCCTCTTCCCTCTCTCCTTTCACTCCTCTTCTCTCTCTCTTTCTCTCTCTGCTCCTTCTCTCTCTCTATCAACTAGACGGTGAGAAAAAGAAAAGGGATGAGAAATTCGTTTTTAGAAGATCAGAAATTCATGTTTAGCCCCTCCTACCAAAGCGTGGTTCGGAGAATTTGAGAAAAATTCGGTAGATTCAACTATTCCTTTTGATTTAGGGACTAGTTAGACCTCTCTCTTCTCCTTATCTCTCTCTTTATCTCTTCTCCTCTCTCTACTCTCTCTTCCTACCTCCTCTATCTATGTCTCCCAAATCAGGACAATTTCGTTTTCAATTTGTTATTTAAAACTTTTTTAAGTCATTATCTCTTAACACCTCTCCTTCCTTCTTTTTAGATGATCGAGGAAAGAACAATTAACGGGAAGAAAATTCGTTTTTACATTTCTGTTGGTTTTTTTTTAATTTTTACACTTTAATTTTGTGTTTTAACAACTAACAATCAACCAATTTCATTATTAGACTCTCTCTCTCCTCTTATCAAATTCAGTGAATTTCGTTTAACTGAAATTTTTGTTAAGACATGTAATTTATTTTTATTACAGACATTATTCGCTCTCTCTCGCTTCTTTAGAGAGAGGAAAATTTCGTTTTTTTAATTCAGCATCATTAGACTCTCTCTTCTATCTCTCTCTATCTCTCTCTCTCTTTCTTTCTCTCTCTCTCTCTCTCTCTCTCTCTCTTTCTCCTCCAGCATCATTTGTCCATTTGTCCCCAATACCATCACTAATGAGTTGTGATTCGCGCGTAGACATCCAGGCCAGTCATCTAGCTGCTAGCCGCCTCGAATATTAATTTCACTTAGCAGTGACTGAAACATATTGAAATAGAAAGGGAGACTTGAGCTCCTTTGAAGGATACCTTCCGTTGCACTTCTCCATAGGTGGAGGTTTTGCGTTTCTGGAATACTGATGCGTTTCGTAGTATTTCTGTTGCTTTTGGTTTAGGAGAGGAAATAAAAAATTGTATGATAGGTTTAATTTTGTCATGGGTGCTTCTATAGAAGGGAGGTTAAGGAATCTGCTGTATATATATGTTATGTATTTTTTGAGATTTTTTCTATATTTCAAAGGGATGTATTACGTGAAAGATTTCATTATTAATTATTATTATTTTATTATTATTATTGTTATTATGTTATTGTTATTAATATTATTATTATTATTATTATTATTATTATTATTATTATTATTATTATTATTATTATTATTATTATTATGGTGTGTTCATTTGGAAGAAAGAAATGACACATTACTACCTTAGAAAAAATTCATGTATTTTAGTAATTTATGTACATTTTTTAAAATCTATGTATCAGTTTGTTGATTTATATTTTCCCTTTTTAATAACTGGTCCTCTCCTTTCTTGCAAATGGAAACCATATTCTTTGGAAGCTTGAATTTCAAGTCAGAGGCCTCTATGGTGGGCTTGTTCCATTTGAATAGGGTCAATCTTCTGAATAATAATAATAATAATGGAAGGAGGAGATATAAAACACCAAGAGATGAAGGACACGATCAGGAAAGAATATATGCAGAGACTCAAGGCGATACTCAAGTCAAAACTCACGCCGGAAATATGATAAAGCCATAAACACATGGGCAGTGCCAGTAATCAGATACAGCGCAGGATAGTGGAATGGACGAAGGCAGAACTCCGCAGCATAGATCAGAAAACCAGGAAACATATGCAATACACAAAGCACTACACCCAAGAGCAAATACGGACAGACTATACATAACACGAAAGGAAGGAGGGAGAGGACTAACTAAGTATAGAGGACTGCGTCAACATTGAGAACAGAGCACTGGGGCAATATCTGAAAACCAGTGAAGACGAGTGGCCTAAAGAGTGCATGGGAAGGACTAATAAAAGTAGACGAAGACCCACAGAAAATATACAGAGACATGGAGAAAGACAGCAAAGAACAACAGAGGACTCGGCACAACAAACCAATGCACGGACAATACATGAGACAGACTAAAGAGCTAGCCAGCGATGACAATTGGCAATGGCTACAGAGGGGAGAGCTAAAGAAGGAAACTGAAGGAATGATAAACAGCGGCACAAGATCAGGCCCTAAGAACCAGATATGTTCAAAGTACGATAGACGGAATAACATCTCTCCCATATGTAAGGAAGTGCAATACGAAAAGTGAAACCATAAACCACATAGCAAGTGAATGCCCGGCACTTGCACAGAACCAGTACAAAAAGAGGCATGATTCAGTAGCAAAAGCCCTCCACTGGAGCCTGTGCAAGAAACATCAGCTACCTTGCAGTAATAAGTGGTACGAGCACCAACCTGAAGGAGTGATAGAAAAACGATCAGGCAAAGATCCTCTGGGACTATGGTATCAGAACGGATAGGGTGATACGTGCAAACAGACCAGACGTGACGTTGATTGACAAGGTCAAGAAGAAAGTATCACTCATTGATGTCGCAATACCATGGGATACCAGAGTTGAAGAGAAAAAGAGGGAGGGTTGGATAAAGTATCAAGATCTGAAAATAGAAATAAAAGAAAGGATATGGGATATGCCAGTGGAAATCGTACCCATAATCATAGGAGCACTAGGCACGATCCCAAGATCCCTGAAAAGGAATCTAGAAAAAACTAGAAGCTGAAGTAGCTCCAGGACTCATGCAGAAGAGTGTGATCCTAGAAACGGCACACATAGTAAGAAGAGTGATGGACTCCTAAGGAGGCAGGATGCAACCCGGAACCCCACACTATAAATACCACCCAGTCGAATTGGAGGACTGTGATAGATCAAAAAAAAAAAAACAAAAAAAAAAAAAAATAATAAAAATAAAAATAATATAATAATAATAATAATCTTTGAAAAGCATTGATTTCAACTCAGTGCCCGATTGGCGTGTTCCATTTGAATTGTGTCATCTTCTAATATAATAATAATAATAATAATAATAATAATAATAATAATAATAATAATAATAATAAGAATAATAATCTTGAAAGCATTGAATTTCAAGTCAGTGCCCCGATTGGCGTGTTCCATTTGAATTGTGTTCATCTTCTAATATTATAATAATAATAATAATAATAATAATAATAATAATAATAATAATAATAATAATAATAATAATAATAATAATAATAATGTTACATTTGAAAGACTTATGGGACGCGAATCGAGGATAATTCTTTATTCTGCGTTCCACAGTAGAGGATTTATAAAGGTGTACAGAATCCTATTTCAGATATCATTTACATTTGGAAATAAACATAGATAAAAGAATATAAGTTGGGGCGTTTTCCCAGTTTATTTGTGGGCCGTTTGGACACATAATAGAAATCCAGTTTGAAGCAATGGGATATCTGTTCCTTTTACAGCTTGGGCCCATTTTTCATGTTGACGTATCTCCCACCGATAGAGGATTAAGGAACGTGGCTGTATACAGAATTTAGATTTTACTGCCCGTGTTTATGAGCACTATTCAGGAGCTTAGTCTAGTTGAGGGATATCTGATGATTGCGTCTGTATGTCTGTCTTTTCTGTGTGTGGGTCTGTCCCTCAACTATTCCCGAACTAAGTGCGCATAGCCAGTTGCAAAACGGTCGTTATGTGCCACTTTTCAATAGGGGTTTGTTGCAGTGCATTACAGTTTGCAAGGTCGTCGGCTCTCGGGCGAAAATTGTGAGTTTTTGCAGGTTTCGGACTCTGAAATGTGACTGAAATCCGGGGGACCATGACTGTGAGCTCCATAACCTTTGCAACCCCCCCTCTCCCCCCACCCCACCAAAAAAGGGGGGGGCGGCTTGCCCATTCGGTTTTGTCTAGGTTTTGTGTCCGTATTTCATATCGTTTTTAAAACCGGTTGCCATTTTCTTTTTCGTTTAATGGAGGCTGGGATAAATACTGTTTTTTTTGTGTTTTTTTTATAGAGGTCCCCTTTTACAGTTTGAGGTGATTTGGTATTTTTAATGTAAAAAAAAAAGTATGTATAATCAATTGCTTTCTTCGTATCTTAAAGATGAATGTTAAGGCACAAGCAGTTTTAAAATTTCACGAGATCTCAAAGTTGCAATATGTTAAAAAATAATTTCCAAAGAAATAAAACTGTTTTCACACTTACTTATGCTGTGTTTTTGTTTATTATCGATGAATCAGCTATAAGCTATTTACACAATTATTCTTTTGAATAATCACTTTACAGCGCTTCAATGACGTGGTTGGTATGGTCTTTGCTTGCCACCTCAGTGGCCGCGAGTTCGATTCTCGGTCATTCCATTGAGGGGTCAGATATGAGTATTTCTGGTGAAAGAAGTTCACTCTCGACGTGGTACGGAAGTCACGTAAAGCCGTTGGTCCAGTTGCTGAATAATCACTGGTTCCATGCAACGTAAAAACACCATACAAACAAACAAACAAAACAAATATACACTTCACCCTAAGCGCATTCCTGTTCTCTGTGCATTAAACCTATGGCTTGCATTCATAGCTACTTATCAACCATGTAACAAAAGTTTGCATATTTGAAAGGTGTCTCAAGAGACAAGACGTTTATCCTGAAGTCTCATTTATTGACTTAACTGTTTATGAAATCTTTGGGGGGAAATATCAGGCTGAAAACGATTTCCAATTCTCATATGTTATAATCCACGTTCGAAGTTTTGGTTTTTTCGTTATCTTTACAACTTTGATGGGAAATTTATCAAGATATTATTTACAGTTTATGAAATCTTTTTGGGGGGAAATATCAGGTTGTCAAAGATTTCCATTTCTAGAATGTTATAATCCACGTTCCAAGATTTTTTTTTATTCTCTTTAAAACTGATAGAAATATTTCCAAATTACTTGAGAATTTTTTGCCGTTGTGGAATAAGTGTTTGACGCGATATATTTTTTTGCTGTGTTATTTTTCTTTTTGAATGTGTTTTTCCATTTATGCTGTTTTTTTTTATTTCTAATGTTGTTCTTTCGAATTTTCTTCTATTTTTATCTATATTTATTTACTTCCTCTTCTGCCATGAGGTTCATAATTTTTTGTTTGTTTAGGGGACCATCACGATGTCATTTTTATTTATCTTGTCCTGTACGTAGTGTTTAACAGGCATTTTTATGGCGCATTATATTATTTCTGCTTTGCCTTTTTCAGCGAAGTCTTATTTTTGTCCACCATATTAGCACAAAACGAATCAAGTTTTTATCGCGGAACTCAAATTCATCCCGAGAGGTATGTCTTTTAATATTTTATATTTTTTTTTATTTATTTTTTTTTTATTTATTTATTTTTTTTTCTCTCTCTTTTTTTTTGCGCAGATTCACATTCAGACTCAACCTGATGAAGTCGAAACCTCCGCCCATCATTTTGGCAGATACCTTCAAAAGCACTTTATAAGTCTGAGCGAAATATTAACTCTCCAACCCCTCCCCCCACCCCCCCACCCCCCCCCACCCCCACCCCTTCCTCCCGGGCTCCAACTTGGCGTCAATGACTCACCACAGCCGCCACCAGTAGAGAGAGCCCTCTCCGTGCCCATTTTTAGAGGGGCACGGAGTTTGGGGGGGAAAGGGGGCTGGAAGGAAAGCGTGGGCACCTTTTTTTTAACACCCCCTCTTTTTTAGGGCATCCTACGACGGTAGGAAAGTGGGTATCCCCATGGCCGTTTTCAGGGCTTGAGCTCTGGCGACACAGGGCAGAAGGTGCGTGCACTTTATACCCAGTTTTTGATGGCGACGGAGGTAGAAGGTGTTCCCTGGCTTTTTTTTTTTTTTTTTTTTTTTTTTTTTTTTTTTTTTTTTTTTTTTTTTTTTCTTTTGACGTGAGCTGCGACCGTAAGGAAGTTGGCATCCCCATGCCCATTTTCAGGGCAGATGTCCTGGCGACGCAGGACGGAAGGTGGGCACCTTTTGTGTCCTTTTTTAGGGCGAGCTGCGACTGCAGGAAAGCAGAAGACCTGGCGACGCAGGACGGAAGATGGGCACTTTCTACCCCTTTTTTGGGGGGACGACGCAAGAAGAAGGTGAGAGAACCTCTCTACCCTTTTTGGGGCAGCGAACTCGTCTTTAATCCCTCTCCTTCCTTTTACTGTACCTCCATTCGTATTCTCTTTCTTCCATCTTACTTTTCAACCTAACAATTGTTTCATAGTGCAGCTACGAGGTATTCCTCCTGTCACATTTGTGTAGCCTTTTACCCTTGATTCTTTCAGCGCTGAATGACCTCCTCATAGATCCCAGCGGTTGGCCTACGGCCTAAATTACAAGGAGTTACGAGGATTACGATGTCTCAAAGACTTGTCGTTTGCTCACTTATCTCTAAGAGCAGGTTCCACAGTTCATTCACAGTGTCCTAATGATTTTGTCTAGCTTTCTTTCAAACTTTTCCACGCTGTTGATGTTTACGACCTCTGGTGGCAGCTTATTCCACGTCTCACATGTCCTGTATGTGAATAAGTTCCCACAATAGGATGTGTTGTATCTCTTCAGCGCTCATCCATTGTTTCTTGTCTGGTTTTCGTTTAACGTAAATAGGTTACTATCGTTATGCCTTTCAGTATTTTGAATGTTTCTATTAGTTGTCCTAGTAATCGTCGTGTTTCTGAGCCATAGTTATTCAGGCGCTCTAGTCCTCTCTTGGTAACCTATTTGCCTGATGGATGGAATTAAATTGTATATATTCTACTATTCTGTTGTCCGTTTCCAGAGGCCATAGGAGGGCGCGCAGGCGACGCCAGGAATTCAAGAAGAGTTGGGGGCGGGGGTTGGGGGGGGGGGTGTGGGTGGTGAACGCTTGAATATGAAGATGTAGCAAAGGTTGCCGGGAAGCGTCATCACAGGGCAATCAATCGTGCTTTGCATTAAGAGAGATTCGAATCCCTCCCTGCCTCCCACGCCCATCCATTTGGACGCCCCCCGACAGGCGGGTATTAAACAATTCCACGAGACCAATTTTAGGCACGGGAACAAGGATTTGAGAGGGGGAGGGCGGGGGAAGCCATGGGAACTTGGGATGTTGGGGCACTCCCCTCTCTCTCTCTCTCTTTCTGCTTTTATCTTGCTTATGGGAGGTTCGGTTCCGCGCCTGTCTAGACTGGTGGTGTTAGTTTTATGTTTTCGTAAATATTCCGTTTAGTCGTATAAGTATTTATTATGTTGTCTTTGCATCAGATTCTCAATTTTGCGACTCGAATAATGTGCGACGCCTTTAGCCGTTTCTAGACGTCGTGTTAGAGCCGTAAAGGCATTTATTATTGTTTTCTTTGCATCAGGTTAAAGTTTAGCCCTCTCCTATATGGCTGGATTTGCCGATGTTTTTGTCTGAATATTCTGGTCGGCTGTAAAAGCGCTCGTTGTGTTTTCTTTGCATTATGGGTAAGTTTTGATTGGCGAATATGGCTCGGCTACGTGTATGTTTTGTCGTATAAGATAGCCTCTCTGTTTTCATATGCAATCTTGTTGCGATTACGAAGGTACAAGAATATTAAAAGGTATATTTTTATTTGATGGGCATAGCATCTGCACTGCTATCTGTTTTAATCATGTGGATGCATTTTGTTTTAATGTTAAAGCTATGAAAAAATGGCTGTTTTTTATTAATGACAATGGTCTAAGTATTTACATGTTTTAGTGTCAGTATTGAATATTTACCCACTGACAAGAAAAAATGTATATTTTCTTCATGACAAAAATTACTGTTTATAAAAACAACACTAAAATTTCTGTTTATAAATACACTTAAATTACCATATCTATAAAGAACACTATAATTTCTGGTTATAAAAAGAGACTTAAAATTATTATGTAAGAAAAAGCACCAAAATTACAATTTATAATAAAAAAGCTTATTGCCAATGAGTTATTTCATCTTGAGCCCCCAGGTTCTCCTCCTCCTCCTCCTCCTCCCCTCCCCCTCCCTCTCCTCCATCCCCTCCTCCTCCTCCTCCTCCTCCTTCTTCCCCTCCTCCTCCTTTTCCTTCTTCTTCTTTCTTCTTCTTTTCGCCTTGATAAAATCCCCACCCCCCCCCCCTTTTGGGGGTTTATTAAGAAAAAATATTTCTCACAAACAAAAGTTATTTAATTCTCCTCCTCCTCCTCCTCATCCTCCTTCTTCTTCTTCTTCTTCATCCAGTTTTTCCACCTCCCATGCAACTCCCTAA
>NC_061088.1:5586807-5599307 GCF_015104395.2 Macrobrachium nipponense | reverse complement strand
TTTTTTTCTCTCACAAGAAAATTTTGCTACTTTCAAATAATATGTATATATATATATATATATATATATATATAATATATATATATATATATATATATATATATACTATATAGATTATACATATATATGATATATATATATATATATATATATATATATATATGCATATATATATGACTGGTAAAAATTTTCTGTTACAACAGAAATCCATCTAATAAAGGGAGCCCATCACGAACCAAATAGAGAGAGAGTACCAAAATATTCCAGAGACCTGCTGTCCTCTCCAACTGAGAAGAGAGACAGCAGTCACTGAAATATAGTAGTTTCTCTCTCTATTTTTGGTGTTTTTATGGGTTCCCTTTATTAGATGGATTTCTGTTGTAACAGACACATTTTTACCACTCATATATATATATATATATATATATTATATATATATATAGATATATATAGTATATATATATATATATATATATATATATATATATATATATATATATATATAAATCTATGCCACACATGCAAACAAACAGTCACATCTTCACACGCCATAGACACCCACAAAAACACACGATCACAAACACCAGAAAATCGTAGCCCCGAATGGTTGAACTTAAGAAGAGATAAGCTTCAGCATTTTGAGATAACAGAAAGTGGCCCGTGTGTTTTATCGTCGGCTCCACCCAATCTTATATTACCTGGCTTTCTCGTCTGCCTTGCCTTTCCTTGTGCTTTCCCTCCTCTCTTCTGGAGTTTCTTTCTTTCTTGAGAGAGAGAGAGAGAGAGAGAGAGAGAGAGAGAGAGAGAGAGAGCAGAACGAGAGAGAGAGAGAGAGAGACTTTACCTCGTATAGTGGACCTAGGAATATAATTAAAAACCATAGAGGTCTTGATGTGGATTTTGGGTATGGAATGAGAGAGAGAGAGAGAGAGAGAGAGAGAGAGAGAGAGAGAGAGAGGGAGGGAGAGAGAGAGGGAGTGTTACAAGGATTAGGATGTCTCAAAGACGTATTAGTCCATGCGAGGAAATATCATGTGCTCATTTATCTCTAAGAGAAAGAGAGAGAGAGAGAGAAGCAAATTGTCCTCGTAGGGTGGGCCTGGTCAAGGAGGATCGAGAGAGAGAGAGAGAGAGAGAGAGAGAGAGAGAGAGAGAGAGGTGGGGGGAGGGGAGAAGGCGTTACAGAATTTGAAGGTCATATTTCGCCTTTTGATCTTGTGCGTAGAGGATTGATTCCTCACACATCGCTGCTTAATACCCGAGGCTGGATGCCCCTAGGGGGCATTGGTAGCCGATAGTGGGTTGGTGGAAGGGGGCAGTTGAGGATCCCCACCCACCCAACCTCCTCCTCCTCCTCCCAACGTCCACCCCAAGCCTCCGTGTCCTAAGGAGCGATCTCAAAGAGTACCTTGATCTTCAAAGGCTAAATGCGATTCCAAGTTACGGTCACGTCATAGTGTTGGCGTTTTGAATGCTGGATCTCGCTGCTGGTGATGCCTTTTCTCCTCCTCCTCCTCCTCCTCCTCTCCTCCTCCTCCTCCTCCTTCCTTCCTTCCTTCAGCAATTACATTAATAGTGTTGATCAACGAGGAATAACATTCAAGGTGGTTTTCCTTTGGTGAACAAGTTAAAGCAATAAAGAACAGATGTATTTTGACTTTGTTTTATTTCTATATTTGACACTTAGGATTTTGCATCTAAGACTTTCAAGGAGTTAACGTATACATACAAACAAACGAGATATATATATAATATATATATATATATATATATATATATATATATATATATATATATATATATATATAATGTTTACGATATATATTATAAAAATTGAGGACACAATAAGATTTGTTTTTAATCATGGTACATTGTAGAAATACACATAAAATCCTTGTGAACACACGACAAAAAGGGACTTTTCATCATCTTCATTATTATTATTAATATATTATTATTATTATTATTAGTAGTAGTAGTAGTAGTAGTAGTAGTAGTAGTAGTAGTAGTAGTAGTATATTAAGGGCATCTATCATATTCATTCATAAACACATGCAACCCAGAATTACTAAGGCACAGCTCACCCCAAAAATTACCCTTCCCCCCACCCCCACCCCCACCCCCGCCCACCCTCCCCCTAGACCTTACATACTTGACTCCGAAGCGAAAATTCATTGAACAAACAAACACTCCAAAAGAGTAATGTAACACCCACCTGCTAATTGGTTTACGACCAGCAGGTGAGGAGCACGACTGTGCCTATAGTTGTGCAGGTGAGCTTTGCAAGGAAAACTGCTCGCTTACTCGGGGAGTAAGCCTACAAACTACTTTGTTGTTGTTGTAGTTGTTGCTGTTCTGGTTGTTGCTTCTGTTTTGGTTGGGGTGGGTGGGTAGGGTAGGGAAACCTAAAAAGGTCTGAAAAAGGTGTTTCGCTTTGAGTTAAAGATACAGAAATTTTAGGATAGGATATTTGCGATTTATTTCTTAGAATGAAAATGTTAAAGATAAATAATATGAATGTTAAACAGTACAAGACAATTATTTCTAATGAAATATAACGTATTTATTTTAATTTTCGTTGGTTAAACAATGCTCCATTTGTCCGTAGATTCTACACGCTTTAATTTACGTAAAGTTAGGAATATAATGTTTACAACTTATGTCGGGAGGGAGAAAGTAGTTTAATTCAAAATAAAAAGAACAAAATCTGAAAATATAGCAAAATTAGTGATTCTAAACTCAGATACACACACACACACACACACACACACACGCACACACACACACGCACACACACAACACACACACACACACACACACATATATATTATATATATATATATATATATATATAAATAATATATATATAATATATATATATATATATGAGGGGGTTTTTTTTATGGGCATTGGCACAGCGCTTTTCTTGACTCGAGTTGTGGGTATGATTAAAATCGCACCCATTTTTGGTTTTTCAGTAATTGGTTCCATTACCGCATAAGGATGTTTGGTAAAAGCGAAAAATGCCTGCGTTTTGCCGTCACGTATTTTTGTGGTTTTTATTATTATTATTTTTTTTTTACTCTTTAAAGTTAGTGTGACATTTTAAAAAATTTGTATATGCATATTATATTATATTATAATATATATAATATATATATATCTATATATATATTATAATATATATACATATAATATATATATATATATATGTATATAATGAATAACTTGATCACGAAGCATATAAAACGTGATGCTATGTATAAATAAAGTTTTTTTGCCACGAAGGAAAAAAAGGAAAAAAGCGATATAGCAAAGTACTTTCGGTCCTGTTCGGACCCTTTACTGAGGCAAAAGTAAAAGGGTCCGAACAGGACCGAAAGTACTTGGCTATCTCGCTTATTTATATGTATATATATATATATATAATATAATATATATATATATATATATATATTATGTATATATTATTTTTTTACTCTTTAGAGTTAATTTGGCAATTTTTTTTATTTTGTATATGCATATATATATACTATATATATATATATATATATATATATATATATATATATATATATATATATATATATATATATGTGTGTGTGTGTGTGTGTGTGTGTGTGTGTGTGTGTGAGGACAGAGAGAGAGAGAAAGAGAGAGGAGAGAGAGAGGAGAGCGAGAGCTTGGTACTTTTGTTTTCTCGAAATCAGAAAAAGGTAGAAAATTACGACGTGCGTATATATATATATATATATATTATATATATATATATATATATATATATATATATATATACATATATATATATATATATATAGATATATATATAAGATATATATATACATTATGTATATATGGTGTGTAATATATATATACGTATATATATATATATATATATATATATATATATATATATATATATATATATATATATAATACCACCACATGTCAAGTCTGGCGTATTACTAAACCCACACGCCCACCGCAATAATCTTTAATTAAACATTACTTATCGTAAACAAACATCTAATTGAAACGACGATTACTCTGAAGGACACTTGTAAACATTCCCCGAAATGAAATGTAGTAGACAATCCTACATCCCCACTGTTCTTGTAAGTTGCGTAAGATATACTGGTATTTCAAGGCTTGTAGATTTTTTCTCACAGTGGCTGACTGCGACGTTAGGCTCGTGTTACTGGTTGGAACTTAACTCATGTTATACCTTTCATTAGTAGGAGGTAGCTGTTTGTTGCTCTCGGTTTTGCGTAATTGTTTACGCATGTTTCTCGTCGTTTGTATTCTGTTTTCGGCTTTGTTTTGTATATCCAATTTTTTTTCGTGCTTTTTTATCCTTATGGCTCCTTAATAATAATAATAATAATAATAATAATAATAATAATAATAATAATAATAATAATAATAATTAATAATAATATAATTAAATAATTATTATTAATATTATTATTATTATTATTATTATTATTATTATTATTATTATTCTAAAGGGTCCACAATAATGCAAAGTGTTAAGAATCCGTGTATAATTTTTAAGACTACAAAAAGCTTTCGAACCCTTCCCTGGGTTCATCATCAGTCCAAATGAACAATTAGTTACAACATGTACAGAGGTAAATTTAAAAACAAGAGTCGTAAAGATCGTTGACACCGGTCATCACCTATACTCAGTTTTTTTTTCCATCTGTCCATCCGCCTGTTGTGGTCGCGCATGGTAACACTGCGTTCCGGGCTTTAAATAGTTAAGCTATGTGTAAGCCTTAGGTAAATAAAAGGATATCTTGGTGTATATTTGCAACTGAAAAGTGTTTTAATAATTTACTGTATGCGAGTTACACCGTTAATATTCGAAATAGGATATTATTTAAAGCCCGGGACGCAGTGTTACCATGCGCAAACACCACAGGCGGATGGATAGATGGAAAAAAACAGAGTATAGTTGGCGTTAACTGCCCTCTTTCTTCATCACCTGGTACATTAACGAGCTAACGACCGGTGTCAACGATCTTCAACGACTCTTGTCTTTAAATTCACCTCTGTACATGTAACTAATTGTTCATTTGGACTGAAGATGAACCCAGGGAAGGGTTCGAAAGCTTTTTGTATAGTCTTAAAAATTGTACACGGATTCTTAACACTGTATTATTGTGGACCCTTTAGAACATTATATATTCTCTCGCGATAGAGAGTTTTTCCCTAATAATTATTATTATTATTATTTTATTTTTTATTTATTTTATTTTCTTTTATTATTATTTTTGAGTCTATCACAGCCCTCCAATTCGACTGGGTAATAATAATAATAATAATAATAATAATAATAATAATAATAATAATAATAATAATAATAATAATAATAACAACATCAGCTACCTTGCAGTAATAAGTGGTACGAGCACCAACCTGAGGGAGTGATAGAAAACGATCAGGCAAATATCCTCTGGGACTATGGTATCAGAACAGATAGGGTGATACGTGCAAACAGACCAGACGTGACGTTGATTGACAAAGTCAAGAAGAAAGTATCACTCATTGATGTCGCAATACCATGGGACACCAGAGTTGAAGAGAAAGAGAGGGAAAAAATGGATAAGTATCAAGATCTGAAAATAGAAATAAGAAGGATATGGGATATGCCAGTGGAAATCGTACCCATAATCATAGGAGCACTAGGCACGATCCCAAGATCCCTGAAAAGGAATCTAGAAAAACTTGAGGCTGAAGTAGCTCCAGGACTCATGCAGAAGAGTGTGATCCTAGAAACAGCGCACATAGTAAGAAAAGTGATGGACTCCTAAGGAGGCAGGATGCAAGCCGGAACCCCACACTATAAATACCACCCAGTCGAATTGGAGGACTGTGATAGAGCAAAATAAAAAATAATAATAATAATAATATTATTATTATTATTATTATTATTATTATTATTATTATTATTATTATTATTATTATTATTATTATTATTATTTTAATTATTGTCATTATTATTTTATTTTATTTTATTTTTTATTTATTTTATTATTATTAATATTATTTTTTTGATCTATCACAGTCCTCCAATTCGACTGGGTGGTATTGATAGTGTGGTGGGTTCCGGGTTGCATCCTGCCTCCTTACCATGTACGCTGCTTCCAGTAGCACACTCTTCCGCATGAGTCCTGGAGCTACTTCGGCCTCTAGTTTTTCTAGATTCGTTTTTAGGGATAGTGGGATGATGCCTCCTAGTGTTCCTATGATTATGGGTACAATTTCCACTGTCGTATCTCATGTCCTTCTTATTTCTGTTTTCAGGTCTTGATACTTATCTATTTATTATTATTATTATTATTATTATTATTATTATTATTATTATTAGATAACATCCATTCATTTTTGGTAATAACAATGCTCACAATCCTGTCTGCTACTGATGTGATGATCAGGACCCTACTGAAGAAATGCATTCATTAATCATTCGGTAAATAACTAAGCAATATCTCTCATTTCTAAAGTGATCTTCCCATATTTTATTTCCATGAATTCCGCCGGTTCGTAAGCTCTGTATATACCATATTTCGCTCGATTTAAACGTACCACAGTATATTAGATTCTTACGAGATAAGTCCAGTTCTGAGTTTCATTTCGCTAAGTGCGTAGTATTTGACACAAGACTCTCTCTCTCTCTCTCTCTCTCTCTCTCTCTCTCTCTCTCTCTCTCTCTCTCTCTCTCCGTGAGAAAAAGAAAAAAGTAAAAATTGACATGTTGAAAGATTCGGTATTTTATCATTTAAATTGGGAGCCTCTCTCTCTCTCTCTCTCTCTCTCTCTCTCTCTCTCTCTCTCTCTCTCTCTCTATCATATATATATATATATATATATATATATATATATATACATATATATGTATACATATATTTATATATACATACGTATATATATAGATATATATGCATATTTACTTATATACATACACAGATACATAGGTAAATAGATAGATAGATTAGATAGATAGCATCTGCTGGTCTTTTTTTAAACGTTCTAGAGAGAGAGAGAGAGAGAGAGAGAGAGAGAGAGGCGAGTAAGTGAGGATTTGTGACAAACCTCGGTTCAGACGTTGCTGTCCACACGGTCAGTCATCCTTTTGCAGTGGGCTATATATATACACACTCAGATTTTTATGGACCTCCGGGAGATTTGGGAGCTAATCCCGTCCTGCCTCGGACCAGCACGTCTGTACATCCGCTCCCGAAGATATTCTGGGACGTGGAGGCCCCGTTCAAACATGGTTTCCCTCTTAGGGAGAATCAAAGAAAATGCGAGGAAGGAAGAGGGGAGATAAAAAAAGAAGGAAATGAAGATAGGACATCATTTGGAATTCAAAGAAAATGCGAGGAAGGAAGAGGGAAGACAGAAAAGAAGGAATCAAGTTTGGGTGGGGAAGAAAGAAGGGAGATAAGGAGGAGGAAATAAAGTAGGGAAATCATTTGAAATTCGAAGAAAATGCGAGGAAGGTAGAGGGGAGATAGAAAAGAAAAAATCGAAGAAAATGCAAGGAAGGAAGAGGGGAGATAGAAAAGAACGGAATCAAGTTGGGAAATCATTTGGAATTCGAAGAAAATGGGAGGAAGGAAGTAGGGAGATAGAAAGAAAGTGGGAATAAAGTTGGAAAATAATTTGAAATAGGAAAGAAGGTGGGAATAAAGTTGGGGAATATTTGAAATTCGAAGAATAAAGAAAAGAAGTGGAGAAGAAAAAGGGGAGATAGGAAGACTGAGGAAACGAATGCGAGATAGGAGATGGAATAGGGAAAAAGCTGGTGAAGAAAAGGAAGAAATATAAACGTGTGAAGAGAGATAAAAAAAGGGAGAGAATCTGGGACGAAGGGGAATAGGTAACAAAGCGATAAAATTGAGGATAATGGCGGAAGACAAAAAAAAACAATAATAATAATAGGAAGAAAATCATTATTTTCTTTTGTTTTGTATCTAAGAATTTATCTTAAGCTGTTTCCTTATTGACGAATTTGTAGTAAATAAACCATTTCTCTCTCTCTCTCTCTCTCTCTCTCTCTCTCTCTCTCTCTCTAGGACCCTACTAATGAAAAGACAGGAAGAGGGGCGGTCAGGGGGGTGGGATGGAGGTGACCTGAGCATTTGCGATTCAGGTTTAATCCACCGAACAGCATATGCAAAGGACCATGACACAGAGAGAGAGAGAGAGGGGGAGAATGACTGACAGGCTATGGATTCCGAGAGAGAGAGAGAGAGAGAGAGAGAGAGAGAGAGAGAGAAATACTTACACCGTGTGTTTGTGAGAGAAAGAGAGAGAACGTTTACGCCGTTTGATCATATGAATGTGTTTTTGAAAGAGAGAGAGAGAGAGAGAGAGAGAGAGAGAGAGAGAGAGGAATAACTGGAAGAATTTCTGTTCGTAAATGGGGCAGTAAATCAGAGATAGAGAGAGAGAGAGAGAGAGAGAGAGAGAGAATACTTACACCGTGTGTTTGTGAGAGAAAGAGAGAGAGAGAGAGAACGTTTACGCCGTTTGATCATATGAATGTGTTTTTGAAAGAGAGAGAGAGAGAGACGAGAGAGAGAGAGAGATCTTACACAGTGTGTTTGTGAGAGAGAGAGAGACCGAGAGAACGTTTACGCCGTTTGATCATATGAATGTGTTTTTGAAAGAGAGAGAGAGAGAGAGAAACCCCTGGACCGTTAGTGTGCAAGACAGAGAGAGAGAGAGAGAGAGAGAGAGAGAGAGCGAACTTGGCCCCGAAGACGAGATTATGCTAAATGGCAGATGTGGCCTGTTGTCAAAAAGATCACTTCGATCGAGACCCTTAATCCGACAAATCTTGACAAAGTGGAATGAAGGAGAGAGAGAGAGAGAGAACAAGGTGAAGGGGAGGGGGAGAGGGTGTAAGCAAGGTATGGGACATGCTGAATACGGGAAGGGGGTGGGGGGAGTGGAGGGTGGCGGTAAGAGGTAGGTACCAATTGAATATGATTTAATTTTATTGGAATTGTGGTATAGCTGAGAGAGAGAGAGAGAGAGAGATAGAGCAACAGCAAGGGTTAAAGCCATTCTTAGTGAGAGAGGAAGAGAGAAATTGTTTATTTAATATCTCCAATAATAGTTCCAATGTTTTCGATACCCAGTAGTGTACCAACATACAGTAGTTCATTTTAAAACGAGAGTCAAAGTCAAAAACCTTTATTCCATTATGAAATGGTTATTCTGCTACATTACAATATAAATTATTTACATAAAATTCACAATAATTGGATTGTAAAATTCTAGGATATATATACATTCAAGTAAAATTTAAGAAGTATTGCTTAAGTTTCCTTTTGAATAAATCAGAACTAACATCTATACATTTTCTTAATTCCAGAGGTAGTTTATTCCAGCAAGCTGGGCCCCTTATTGCCATCGAGCGTGAACCCAAATCTGTTCGATCACTGTCAACATATAGATTTTCATTCTGTCTTGTTAATGCATTCCTACAATTACCAACTGTAGGAAATGTGTATAGCCAGTTGGGATATTCTTTTCTCAAACTTTTAAAAACAAAAACACAAGAGAGAGAGAGAGAGAGAGAGAGAGAGAGAGAGAGAGAGAGAGCCGGTCATAAAAGGAAATATCTTCACATTTCGGGGACAGGCGGAAACCGATTTTAGCATAAGCCACCGAACAGGATTTGAGTCGCGGCGGATTATTCCAGAAGACAGGACCGGATTCTGAACGATGGAATTCTAAGTAGCGTGAAATATGGTTCTCCTTTTACCACGGGGTCCTGGATTATCATTGGAGAGGGTGGGGGGGGGGGGGGGGGGGGGGGGGATGGGGACAAGGGCAAAGGGAAAAAGGAGGGGGGTGGGTGTTGCTGTAAGGTTTTGGGGATGAGGGGATGGTTGGAGTGCTGTATATTGGATGTTGGATAGTCTAACCTCCTTGGTCCTATCAAGGTTGGGGACATGTTCGACCTTCTCTTCCTGTCCCTTCGGAGATAGGGGGGATCTGCTGAGGATTGGGGTACCAGGGGGTTTTACGTGTTAGGGGGACGGTCTTCCCCATGACTTCCCCATGTCCCCTGCAGGTGGTGAGTATTGGGGACATAAATTCTTCCCCATGACCCTGGGTAGATGGAGAAGAAGAGGACATTTGTTCTCTTTTTTGTCCTCCTAAGATTGAGGAATTTGTTGAGGATTGGTGTACCATGAGGATTTACTTTGTATGGGGACAGTCTTCTCCATGGTCCATATTAGATGTATGGTAACACATTCTTCGCCTTCGTCGCTGTTAGATGTTGAGGATGGGTACACATTCGTCCTCCACTTTCTGACCCTACTGAGATTAGAGGATTTACCTGTCGGTACCCAAGTCTTTTATAGGCCCTTCGAGACGGCCGTGGGTTGATTTTAACAGCTTCTTAATCCTCTTACGACAGAATCGTCTTTTCTGTCATTTTATTTTCTTCGGCCGTTTCACGCCCCTCTTTGGTCACCGAGATGGAATTTAAGCTCCTGTTTGTTAAGGGGGATTGTTCGCGTGTGAACGTCCCCCGGGGCACTTTGTCAGGTGAAACTGCTTTGGTCACATTTGCTTTTCAGAGAGAGAGAGAGAGAGAGAGAGAGAGAGAGAGAGAGAGAGAGAGAGACTATAGCAATAAGTAAATTTGAGGGAACAGCTTAGATATAGGAGACTTATTGGATTAAGAGCAACAAATATATTAGAATTAATCATAACGAGAGAGAGAGAGAGAGAGAGAGAGAGGAGAGAGAGAGAGAGAGAGAGACTAAAGCAATAAGAAAATTTGAGAGAAGTTTAAATATGGGAGACTTATTAGATTTAGAATAGGAAATATATTAGAATTGTTGAAAAAGAGAGAGAGAGAGAGAGAGAGAGAGAGACTAAAACATTAAGAAAATTTGAGAGAGCGGTTTAGATATAAGAGCCATACTGGTTTAAGAGGAGCAGAGATGTTATAGAATTAATCAAAACGAGAGAGAGAGAGAGAGAGAGAGATGCCAATCCTCGCCTCATCATTCCATCGAAGGTTCCTGAGGAGGGCCTAAGATGTATGTGTGTGTGTATATGTGTTCCTAATGGAAGGGGGGGGGAAGGGGAAGGGGATGAGAGGAAGGAAGGAAGGGCGGCGCCCTCGAGAGAGAACTCCCCTTCCCTTCGAGAGTGGGTTAGTACATGCCTAAGTAAACATACCTGCTGACCAGGCACTTACTTACTTCATCTGTGTGATCCTATCGCCTACCGTTGCCACTTTCACCCAAGGATCCATTAGGAGGGCTGCCTGCTACTATGTATGTATACATACATACATACATACATACACGGTAAGGTTCGGGAAGGCGGTAAGTGCTGGTCGATACTTATCATTTTTTTTTTTTTTTTTTTTTTTGTAATGTACTCGGAGATTTTATTTGAATGAGAAGTAGTGAAGTATTGTTCGTTAGTTTTGGTTATTATTTGTTTCCTATTTATTTATTTCTTTATTTGTTTATGTATTTATTTATTTATTTATTTATGTATATGTTTATTTTCGTGCAGCATCATATTTGTTATAGGTTTTTATTTTTTTTAGGACTAGCTCAGAGAAGTATTATTTGCGATTATGTTTAATTTGCAATTATTGTTTAATTATATTCCAGCCATTGTCTTCATTTTAAATTGCCCATCCTTGCGCTATTATTTTATTCTTATCTCACATCAATTTTTGCAGGGGCTTTGATTGGCGTTTAGAGGTCATGTTAATATCTGTAATTTATTATTCTTTATATTCTGAAATGGCCTCTTCATGTAGGTATTATTTCCTGTTCTTCTCTTTTTCAATTTTACGTCGCTCAATCTCACAGAATATCGACCGGACCAGCATTCAGAAATATTGTTTTTCACTTTTTTTATTTCGTTGAATATATATTTTTTACATTTAAGCACCTCTGAGAAATATTTTATAATATTCCATTCAAGATCAGTCATGTATTCTCAGATGATTTTAATTTGTCATTCCCCTTTGGAAAATATTCGCAATAATACATTCCTAGCTTTCTCCGTTCTGCGCATGCGTGACACTTGAGCTAATATCACTAACTGTCTTTATTATAGACTAACTTCTTTATCCTAAAGAATACGTTCGTTGCTGGCGTGGTCAGAAGTATTCCTTTTAATTCATTTCTAAGTTTCAGTTTGCGTGTCATTTCCTTTATGTTATTTCGTCCTGCGCATGCGTGACTCCTACAAGAACATCATCACCTATTGCATACAATATATTCTTCATTCTTAAGAATATATTATATGCTGCACGTTCGCGTGATGGGAGATATTCCTTAAAAGAACATCACTTATTATCCTTACTCAAAAAGACGCTCTTCGTTCTTAAGAACATGTTTGTCGTTCGCGTAAAGCAAGTCAACACTTTTTACTTCATAATACGTTCTCCATTCTTAAAGAATATTTTTCCGTTCTTCATAATACGTTCTTCCTTC
>NC_061088.1:5574307-5581807 GCF_015104395.2 Macrobrachium nipponense | reverse complement strand
ATTTAGAGAAGAAATTGAAGAGAATCTTGAAGAATAAAAGAAAGACACAATAGAAGAAGAAGAAGATGAAGAAGAAGAAGAAGAAGAGGAGGAGGAGGAGGAGGAGGAGGAGGAGGAGGAGGAGGAGGAGGAGGAACTGGAAGAAGAAGAAGAAGAAGAAGAAGAAGAAGAAGAAGAAGCAGAGGAAGAAGAAGGGATCACAGGGTGATGTTGAAGGGTGAGGGAGGGGGGGGGGCGGGGGTGTTTCACCCCTCCCCACGCCCCCTCAACCCTCAGGAGGTACACGATTTTAATCAGATACGAAAGATCAGGAGGGGAGATACGAAAAAAAGCGAGTTGGTTTATGAGACTGAAATATAGGCGTGGATGGGAGAGGTGGATGATAATAATAAAAGAATAAGTGTTGGTTATTTTGTGAATTTTTCGGACGGTTTAGCGAATATTGAGGCGTGAGTTCTCTTAGGTGGTATGCGCGATTGCTTATGTATGTATGTATGCATGCTTGATATATATATAGATCTTTATATATATATATATATATATATATATATTATATATATATGATATATATATATATATATATATATATATATATATATATATATATATATATATATATATATAAATGCAGAATGTCCATAAAGTCCTAGTATCATTATAAGTATTTATAACTTTTAATGGTACTGGGACTTTATGGACACCTGTATATTATATATATATATATATATATATATATATATATATATATATATATATATATATGAATTTTTATCACATCACCGTGATTCATATGCATGCATTAATCTACAAATGTCCTTCAATATCCAAAACTTGATGGCCTTTTCGGTTTAGGCGTCACTGAAGTCCTGATTTCTACCTCTGTGCGCTGGTTCGAATCCACGAGAGGACGAAATTATATCGACCTAAAAAAATTCATCTTCAGTTTGCACATGATGGAAAAATATATTAGTTCCGAGGTAGAGCGAATTGGATATTAATGATATTTGTAGCTAAATTAACATATATATATATAAATATATATATCTATATATATATATATATATATATATATATATATATATATAGATATATATATTTGATATATCTATCTAATATATATATATATATATATATATATATATATATATACATATATATAAATGGAATAATGAAATACATTATTCACACTCCTGTCTTGATATGAAGGTGAAAATATATTTATCGACCAAAAATGGGATTTGACTACAATTCTATGAAAGTTTAAAAAAATAAACAAAAAAAAAAAAAAAGATCAGACACACATCTCACGCGAGAGAGAGAGAGAGAGAGAGAGAGAGACCGAGAGAGAGAGGAGAGAGAGAGAGAGATCGACTATAGGAAGATGTAATCCGAGATTGTATCTTATTTTTTCCTCATGTTTCGTCCGCCCGCCCCCCCCCCCCCCCCCCCCCCCCCCCCCCACCCCCCCCCCCCCCCCCCCGCCCCCCCCCCCCCCCCCCACAAAAGCTTCAAATCCCTTAAAATCCTTATCCCCCCACTCAGCTTCCAAAGGCCCAACCGCAGGGGACCTTCGGGACCTGAAAGGTGAATCCTACGACGGGGTGCCCTGGTAAGGAGAGATTTTATCCTTTTCCTTATAGGACCCCCCCCCACCCCCCCCACCCCCCCAGAGTTCCTTCGGCCCAAGTGGAGGATGAGGAGAAAGAGGAAATAGGACCCTTTTTTCGCCTCTCTTCCTCTCGGAGGATATGTGGACTCTCTCTTCTCATCTCTCTCTCTCTCTCTCTCTCTCTCTCTCTCTGATGGATATGGATATGTAGCTGAAATTTTAAAACTTCTAAACATATTCATGAATATTTTAGGGTGGGGAGAGAGAGAGAGAGAGAGAGAGAGAGAGAGAGAGAGAGAGAGAGAGAGAAATAGTAAGTCATGAATACTAACTATGGTGAAACCACTATCAAAATATTCCTGGGAAGGATATGGAAAATACAACTTCTACAGTAAATATAAAAATGGTCAGAATTAATGAAGAATTCAAACAAGATTGGGATAACATTTTCGTAAGTGATGACATAAGGGTAAATACGGAGATATTATATAAAATATTGAAAATAGTGGAAAAATATACCGAAGAAGAAAAGTAAACATCATTCAGCATACCAAAGAGACAGAAGGATCTTGTTCCAGAAAACTCAGAAAGTGGAAAAAAGGTCTTGCAAAAGAAAAAAATGCATGGAAAGTTATAGAACTAAAAAGTAAGATAGAAAATGCAGAACAAAGATTATACAATCAAAAGAAAATGAAAAACGGGACTTGGAGAAAAAACCCTATTCAAATATCAAGCAACAACCCCAAACTATTATACTCATATGCGAAGAAGATGAATAAAAGAAGAATAGAAATAGGCCCTCTGAGAATTGAAGGGAGATTAACGAATGAAAAAAAGGAAATTGGAAACAACATACTGGCAGAAACGGATATAAGAGAGAATTCACCCTAGAATAGATAATGAAGATAATGATATAGAAGTAAGGGATGAAAATAGTGAATATTTAGCTGACATAGATATTAATGAAGCTGATATTGTGCAGGCTATTAATAAATTAAAAAATGGAGCTGCTGCAGGGCCTGATGGAATTCCTGCTATTTTGTTAAAGAAAGTAGTTCATTCTATCGCAAAGCCACTTGCAATATTATTAAGACAAAGTGTAGATACAGGCAAGATTTATGATGAGCACAAATTAGCATATATTACCCCTACTTTCAAAAAGTGGATCAAGACTAGAGGCAAGTAATTATAGGCCTCTGTGAGTCTAACATCACATAGTTATGAAAGTGTATGAAAGGGTAATGAAGAAAAATTAAAAATTATGAAACATTTAATAAAAAATAATTTGTTTAATAAAGGACAACATGGTTTCGTCACCCGGAAAAAGTACACAAACCCAAACTGTTAGTCCACCGTGAGAACCATATTCCAAAAATATGAAAAAGCGGAAATGAAACAGATGTGGTTTATTTAGACTTTGCAAAAGCTTTTGATAAAGTAGACCATAATATATTAGCGAAGAAAATTAAAAACATATATCGTGGATAAAGTAGGAAGATGGTTAAAAGAATTTTTACACAACGAAAACAGATAGTTATTGCAAACGACGAGAAATCGGATGAAGCCAAGGTAATATCCGGTGTGCCGCAAGGTACGGTGTTAGCTGCAATACTGTTTGTTATTATGATTGACATAGACATAATGTAAGGATTCGGTAGTGAGTAGTTTCGCAGATGACACAAGAATAAGTAGAGAAATTACTTGTGATGAAGATAGGAACGCTCTACAAGAGACCTTAACAAAGTATATGATTGGGCAGAGGTAAATAGGATGGTATATTTAACTCTGATAAATGAATCAATAATTATGGAGACAGAGAAAGAAAGCTATATGCATATAAGGGACCTAATAATGAGACCATCACAAATAAGGAAGCAGTTAAAGACCTTGGTGTGATGATGAATAGGAACATGTTATGCAATGATCAAATAGCAACTCTGTTGGCAAAATGTAAAGCAAAAATGGGAATGTTGTTACGGCACTTCAAAACAAGAAAAGCTGAACACATGATATGCTTTATAAAACATAGTCGTAGTCCACTTGAATATTGCAATATGATATGGTACCCACACTATCAAAGGATATTGCACAAATAGAGAGTGTACAAAGGTCCTTTACAGCTAGAATAGAAGAAGTTAAGGACCTAGACTACTGGGAAAGACTACAAATTCTTTCAAAATTATATAGTCTAGAAGGAGAAGAGAACGCTACATGATAATTCAGGCCTGGAAAACAGATAGAAGAATAGCAGAAAATATCATGGAACTAAAAATATCAGAAAGAGCAAGCAAGAGGTAGATTAATAGTGCCCAAAACTATACCAGGAAAAAATAAGGAAAGCACACAGGACATTAATCCACTACGCACCAGCATCGATAATGCAGCGTCTATTCAATTCGTTGCCAGCTCATCTGAGGAATATATCAGGAGTGAGCGTAGATGTGTTTAAGAATAAGCTCGACAAATATCTAAACTGCATCCCAGACCATCCAAGATTGGAAGATGCAAAATATACCGGAAGATGTACTAGCAACTCTCTGGTAGACATTAGAGGTGCCTCACATGAGGGACCTGGGGCAACCCGAAACAAGATGTAAGGTCTGTAAGGTCTAAGGTAAGGTCTCTTTCTCTCTCTCTCTCTCTCATTCTGATATATATATATATATATATATATATATATATATATATATATATATATATATATATATATATATATCAGAGAGAGAGAGAGAGAGAGAGAGAGAGAGAGAGAGAGAGAGAGAGAGAGAGAGAGAGACCCAAAATCCCCAAAATTCCGGTAGATAATTGGTTATCCGAATATCTTTTTGGCCGACCGAGGAGGAGACCTTGCGAACAGTAGTCGGGTCAGATTTCACAGATTCGGGAAGCTGAGATGCCTGAGAGAGAGAGAGAGAGAGAGAGAGAGAGAGAGAGAGAATCTGAGGAATATCTTGATAGTGGTTTCACCCCAGTTGGTTTTCATGACTTAATATTTCTTTAAATTCTCTCTCTCTCTCTCTCTCTCTCTCTCTCTCTCTCTAATGGCGTGATTATGATCATTAACACATATGGTTTTTTATTGATTTTTTATCAATATGTTTAGAATTTAAAAAATTTCAGTTCAATATCCATTTTATGTTATTCTATCTTTTAGTTCAGCCCCGAAGTTTATTAGTTATTTATTATAGTAAGACATTTTAACATAAAATATACATACATATATATATATATATATATATATATATATATATATATATATATATATATATATTAGTGTGTGTATATATGTAATAAAGTATCTGTTAATATGTATTTGCAATTATAATAGGTACTCATGATAACAATGGCAACAATAGTAATGCATACATTATACCGTTTAAATTATTTCATTGTCAACTAGTGATAGAAGTATTTAACCATTTAGGTAACGATGACCTGATTGTCAGGGAGAATACACCCTTAATGGACGTATACACACACACACACACACACACACACACACACACACATATATATATATATATATATATATATATATATATATATAAATTCCCGTTCGGTTAAACATATATGAAAATATATCAATTCCGAGCTAGAGCGAATTACATATTAAAGGACATTTGTAGCTCGATTAATTTCTATGAATCACGGTGATGTGATAATTATTCATATATATATTATATATGTAATATATATTTATGTTTACATATATGTATAAAATTGTAAATTATTACAGGCCCTCATATATTTGGCCGTTAGCCTTCACTTTGCTCCTCATACCAAAGCATTACATGCGAATTCGGTACAAATCGTTATTACTCGCAGATTACACCTCTCCCGGGTAATTACCTCGCCCAGGTAATTACCTCTCCTTCGCGACGTGAGGTTTTATCAATTACCCTCGAGGAATCGCTTCTTCTTCTTCTTCTTCTTCTTCTCCTCATCTTATAATTATTATCATCGATTTCAGAGGCAGAAAGAAAAAACGAGTTCATTTCGTTATGAGATTTTTATTAGTTTTATGGTCACTTTCAAAATTGTGCTGTGGAGTTATTTATATTTTTTTATTCTTTATTCTAATACTTTATGTATAATTGTGAGGTTAGGCTCATCTCTCTTCTCTCTCTCTCTCTCTCTCTCTCTCTCTCTCTTTCTCTAATGACGCGCTGTTCGTAATGATTATTAATGTTCTGATTAAAAAAATGTATATAAGATGTATGCTGTTTTGAAGTGGTGTAATTACCTATAAAGAATTTAATTTGGTTGAAATTGTTCTTACTTCTTTTATATATGCGTATATATATATATATATATATATATATATATATATATATATATATATATTAGGAAAATAACTACTTTCCAATGCTCTACCATTTACATCATCAAGGCTGAAGTTCTGAAGTATAATAAAAAAAGAAATTCTGCTCCATTTATATATATTTACTCTTTAGCCCAACAACAGCTGTTTTCACAGCTGTTTTAGTGTTGTTGTAGTTGGTAGGATTGATTATCACCATTGATTTTTTAGAAGTTGTTTCTCCTTTGAAATTGTTTGTGGCTTTTTTTGTACAGCTGTTGTTTCTTTCTTAAAATAGTTTTAACCAGTTTTTTCCTCCAGTTGTTGTTTCTGGTGAAACATATTCATTTTTGTAGCTGTTGTTTCTCTCTTGAAATGATTTGTCACCGGTGATGTTTATAGCTGTTGTTTCTCTCTTGAAATAATTTGCCACCAGTGTTTTTATAACTGTTGTTTCTTGAAATGATTTGCCACCAGTGTTTTCTGCATCTGTTGTTCCTCTGAAACATTTTCATTTTTGTAGCTGTTGTTACTCTCTTAACATAATTTGTCACCAGTGTTTTTTGTAGCTGTTGTTCTTCTGGCAGTTGTGTATGCAGTGTATTTCTGTCCAGTGTCATTATATTTGCATGAGAGGAGTGCTTTTTATTCATAGTAATATTTCCTTATCTTTATCAATCATTGTATGCTTATTCTTATTCCAGTTTAGGTTATATGTTTTAATTTCCTCTTTATCGTAAATAAAAAAATGCATTATCTTATTTCATTAATTCTCACCTACACCATCATTCATTTCTTTCAAAACACTTTATCTAAATCTTTTAACATAATAGGAAAGATTTCAGTAGGCGAAAATCCGAACAGTCAGTTGGAGGATATTTCTGAGTGATAATGAACCTTGTGAACGAATGCCCTAAGGATCAATATTCCTTATTTTGCTTTCCATGGGAAATGAAATCGTTCCTAAGGGATATATGAGGGGTAATGAGCCTTATTAACTAATACCAGAAGGAATAATTTGGCTTTACAGGGGACATAAAGTAAATCATTTAAGAAATGAGGGCTAATGACCCTTGTGAATTGATAGCCTTAGGAGCAATATTGCTTTCCAGGAGAAAGAAAATCATTCTTCCGGGAATGTGAGGGATAATGAGCCTTATGAATTAATACCAAAGGGAACAGTATTGCTCCTTTTCCTTTCCAGGGGAAGTAAAATAAGTCTTTTAAGAGTCAGGGGGATAATGAGCCTTATGAATTAATAACATAAGGAAGAATATTGCTTTCCAGTGGAAAGGAAATCAGTCCTCTAGAAATATGGGGACCTATCTAATCAGCATATCGTGCGAACAGGTGAGACTGGAGACATCCCCCTCCCACTCCCTAGGGTAGGGGTAGGGGTGGGGGTCTTTGTGAGAGGGGGAGGGGGTTGGTAAGTAGGTGTGTGTGGGTGACTGGAAAGTAACTGGAACGTGGACTGGAAACCCCCCTTGGAGTGGAAGGGCCTGAGAAACTGGAAACTGGAAGAAAGAGATATTGGGGTCTTCTCAAACAAAAGAATGTGAACTTCAGGGGTGGTTGTTGGATGTTGACA
>NC_061088.1:5554307-5569307 GCF_015104395.2 Macrobrachium nipponense | reverse complement strand
TTGCCTGATCGTTTTCTTCACTCCCTCAGGTGGTGTTCGTACCACTTATTACTGCAAGGTAAGATGATGTTTCTTGCACAGGCTCCAGTGGAGGGGCTTTTGCCACTGAATCATGCCTCTTTTTGTACTGGTTCTGTGCAAGTGCCGAGCATTCACTTGCTATGTGGTTTATGGTTTATTTTTTCATATTGCACTTCCTACATATGGGAGAGATGTTATTTCCGTCTATAGTTCTTTCTTTTTTGAACATATCTGGTTCTTAGGGCCTGATCTTGTGGCGCTGTATCATTCCTTCAGTTTCCTTCTTTAGCTCTCCCCTCTGTAGCCATTGCCATGTGTCATCGCTGGCTAGTTCTTTAGTCTGTCTCATGTATTGTCCGTGCATTGGGTTTGTTGTGCCAGTCCTCGTTCTGTCTGTCTTTCCTCCTGTCTCTGTATATTTCTGGGTCTTCGTCTACTTTTATTAGTCCTTCTCCCCATGCACTCTTTAGCCACTCGTCTTCACTGGTTTTCAGATATTGCCCCAGTGCTCTGTTCTCAATGTTGACGCAGTCCTCTATACTTAGTAGTCCTCTCCCTCCTTCCTTTCGTGTTATGTATAGTCTGTCCGTATTTGCTCTTGGGTGTAGTGCTTTGTGTATTGTCATTGTTTCCTGGTTTTATGATCTATGCTGCGGAGGTTCTGCCTTCGTCCATTCCACTATTCCTGCGCTGTATCTGATTACTGGCACTGCCCATGTGTTTATGGCTTTTATCATATTTCCTCATGAGTTTTGACTTGAGTATCGCCTTGAGTCTCTGCATATATTCTTTCCTGATCGTGTCCTTCATCTGGTTGTTTTATATCTCCTCCTTCCATTATTCCCAGGTATTTGTATCCTGTCTCATCTATGTGTTTGATGTTGCTCCATCTGGTAGCTTTATCCCTTCAGTTCTCGTTACTTTGCCTTTTTGTATGTTGACTAAGGCGCATTTTTCTATTCCAAACTCCATCCTGATGTCCCCAGATACAATCCTTACAGTCTGGATTAGGGTATCTATTTCCTTGATGCTCTTACCATACAGCTTGATGTCGTCCATGAACATCAGATGGTTGATTCTGGTGCCTCTTTTCTTGAGTTGGTAGCCGGCATCCATCTTCTGTAGTACTTTTGTCATGGGAATCATGGCTACTACGAAGAGTAGTGGGGACAGTGAGTCGCCCTGGAAGATCCCTCTCCTGATATTATTATTATTATTATTATTATTATTATTATTATTAATATTATCATTTACTTTAGAAGTTGATGCCATAAATTTTTATTATTATTATTATTATTATTATTATTATTATTTATTATTATTTTATTATTATTATTATTATTATTATTATTATTATTATTGTTGTTGTTGTTCACTCCCTTTGTCAACTAAAAAACTAACTGACTTAGTCAGCATTTGCATGTATTTTGTGCATCTCTGACGGGAAAACGCCCATTGGCAATGGTCTCTTGCATATTTCATGGGGTGGGCGTGCGGGCGACTGGGCATGGATTGACGGGTATCGAATCGCCCCGGTGTGTGATCTTGGCTTGGGGCACGTTGACCCAAGGGACGTATTTTTAACTTTTACGTTTTGTGATGGAAAATGCATTCGAGGTTTGGGTATTGGCAGTGGGATTTCATTGTTTTTATTTTTCTTTTATCTGTAGTTTTTGTCTTGGGTAGAGTTTTTCTGGGTTTTTTCTTTTTTTTTTTTTTTTTTTTTACATTTTACGGTGTCTAGTTAGACTTTTTTATGTTTATAGTGTGATTTTTTTTTCATCAGTAGTTTTTGTTATGGGTAGAGTTTTTTGTTTACATTTTATTGGGCCCAGTTAAATTTTTTTTTAGGCATTTGCAATGGGAGTTTATTTATTTAGTTTTAGTCTTTTATTTCCGATTTCAGTTTTTTTTTGGTGGGGTTCCCAGTTAGTTTTTTTTATGAATTTGCCATGGGAATGTATTTTATGTATTTATTTTCAATAGCTTATTTGGTTAGAGTCTTTTTCGTGTTTTATTTACATTTTAGAGTCGCCCTGTGAGAGGTTTTAAATACTGTATTTCTTAAACGTAAATTTTGACTTATATGTATATACATATGTATATACTATACATACATTCATATACATATGTATGTACATTTACAGTATAACCGAAGCAAAAACTCTCACCTGACTCCGCGAGTTCTCGAACAACACTGACTCAGAGATAAGACGAATGAAGTCATTTTTTCTCACTCGGCCTTATCGGTGGGCTGCTATCACGCGTCATTATGCTTTTCGAGAGCGCTCTTAGACTCGAATGGAATTCGCTCGTTGTGCCTTTGATCAACACATTTGGTTTTATCAAGAGTATAGGTGAGTGGGTGGAGTGTGTTGGAGGCCGGCTGTCGTGAATTATTGCTTCTTGAATTTTATGTCTTTATTAATTTTTTATTTTTTCCAGTAAGTAATCTTTTCTTTCTGCATTGCTTGATACCTTCTGCTCGTTCTATCAGATGATTTTTTTGAATAATAATAATAATAATTAATAATAATAATAATAATATAATAATAATAATAGTAGTAGTAGTAGTAGTAGTAGTAGTAGTAGTAGTAGTAGTAGTAGTAGTAGTAGCAGATAATAATAATAATAATTAATAATAATAATAATAATAATAATAATAATAATAATAGGAAAAAAACTCCCTATCTCATCACTGAAGTCCTGATTTCTCCTCTGTGCGCTCGGTCGAATCCACTTGAGAGGACGAAATGATTATCAACTAAAAAATTCCCCTTCGGTTAGCACATTGAAAATATTAGTTCCGAGGTAGATCGAATTGGATATTAGAGGACGTTTGTTGCTTAATGCATATATATATATATAATATATATATATATATATATATATATATATATAAATATATATATATATATATATATATATATATATATATATATATATATATATATATATATATATATATATATATATATATATATATATATTCATATGTTATGCACCATTTCGAAATAGGGAACAATTAGTGATTCATATAAGCTTTATCACTAATTTCTCCTCTGTAATGAATTTCAGATGTTCATTTTAAAAATGAATAAACCGCTACTTGTCTGTCGATTACTTATTTTATATATTAATAGACGTCTTGTTATTATAGATAAAATAAATGTATATTATTATTATTATTTAACAAAAACGTTGCATACTCACGTATTTAATTCTTTAATCGATCAAGCCAAATATTTTTAATATTAGAGAGAGAGAGAGAGAGAGAGAGAGAGAGAGCCCCATATAGGAAGACAGGGAGATGGATGGTACCGTGTAACGGGAGATAAAGGGTTGATTGATAGATCTCTTCGACTGCAGGTTGGTTTGCCTTCCGTATCTCATTTCGAATTCTGGAAGAGAATAGAGAATAGAGTGAACGAAAGAAAGGAGAATTTTCTTTTTTCTTTGCATTTTGTGATGAATGAGAAGGTCTGTGTTTGAATAGGGAATGAGAATTTTCAGGATTTTTGCATGCGCACATATAAATAGATATAAAATAAAACGAAAATTGATAAACGGATATACATAAATAGATACAAATATACAAAAATATGTTAATTTTATATTATATATATATATATATATATATATATATATATATATATATATATATATATATATATATATATATATATATATATATATGTAAATATATGTGCATAGATATGTCTATGATATACACTTACATATATATTTATATACACATATGTATACAAATATATATGTGTATGTATACATATGTTTGTATTTGCCCAAAACCCCGTGCGTGCGTGTGTGTGTGCGTGTGCTCATATTCGTGCTTGGGCTTGTCCATGCGCCCCATTTGGTGGGGGATGGGGTTGGTAGTGGATGGTGGAGGGGGGGGGGTTGTGATGGAGCCTGGTGGTGCAAAAAAAAAAAAAAAAAAAAAAACAAAAAAAAAAAAAAAAAAAAAAAAAGACGGAAGGAAAAAGCAAGAGAAAAGAGAAAGCACAAGAGAGCGAGCAATCCTCTCTATTCCATATAAATCTTTTTCTTCGTTGGATGCTTCTGCCACCTTCTTACCTCCTCACCTCTCTCTCTCTCTTTCTCTCTCTCTCTCAAACTTCCCTTTTGAACTTTGGCAGAACCTCAAGAGAATCCTGCTGAAGGAACCTAACCTTACCCCCCCCCCCCCCGGCTCTCCTACCAACACTCCACCCCCCCAGCCCCCCACCCCCCGCTATCCTTACACGTCGAACCAGCACAAGGGCACCTGTCGTTTAAAAGGCTCTCCTCTCGACTTTAAGGATCCCTCCGAAGACATCCTACAAGGATGCTAAACCTTCTTGAGTGACTCCTTTTATGCTTTTTTTTGAGGGGGGCGGGGTGGGGGCGGGGGGGGTGGGGGGGGGGGGCGATTGGGGGTGCGAGCGAGCGAGTGACCTGTTTGTTTACAAAGGATCTGGACAAGATCTGGGTCGTTCACCTGCCCGCGGCTTTCTAATTTTTGCTCCGCTGGGGGTCGTCCTGGCGTCTTCCCTCCTCCCAACACCCCCGGGGGATTCAGGTCCTCCTCCTGCCTCCTCCTCCTCCTCCTCCTCCTCCTCCTCCACCAGCCCCAAGCAAGCACCCTGAGGTGATTGCAATTGTTGGTTGGGGGTGACTCCTATTAAATCATTCCGTGATGTACTTGGCGTCTCTCTCTCTCTCTCTCTCTCTCTCTCTCTCGTTCGTGTTCGTTGCAAGTGGCGCTTTTCAAAGCTTGATTTACCTGGCGTCACGCATGCTTGCGTTCGTTCGAGTGACACTGACATTTTTTTCTTAACTTTTGATATTAGTGTTAACCCTATTTGGCATCTATATCCTTTTAATTTCTGTGATAAAACCTTACAAGTTACAGAGTAAGATATTGTGTGTTGTTGTACTTGTGTTTACATAGTTGTGAAAGGTTGTGAAAAGCATTGTGTTGGGTTGTAGTAATGATGGTTGTATTCATAAAGCTACTGGTCCAAAGTAATATATATACTATATATATACATATATATATATATATATATATATATATATATATATATATATATATATGCAGAAGCCAGGTACTATGTCGTACCTCTAAGTAAATGGGGATACAATCCACAATGAAGTAAATTCCTCTTGTAGTTTAAAGTATATAGTTCTTGTATAGGATTAAAGCTTTCGACCATCAACTGTGGTCTTGTTCCCTATACAAGAAAAACCTATATACTTTAAACTACAAGAGGAATTTACTTCACAATTTGTGGATTGTATCCCCATATATATATATATATATATATATATATATATATATATATATATATATATATATATATATATAGATGATTACAACACCTTTCTCTTCCTTCCCCATCCTCTCGTTTTCGTCAAGTCTGGGTTACAAAAGGGCATTATAGGTCACCCTTCCCCACCCGACACCCCAATCGACCTTTGCACTGATGACGAAAAATAATTCTATAAACCTGGAAAAATAAATTCTCACCTCTAACTCTTCCCCCCCCCCCCTTCCTACACCATTACTCCCTCATTAGAGGGCTGTTGGAGGTTGGAGGTTGGAGGTTGGGGAGGTGTTGGAGATGGGGTTATTTAAGGGTTTCAACCCCACGATGCAACAACGAACACAAAGGGAGTAACGGAATCCCCCTATTCGAGATCTCACAAGCAGGTTTGGGGGCGTGACCTGGCGTGACCTACTCCGCCCCACCTGCCTGACCCGCCCCACTGACCTCTGCCCACTGCTGCTGCCCAAGTCAATGTCTCTTGAAACCCACTCCCCCCACCCCATCCCCCCCTATTTTTCCCACCCCCTACCCTTCTTACCCTGTCCACCCTTATAGAATCGATTTCTTGGCTTTAAGGAAGGAGAGAAGACGAGAGAGAGAGAGATCTGCCCCCTGCCCCCTGCCCAATTTAATATTTCTTAACCCATCCCCCCTTCCCTTTCCCGCTATAAAAGCATCTCACTTTAATGAGAGAGAGAGAGATATATATAATTTTGGTATATTTGTTATCTAATTGCTAACATACTGGGATATACACTTGGTGTGATTCTATCGAATGGTCTTGGGATATAACTTAGGTATAATGGTCATCTAATTGCCGTTAACATTAGGGATATAATTTTTTTCCAAAGTTTTAACGTATTTTTCATTAATATACAGGGATATAATATTATATATCTGCTTACAATCTTGGTTATAATTTTGGTCTAATATTCACTTAATTGTCCTGAAACAATCTTGGTTATAATTTAGGTTTAATGTTCACCTAAATATCCCTAGTATACAAGGATATAAATCTAATATATAACGTACTCTATTACAGCCCCTTCGCCGCATTACAACCCAAAAAAGCAAAACGGCAAAAACCCCCATGTAAAGATAAATTAGACAAATTAGAACCTGTATCTCCCACAAGAGGAAGAATATATCAGCTCCGTCTTCGGGAACCGCCTCCTCTGTCTGGCTGTAGTGGCGTCCATATATCTCGATACCCTTCCCGTCCTCGGTTCCCTTTTGTCCGAGGGCTGGCGAGGGCGTGCAGGACCGTTACCCTTTGTTCCTGAGTGCCACTCCAGGACACAGGGAGGAGGAGGAGGAGGAGGAGGAGGAGGAGGAGAAGTCGAAAGGGCGCTTTGTCTCTCAGCGTAGTAGCAGTAGTAGGAGTAGGAATTCTGAAGTTCTTTATTGGTAATTCTCATTCCGAGGTCCTCGCTTGCTATTGGGGCCTCCAGGAATTCTCTCGTGTTACTTTGAACCGTGTGGATTTTTTGTTTACTTCCTTTTGGGGGAGGGGGTGTGATTTTTCACGGTATTTCCTATTTAAATTTCGGAAATACGATTTTCAGAGTCATTTCTTGATATCTCAGTCATCCTATTCGACCGGTTGGTTTTTTATAAATGTGGGATTCCGGGTTGCATCCTGCCTCCTTGGGAGTCCATCACTTCTCTCACTATATGTGCTATGTTTCTAGCAGCACACTCTTCTGCATGAGTCCTGGAGCTACTTCGGCATCTGGATCTTGGGATCGTGCCTCCTAGTGTTCCTATGATTATGAGTACAATTTCCACTGGCATACCCCATATCCTTCATATTTCTATTTTAAAAGTCTTGCCATGGTATTGCGGCATCAATGAGTGATACTTTCCTCTTGGTTTTGTTAATTAACGTCACGTCTGGCCTATTTGCACGTATCACCCGATCTGTTCTGATACCATAGTCCCAGAGGATCTTTGCCTGATCGTTTTCTATCACTCCTTCAGGTTGGTGCAAGGTAGCTGGTGTTTCTTGCACAGGCTCCAGTGGAGGGCTTTTGCCACTGAATCATGCCTCTTTTTGTACTGGTTCTGTGCAAGTGCCGGGCATTCGCTTGCTATGTGGTTTGTGGTCTCATTTTTCGTATTTCACTTCCTACAAATGGGAGAGATGTTATTTCCATCTATCGTTCTTTGAACATATCTAGTTCTAAGGGCCTGATCTTGTGCCGCTGTGATCATTCCTTCAGATTCCTTCTTGAGCTCTCCCCTCTGTAACCATTGTCATGTGTCATCGTTGGCCAGTTCTTTAGAGTGTCTCATGTATTGTCCGTGCATTGGTTTGTTGTGCCATTCCTCTGTTCTGTTTGTCATTCTCCTGTCTCTGTATATTTGTGGGTCTTCGTCTACTTTTATCAGTCCTTCTTCCCATGCACTCTTGAGCCACTCGTCTTCACAGGTTTTCAGATATTGCCCCAGTGCTCTGTTCTCGATGTTGACGCATTCCTCTATGCTTAGTAGTCCTCTCCCTCCTTCCTTTCGTGTTATGTATAGTCTGTCCGTATTTGCTCTTTGGTGTAGTGCTTTGTGTATTGGCATTTGTTTCTTAGTTTTCTGGTCTATGCTGCGGAGTTCTGCCTTCGCCCACTCCACTATTCCTGCGCTGTATCTGATTACTGTCACTGCCCATGTGTTTATTATTATTATTATTATTATTATTATTATTATTATTATTATTATTATTATTATTATTATTATTATTTAAAGTGTCTGCTTTTTCCATTTTAAGGACTGGGGATTACTCTGCCTTCAGACCCTTATTTGGAATAAATAAATAAATTATATATATATATATATATATATATAATATATATATATATATATATATAAAAGAATTGCATTTGGATCTTTGTATATAAACACCTATTTAAGGAGAGCTTAAGTAGATTAAAAATGTTTTGTGTGTGGAAAACAAAGTTCTCTCCTCTCTCTCTCTCTCTCTCTCTCTCTCTCTCTCTCTCTCTCTCTCTCTCTTCTTGTCTTAATTCCTCCTGCCAGCGAGAAGTGGTTTTGTATGCAAGTGTCTTTAAGTGTTGCAAGTATTTTTCGTTTTATTCTCTTGTTTATAAGTGTTTGCAAGTATTTTTAGGTAAGAGTTATCTTTTGATTTTATTACGTAAACATATTTAAACGCCACTTTACATCGGGACCTAAACATGTAAGATCATCAGATCGTGCATCTGCTTCTTGATTGAGAGAGAGAGAGAGAGAGAGAGAGAGAGAGAGAGAGAGAGAGAGATTGTAGAGAGATTCGTAACTGAAATTACATAACTTTTACATTTAAAACATATATATATATATATATATATATATATATATATATATTTATATCTATATTGATAAAACAAAGAGAGAGAGAGAGAGAAAAAAAGAGAGATAGAGGGAGAGAGAGAGAGGAGAAAACGGCCTGATACAAGTAACGGCCAACGGACGAACAATTAACCAACGGCAGAAGCAAGAAATCCCATGGGATGACCAGACAAGAAGAACGGGTCTTGACCCCTTTTGTAATTGAGAGAGAGAGAGAGAGAGAGAGAGAGAGAGAGAGAGAGAGAGAGAGAGAGAGAGCACCAAATAGCTACCTAAATTCTCAAGAGAGAATAATAGAGTTTTTCAAATGTTTGCAAACAAAAGAATGACTAAAATTTTGCACAATGAATAACGAAAGGAGAGAGAGAGAGAGAGAGAGAGAGGAATGCCCAATTATCCTTTGACCTCGGTATACTCAATTCGGAATGCCAAAGGTTGGTTGGCTGGTCTTCCTTGCTTCGGCCAAACTCTTCTTGGTCACGAGTCGATAGCGCTATGAGCAGCTTGTTAGCGCTGCTGTTGCTGCTGCTGCTGCTGCTGCCTTTTTGAGATAGCGCATGCGTGAAAGCGCCACGTTCCACCGTCTGAATGGTAGCGCCACATGACAGGAGAATATTATTATTACTATTTTTTTTAATTATTTTTTTTTTATTTTATTATATTCAGAAGATAAACCTTGTTGTGTGGATATTATTATTATTATTATTATTATTATTATTATTATTATTATTATTATTATTAATTATTATTATTATTATTCACAAGATAATCCCCTGTTCATATGGAACAATTATCATTATTATTATTCAAAAGATATTCTAGTTTTCATATTGAACAATTATAGTATTATTATTATCATTATTTTATTATTATTATTATTATTAAGAGGATAAGCACTTTATTCATATAGAGCAATTAATATTATTATTATATTCACAATCTATTCACCTGTTCACATGGAACAATTATCAATAATATTCAAAAGATAATCCACTTTTCATATGGAACAATTATTATTATTATTATTATTATTATTATTATTATATTATTATAGTATTATTATTCAGAAAATCCATTGTATGTCATATGGAACAATCATTATTACTATAATATTATTTAGAAGGTGATCCCCTATTCATGTGGGATAGTTATTATTATTATTATTATTATTATTATTATTATTATATTATTATTATTATTATTATTATTATTATTATACAGAAGATCCACTGTAAGTCATATGGAACAAGCCCACCACAGGAGCCATTGACTCGAAATTCAAGCTTCCAAAAGAATATGGTGTTTCAGAAGATAATAGGAAATACAGAGGAGACAGAAAGAAGATGACAGTTATTCGGAAAAATTTAGATTATTGTCATTTTGACGTCGTATTTATGGACTTGCAATAGACAGGGGCCAATAGATCCAGCAGTACACAGGTGGCAAGCAGATCCTATAATAGCTGAAGGCCTTAATAGCGTCCATTTTATGATGACTTAACAGGACCTTCTGTTTATTGGCCTACAATAGACAGGTGCCAATAGATCCTGGCATGGACAGGTGCCCCAAATATCCTTATATATAATAAGATGACTCTTGCCAGAACCTCCTGTTTATTGACCTACAATAGACAGGTGCCAATAGATCCTGCCATGGACAGGTGCCCAAAATGTCCTAATTTATCATATGATGACTTACCAGGACCTTCTGTTTATTGACCTACAATAGACAGGTACCAATAGATCCTGCCATGGACAGGTGCCAAGCAGATCCTATAAACCAGCTGACCCTGAGACTTGAATTGATTTCCAATGCAGGGATGCCCAAAATGCCCTTAACCCCTAAAGGGCTCACCATTATAACCCCCTGTGCATTTACAAAACAGCGGTCCCAATTATAACTCGCTGTTTATAAACTAACTTCTGCCAAGTTTCCAACCAGATCCTATAAAGCAGCTTGACTCCGGTGGGATTGGCGTTCGTATCCTTCGCCAGAGAGGTCCGGCGTGGGCAGTTTGGGCACCCCAGGGGTGGGGGTGGGGTTGGGTAAGAGGGTAGATGCCCAATTAGAAAGTTATCGAGGTATCTCTTTGAGCATTGACAATGACTGGTTAACAAGGGAGCGCCTGGTGGGTGACGAGGCCTGATCGGTTTGATATCGACTTGGACACCTTCCTGGTCGAGTTGGGAGACCTGCATTTTGGTGTTGGTGGCCTGCGGAGCTTTGTTTGTGTTCTCTGTGTATATAAATAAAAAAAATGGATATGTATACATGTATATGTGTGTGTTGTTGTTGTTGTTGTGACGTGTATATGAGTGTGTGTGTAGGTGTATGGATTGGCTAACTTCCAATCACTGGATGTTGTTTATTAACACTGGTTTATCCTTGGGACAAGGTTTACGAATTGATAGTTGCAGTGACTGGCATATCTCTCTCTCTCTCTCTCTCTCTCTCTCTCTCTCTTTTTCAGGAGAATACTTGTCTTTTAAAGATTTTATTTTATGTGTATTTTATTCATCCCCATTTCCCTTTTGGAGTTTTATATTTTTAGGGAACAACTGTTCCCAAAATCTCTCTCTCTCTCTCTCTCTCTCTCTCTCTCTCTCTCTCTCTCTCTCTCTCAATTTGAGGTTCCCCATTTTACATAAAGGTCAGTATATGATTTAACAATACTTATTCCTATAATAAACTAATAGATGTATAATATATATAAATATATATATATATATATATATATATATATATATATATATATATGTATATATATATATATAATATATTGTATGATATATATATAGAACTATATATATATATATATATATACATAATATACTATATATATATACAGGGTCCATAAAGTCCCAGTACCATTACAAGTATTTATTGCTTGTAATGGTACTGGGACTTTATGGACACTGTATTTATATTATATACATATTTCAATTTTGTTTTTTGATAGCACCCTCAAATCCTATTCGGGGTCGACTGAAGTTGGCCCAGGCGATTTCTCTCTCTCTCTCTCTCTCTCTCTCTCTCTCTCTCTCTCTCTCTCTCTAAAATCTATTTGCATTCCACACCGAGACACCGAGAGAGAGAGAGAGAGAGAGAGAGAGAGAGATCCGGTTCACGGGAACCTATTCAGGCAAGCATTTCTCTCGGTGACTGAACGCATTTTCTCGTTTGCAGATCCTGAAGTGAAAAATAAAAAAAAAAAATGAAAATTAATTAAGAAAAGAAAAAAAGTCCTTTCAACTCCAGCTGCGTTTTTTTTTTTTTTTTTTTTTTTTTTGTTATTCTCCTTTTGATTCCTTCCCTTTGTTCTCTTCCTACGCAGCTGTCCAACTTCTTGAACTCTGAATGCTTTAAATAGCTCCCATTTCTTGTATTTCGTTTAAGACCAGTTTTTTCGGGACAGTATTGTGAGTTAAATAATTTGCCACTGGTGACCATAAACTTAGAATGATAGTAGTAGTAGTAGTAGTAGTAGTAGCAGTACTAGTAGTAGTAATAGTAGTAGTAGTAGTAACGGAATGGGCGTGTCACGGGCGTGAATGGCCGTGAAATAGCTCCAATTTTTATATTTAGTTTAAGACCAGTAACTTTAAGAATTTTGTGATTCAGTAAATTTGACTCATTGTTGTCAGTTGATTTAATAATAATAATAATAATAATAATAATAATAATAATAATAATAATAATAATAATAATAACCGAATGGGCGTGTCACGGCGGAGGACGGGCGTGAATGGGCGTGAAGGCCCTTCTTGCACACAGCTTCATATCCTAAACGCGAAAGCATGTAATTATATATATACGACTCACTGTTCCTAATGAACGCCCATAAAAAGTTTGTCGAATTTCCATTGCTCGCACTCTCTCTCTCTCTCTCTCTCTCTCTCTCTCTCTCTCTCTCTCTCTCTTTCTCATCATTTTTGAAGTCAGAATTAGTTTTAAAAATTTTGAGCCAGAATGGCTTTTTTTTTATTTGTTTTAATTTTCTTTAGCCAGAATTTTTTTTTCAATTATGAAAAACGTTTAATATTTTTTATTCTCCTTATTTCTCTTCTCTCGCTTCCTCTCTCTCTAATAATATCCGGCCTGTGCCGCAAGGTACGGTGTTAGCTGCAATACTGTTGTTATTATGATTGAAGACATAGACAATAATGTGAAGGATTCGGTAGTGAGTAGTTCGCAGATGACACAAGAATAAGTAGAGAAATTACTTGTGATGAAGATAGGAAACGCTCTACAAAGAGACCTTAACAAAGTATATGATTGGGCAGAGGTAAATAGGATGGTATTTAACTCTGATAAATTTGAATCAATAAATTATGGAGACAGAGAAAGAAAGCTATATGCATATAAGGGACCTAATAATGAGACCATCACAAATAAGGAAGCAGTTAAAGACCTTGGTGTGATGATGAATAGGAACATGTTATGCAATGATCAAATAGCAAACTCTGTTGGCAAAATGTAAAGCAAAAATGGGAATGTTTGTTACGGCACTTCAAAACAAGAAAAGCTGAACACATGATTATGCTTTATAAAACCATATGTTCGTAGTCCACTTGAATATTGCAATATGATATGGTACCCACACTATCAAAAAGGATATTGCACAAATAGAGAGTGTACAAAGGTCCTTTACAGCTAGAATAGAAGAAGTTAAGGACCTAGACTACTGGGAAAGACTACAATTCTTAAAATTATATAGTCTAGAAAGGAGAAGAGAACGCTACATGATAATTCAGGCATGGAAACAGATAGAAGGAATAGCAGAAAATATCATGGAACTAAAAATATCAGAAAGAGCAAGCAGAGGTAGATTAATAGTGCCCAAAACTATACCAGGAAAAATAAGGAAAGCACACAGGACATTAATCCACTACGCACCAGCATCGATAATGCAGCGTCTATTCAATGCGTTGCCAGCTCATCTGAGGAATATATCAGGAGTGAGCGTAGATGTGTTTAAGAATAAGCTCGACAAATATCTAAACTGCATCCCAGACCATCCAAGATTGGAAGATGCAAAATATTACCGGAAGATGTACTAGCAACTCTCTGGTAGACATTAGAGGTGCTCATACTGAGGGACTGGGGCAACCCGAACAAGATGTAAGGTCTGTAAGGTAAGGTCTGTAAGGTCTCTCTCTCATTTTTTGAAGTCAGAATTAGTTTAAAAAATTTTGAGCCAGAATGGCTTTTTTTTTATTTGTTTTAATTTTCTTTAGCCAGAATTTTTTTTCAATTATGAAAAACGTTTAATATTTTTTATTCTCCTTAAATTTCTCTTATTATTGTTTCGTTTTCTTCTCTTTCCCTTTCTCCTTTTGTCTTTTATCCTTTGTATTTTCTTGACCTACTCAATTTTCTCCTACGTTTTTTTTATCTTCTCTACGTTAGCTCCTTTTTTATTTCCCCTTCTTCCTGCTTTGCATTATAAGTGCATTTGTTATCTTCCTCTCATATATTCTTCACCCGTTACTCCTCTCCTTCATTCTCTTACCTTATTCTTCTTCTTGTTTCGTTTTTTCTCTTTCTTCTTCTTTCGTCTTTTTTTTTCCTTTGGTATTTTCTTGACCCTACTTTAAATTTTTCTCCCTACGTTTTTTTATTTCTTCTTACGTTTAGGTTCCTTTTTTATTTCCCCCTTCCTTCCTGCTTGCAATTATAATTGGTTTTCTCATGTTTACTCTTCTCCTTCTTCTTGTTTATTATTCCTTCCCGTTTTCCTTCCCCTTCTTCCTTTTTCCCTTTCTTCTTCTTCTTCTCTTTCTTGCTCTCTCATCCTCCTTTCTTTTTTCTCAGTCTCCTTTTTTCCTTTCCGTAAACGGAACGTGTCAGCTGCAGTATTTCTCAGTCCCCTCCCTTAACACACCCCCCACCCCCCCCAACCCTCACTTCTCCCCCTCACCCGTAAGACGCTCAGTTCATGAGGTCATATGACCCGGCTTCCCATTTGAGGTCATTGTACCCTTTTTCAGGTCCTGGAGAGGAACTGTAAGGAGAGAGAGAGAGAGAGAGAGAGAGATTATCTGGAATGAACTGGAAAAAACTTTTTTTTGTGAATTTTTTTCCGATAAAATTTATGTTATTGGTTTTGTTATAGATTAAAGGTGTTTAATTTTATGTAATGTAATTAGTTTATATATTTTATTGATAATTGATCACGTGTCTTTGGTGTTATGTTGAACCATTTTTTATTTATTTATGTTGTATTTTTTCTGCATTTTTGTTATCTTTTATGCCTGAATGTTCTCTCTCTCTCTCTCTCTCTCTCTCCTCCTCTCTCTCTCTCTCC
>NC_061088.1:5541807-5549307 GCF_015104395.2 Macrobrachium nipponense | reverse complement strand
ATATGATGTATGTATGTATGTATGTATGTATGTATGTATGTATGTATGTATGTATGTATATATACACACATTAAATCTGAAACAGAAAATATTGATTTAATTTTAAAACAGTACTCTGAACCTTTTTATTTTTTGTTATTTATGTGATCAATAATATCATGAATATTCTTTATCATTAACATCTCAGCCGTTGCGCAGACAATTAATAAAACCGTTTTTCTTTTCTTCCACAGGTAAATGAACGAAGTCCAGTGTCCTTAAACATCTAATATCTGTAGCGAAAGAGATCAGGTGAGTTCATGAAACTTCTGCGTTCAGAACGCAAAACAGTTTTAGCAAGCTGGTCCCAAACGAAGAGCTTATCTCTCTCTCTCTCTCTCTCTCTCTCTCAAGAAGGGAAGGATGGACTTCTCATGTCCAGAACCTCGAATTTCTTTATTTTAGATTTTCTATTTTTTTCTTTCCCTTTTACGGTCGAGTTGGCGTCTCCTCGCTTTATTTATTTCGTTTTGTTGACCCTTTTTATTTATATCTTTTGTCTTTTGAGAAGAGTTGAGCCATATTTTAAGGGATATTACGTAGAAGGCGTTCGTTTACCTTGTCTTCGTGCAAACAAGTAAGGAGATGCAAGCATGCTTATGAGAAAGACTGTTTGTATGTATGTAGTATGTATATAGTATATAAGTGAGCTTGTATGTATATAAATATATTGTAAATATAATTATGTATATACTATAAATAATATGTATATGATATGTATATATATAGATAGATAGGTAGATAGATAGATAGATAGAGAATTTTAATATACATTAAAATATACATATGTTTGCCTGCATCTCTACATAACACAGCCAACCACGCAAGCACAATCCATATATGCATACCAATTGTATGCATCCTTGGATACATCGCATGCAGATAGATGCAATCTCACAGAGAGAGAGAGAGAGAGAGAGAGAGAGACGACATCTTCCGTGACTTAGTATGAGAAATCACGTTGCAAGAAGACACTAGACAAACGCGTATCCTTCTCCGCCTCCTTCCTCCCTCCCCCACCCCCCCCCCCTTCCCCCCCTACCTCTCCCCAACCCCCAACCCCCAACGCTTGCTTGGTTGCACGCGCTCATGCGCTTGAGGTTTGAAAACCACAGAGAACAAAGGGATCTTAGTTCCCCTTAATGGTATTCACAGGATTGTTAAATGGATACGATTCTTGGTGCACTTAAGGGAATCGTGTTTGCATTTGTGAATTTTGCGGGAGGGGGGTTGGGGGTGGGGGTACCTTATAATGTTCGTTTGATTTTTCTCTCTCTCTCTGTATATCTATTTATTGTATATATATATATATATATATATATATATATATATATATATATATTATATATATATATATATATATATAGATAGATAGATAGAATAGATAGATATACGGAGAGAGAGAGAGAGAGAGAGAGAGAAGAGAGAGACAGAGAAGGGTAACCTAGATTAATGCAGTGTGAAAAGCTTTCTCTCTCTCACTCTCTCTCTTCTCTCTCTCATCTCTCTCTGCTGTATATCTATCTATCAATCTTTCTATCTAATATATATATCTATATATCTGTATGTATGCATATAATATATATATATATATAATATATATATATATATATATATATATATATATCTATATCTTATGATTATAAATATAGATATATATATATATATATATAAATCATATATATATATATATATATAAACTGAGAGAGAGAGAGAGCGAGAGAGTCTCTCTCTCTCTCTCTCTCTCTCTCTCTCTCTCTCTAAAACTGACGGGGGTCGGTCGGGGAGGGAGGACTTCCATTGATGACAATTAGCATGACTGATTAACACGCTGTCTGAGAAGATCAAAGGCTGCCGACGCCTCTCTTGCTGAGAGCACCTGTTGAAAGGTATTTGGCTCTTGTTATCGGGATAGGCTAAAGTGCTTTCTCTCTCTCTCTCTCTCTCTCTCTCTCTCTCTGAAGGTTGGGTTGGGTGTGTGTTCGCCTGTGTTTGTGTATGTATATGCTTGTTTTTATTTTCGTAGTGGGGAGCCGAGGTGTTTGTGTGTGTGTGTGTGTGTTTGTGTGTGTCTTGTGTGTTGTATTTTTAGGACGGGATGGTTATGCATATTAAAATTATATGTTTTTCTTTGAATCTGTGGAGTTAATTATGTATGTATGTATACTTGCAGTAGGTATGTATGTGTAATGTATATATATATATGTATTATCACGTTTATATGTGTAGTGAGTACATACAGTATGTATATATATATATATATATATATATATATATATATATATTATATATATCTATATATATTATATATATACATACGTGTGTGTGTGTTTAAATATATTAGTATGTGTGTATACTTTTATATTAGGAATAACGTTTACATGCAAATCGAGAATTAACCAAAAAAAATAATAATAATATAATTAAAAAAAACCTTTTATATAATAAAAAACTTTAATACCTATATACGTTATTTTATATGTTGTGTTTAAGTGTGCGTATACATTTATATCGGGACTGACGTATTATATACAAAAAATAAGAGCTAACCCTCCCCCCCCCCCCCCCACCCCCTCCTCAAAAAAAAATAGACCAAAAAAACAAACTCCCTAATATTTTCAATCAAACTCCATCCTCGATCATTGGACAATCCGTCCGTTTTCTTTATCTTGTCCAGAAGTTATCACCGTCCGTTTTTCTCTATCTTGTCTAGAAGTTATCATCATCATCACTATCATAGTCGACCTCCCTCGACGATGTATGGACCTTTCCGTGACTATCCATCACGTCTTTATGTGCAGTTAAAGTTCCCATCATCGTGACCCCCTCTCAGCGCTGCGCGCGCAAGGTTCCTCCTCAGGTCGTGTGACCTCTCTCTCTCTCTCCTCTCTCGTGTGCGTGCTGGTGACCCCCGTAGGGGGCGTGCCTTATCCAGGTCGTATCAGTGTTGCCTACAACGCATGGGTATTGCCCCCCCCCCCCCACCACTCCCCACCCCACCATCACCAATCCCACCCCCTCTTTCATGTCCTACGTCTCTCTCTCTCTCTCTCTCTCTCTCTCTGATTTTTGTATTGTTTTTGTCAGTAATGTATCAATAGGGTATTATTATTATTATTATTATTATTATTATTATATATATTATTATTATTATTATTATTATTATTATTAGGATTATTATTATTATTATTATTATTGGGTTATTTTATTATTATAAAGGTTAGTTATAAATTTTTTTATTACAAATTTGATATTATTATTATTATTTTTTTTCTCTCTCTATCACAGTCCTCCAATTCGACTGGGTGGTATTTATAGTGTTGGGGTTCCGGGTTGCATCCTGCCTCCTTAGGAGTCCATCACTTTTCTTACTATTATTATTATTATTATTATTATTATTATTATTTATTATTATTATTATTATTATATGCCCTTTGGTGCGTTGCTCGCCAGTCTACGCAACAACGAGAAAGCCGTCATCAGAAAGATAGAGAAGACTCTTTATAAGATTAATAGTGCTGAAGCAGCAGTCATTTTAACAAAACATATTATTATTATTATTATTATTATTATTATTATTATTATTATTATTATTATTATTATTATTATTATTAAGTTTCACGTTATAGTTGTCTATTTTTATAACTTTTTTTTTACAAATTTCAATATCAATATCATAAATATAATCAATATATCTCCAATTATTCAATATCATTTCTCTGTTTTAGCTTTTCGTCAATCTGCTTTGAACTGCTCCCATCCATCTCTTGAAACACCTGTCGTTGTCACCTTGTCACCTCATTAACGCCTCCCTCCCTAACCTACCTACACCACACCCCAAAAACGACCCTCTCCCACGGAATCAACCCATTACGAGAGAGAGAGAGAGACGACCCAATCATCCCTACTGTATTTGATAAGGCTATTCCAACTTACGGTCCTCTGGAGATTTGACGGACGGTGACCATTCTGGGTCGTGGTTCCCCGAGGCTATGAGAGGTTCCTCGATGACGCGCGGCCGAGGGAGCCGAGACTCCAGAGGTCTTTGCTCGGAATCCACCGAGGAACGAAACGGAACCGTTCTGGAACCTCGCGCGAGGACTCGGATTCCGAGGACCGCTGCGGAATCGATGAATCGTGTAAACTTTTTTTTTCGGTTTTTAGTCTTTTGTGTTTTTATCAAGTGGTTATTTTTGTTTGGCTTTTACTTTATTTATTATATTTTCTTGGAGTTAGTGTGCGTCATGTTTTATGTTTTGTGTACGTCTTACTTTGGTGTTTGATTTATATATATACATATATATATATATGTGTGTGTGTGTATGTATATATGTGTTAATTTTTTTATTTATTAATTAATTCCTCTATTTGTTTATTGATTTTCTGTATCGATTCTTTCCATTTCGTAAGTATCAATCACTAAGCGTTTTCCTCATGCATATTTCCTCATGCATATTGCATATCTTACATCTCATGATAACTACAAAACTGAATAGTCATTTCAGTAAATCCAATACACTGCAGACATATAAATTTTTATATTTTTAATATCTTATTTCAAACGTCATCCGCTCTTGCCAATTGCTCACCAACCAACCAACCTACCTACCTGTAACCTCCCGTGAGGTTAAAATCCATACCTTTTTAGGGCTATGCCTCGCACCAATGAGGCTAGTGCCTCGCACCGGCCACTCCCTCGCTCGTGGCCTCCGGGGGTTTACAAAGGACCTGCGATCTTTCTCATCTTGCAGGTTTTATTATGGAAGGATTCTGGGAGTTCTTTGATTTCAAAGAATTTTCTTTTTCCAGGTCGATTTTTGAAGTACAGCAAAACTCAATGCTGATTGCTGTTGAGTGCTCTCTCTCTCTCTCTCTCTCTCTCTCTCTCTCTCTCTCTCTCTCTCAGTTAATATAACTCACAACATGATTATCACTTATTATTATTATTATTATTATTATTATGCCATTGACCTGGAGAGACCTTAGCCCTTGCTCTCTCTCTCTCTCTCTCTCTCTCTCTCTCTCTCTCTCTCTCTCTCTCTCTCTCTCTTCACAGGCAAAATGTCTTAAAATGTCAATATAACCAAATCCGTTCAAAGAAGGAAAACATTAATCATAATTTATAGTAACTATTTATTTACGTTTATAATCTCCCTAATTTTCATTCATGCCATAACATCGTTTCTCCGTCTGTAGTCTTGCCCTCACATATACCCTCTTAGGGGCCATACCCAGAGACCTCTTATACGCTAAGCAATACCCATAAACATGCCCACTTCTTCTGCGAGTTCACCTTAGTAGCAAAGTACCTAGTACTCTCGCTCGGTTACAGCAGTATGTTTAATTTGTAGCTACATAGTTATTTGAGGGTGGGGGTTTGGGTGGTGTGGGGGGGGTGGTCATTTCTACTCTAAATTCAAATGTGCCGATAGTAGTAGCTCTCTCTCTCTCTCTCTGTCTCTCTCTCTCTCTCTCATCTGTATGTATGTGAATCGTCGCAGATACGTCTTCAAGTAATGACAATCTTAGTGGAATCTCTCTCTCTCTCTCTCTCTCTCTCTCTCTCTCTCTCTCTCTCTCTGTACAGTTATCGATACAGATATATGTCTGAATAAGAGACCATAGAATCTTCATATGTATAAGTAATTCCAGTGGAATTTCTCTCTCTATCTCTCTCTCTCTCTCTCTCTCTCATCTCAGATATATCTTCAATTTCTCTCTCTCTGTCGCTTTGTATTATAGCAGATATATGCCTTAAATCTCTCTCTCTCTCTCTCTCTCTCTCTCTCTCTCTCTCTCTCTCTAAGCACGTCGTCGTGCGTGTGATTGCGCATCCTGCTTCTCGTGTGTTGTTCCGCTGGGCCGGTGACGAGGTCTGGTATTTCTGCTGACTTCTGGTGAAGCTTTTTGTTTATTTGTTTTATTTTCTATTTTATTTTCGTAATCTCGTCTTCTGGTGCTTCTTAAGGGGTGCTTTTATTATTGGAAGATATTCTCTTGTTCTTTTATTTATTTTTGAATTTAGGCTTTGGCTGTCCGTCCGCATTTTTTGGTGTCCGCACTTTTCCTGTCCGCCCTCAGATCTTTAAAACTACCGTGGCTAGAGGGCTGCAAATTGCTATCCTGATCATCCACCCTCCAATCATCAAACATAAGAAATTGCAGCTCTCTATCCTCAGTAGTTTCCATTTTATTTAAGGTCAAGTAAGCCATGATCGTTCCTCTGGCAACTATATAGGACAGGCCACACGGGCCGTGGTCAAAGATTCATGGGCCGCGGCTTATACAGCATTATACCGAGACCATCGAAAGTTAGATCTATTTTCGGTGGCCTTGATTATACGCTGTACAGAGAATTCGATTGCGCCGAAGAAATATGAGTGCATTTTTTACTTGTTTAATGTTTATTTTGAAGTTTAATTTGCGGCTTGTAGTAGTAATTGTACCATGCGGATTTATGAATAAATTCGGCAATACATGACATACACAAAATACATTACATACACAAGCATTATGTACGTGTGTAGCCTATTGTATTTACATAAATCATAAATACAGTATTAATTGCTGTTTTGTGAGCACTTTCTTGCAGAGGAATTGTATGTTTGTCTGAGGGAGAGAAAAATGAAAAAGCTACTATTCTCTCTCTCTCTCTCTCTCTCTCTCTCAATATTAGTCTGGTAAACACTATTACCGTGGAATGTCTGGGTCTGAGAAAGGAAAAGACACAGTAGTTATTACATCTCTCTCTCTCCTAAATACCATCTCTCTCTCTCTCTCTCTCTCTCTCTCTCTCTCTCTCTCTCTCTCTCTCTCCCAAAATACCATTTTTCGTTTAGTTAAACACTATCTTGAGTATAAGAGAAATAGAGCGAGAAGTTATAATATTCTCTCTCTCTCTCTCTCTCTCTCTCTCTCTCTCTCTCTCTCAAAATATCATTGTTTATTTGGTTAAACACGATCTTGCAATGGAACGTGAGTAAGAGAAACAGAGAGAGAAGTTATAATATTCTCTCTCTCTCTCTCTCTCTCTCTCTCTCTCTCTCTCTCGAGAGAGAGACAGAACCAAGATTCCGCATACCAGAACATAACAGATTACGTATAGCATCGTGTGACGAGGAGGGAGCCAGCTAGCCAGCTAGCTAGCCCTCCAGCCAGGGCGGGCTCGCTGGGGTCAAGAGCTACCCAGAAGACGGTCACATGAACACCCTCTATCTGGGAGATTGAGGGTCGATAATGTATCTCTAATTTTTTTTTGAGGGTTGGGAGGGGGTTAGGATTTTTTTTGGGGGGGCCTGGTGTTTAGGGGGAGTGGGGAAAAGGAATTTAATTTTTTTCTATAATCGGTTTACAGGATTAGGCGTCTTTCCTTTTAAGGTCCTGGCTAAGGCGCCAGTGAAAATAGAGGTGGTAAGAGCTTTTAATACGTATATATATATATATATATATATATATATATAT
>NC_061088.1:5531807-5536807 GCF_015104395.2 Macrobrachium nipponense | reverse complement strand
AACGGAAAAATAAATAATAAAAAAGGTGCGACGACTCTCAGTCGCATTTGGATTCTGAAGAGGCGACAGAACCTCGCCCTGGAATATGTAATGCAAATGGATTATCAAGATGTTTGTGCGTGTTTTGTTTGTTAACGGGTGGCTGCCCGGGTTTGGGGGAGGGGTGAGGTTTTAGGGGCACCCCTGTTAGAGCAGGGCATGATCCAACCTCCAGCTTACTCGGGATGCATGCAAGATATTTTTCCCCTCTCGCATAAGTTATAAACATTATGTTCCAAAGTTAACGTAAATTAAAACGTGCTAAAGTCTAAGGTCAAATAGCGCATCGTTTCACCAAATTAAAATCGATACACGATGGATTGATCAGCCTTGGCAGAGATTTGCTGCCTCCAGATGCTCTTGTTCATGAAGAGTTTACTTGTGATTTGGTAGTTATTAGTTTACCTGCAACTTGTTAGTTATTAATTTACATTCATCTTGTTGATTATTAGTTTACCTTCAGCTTGCTAATTAACATTCTGCCTACAAATTATTATTGGTTTACCTACAACTTGGTTGGTATTAATTCAGCTTGTAATTATTAGTTTACCTTCAACTTGTTCATTAAGACTGTAGCTTCTATTTGTTAATTAACAATTTACCTTCAACTTATTAATAATTGTTTGTTTACCTTCAACTTGGTAGTTATTAATCTACCATCAACTTGTTAATAATTGTTTGTTTACCTTCAACTTGTTAATTAACAATTTACCTTCAACTTGTTAATTAACAATTTACCTTCAACTGGGTAATAATTGTTTGTTTACCTTCAAATTGGTAATAATTGTTTGTTTACCTTCACCTTGTTAATTATTAATTTACCTTCAACTGTTAATATTTTTTTTACAGTCAACTTGTTAATTATTAGTTTACCTACAACTTGTTAACATATAATTTATCTGTACCTGTTTTTATTATTAATACGCTAAAATTACAAATATTAAACTACTTATCCAAAAATATATCTCTTTTAGCTCATCAATAATATACTTCGTAATTATTCATCAATATTAATGTCTTATACCTTCTTCTCAATAACTTACCTTTTACCTATTGTTTTAAGAAAAACAGCTTTTTTAAGGTTCTCAGTTGTTGCAGAGGTTTGTTGCAAATGATTGCAACAAACAGCCCCACAACACCTGAGGAATATGAAACAACCAACAGAAACCTTTGATGAATAACAAAAGACATGATTCATCACTTCGGTTCTCTTATCTGATTTTTGAGTTGTTTGGATTTGTCTTAATTTTTCTTTATTATTCAAAAATATTTGTCAGTCGTGAGTCATTGTGTATTTATAATTTATTTATATTTATTTTGTTTCATGTATTAGTTGCGTGTTCATAATTAGCATATGATTTTAACTTATGAATTATGTTATTATTTTTACAATTTTATTCCCAAGTCCGTGTTTTCAATGTCTTTGTATTTACTGAAAATATATTTAGAATTTTTTTAAGTATTTGATACATTCTCTGGACGAGCATATGATAAAATATGAATTTCGATTAATTTTATATATTTTATTCATGATTTTTTAATTCAAATTTATTTTATTATTTCATATGAAGTGATGACCTTTTCTTATTAATTTTACATATATTTTATTCGTAATTGTTTTATGCATTTCTTTTTCATTGTCATGATTATTGAATTGTCTGTCAAATCAAAGCGGTAAATATTGTTCCTGAAAGCTGCCCTTTTTATATTTATTTATTTTGATGTTGGATGTGATACCAAGATTGCTTGTATACAAGTAGTTAACTTTATACATGAATACATACAAATACACGCACGCGCAGGTCATACACTCACAGCTTTCTTATACATAACTACACATTCGTATATATGTACATATTCACATTCGTACACATAGGTAGGCGCCTCACATCCACATTAATACACATTAATATGCATAATAAAACTTATAAACACTAATACACAAACTCAGTTATTTAAACATGCACTAAAGTTTATGTTAAATGCACGTTCGGTTTTGAATTTGTTTTTATGAGAAAGTAGGATGAATATTCAGCGGCGGTTTCTTACTTATTGCTTATTCATGTCTGTTATTAATGCTCTCTCTCTCTCTCTCTCTCTCTCTCTCTCTCTCTCTCTCTCTCTCTCGTACACACAAACATGGACACACATTCGTATCATAATTTTAACTAAAGGAAATTCTCTCTCACCCACACGCAAAAATTACCCTCTCTCTCTCTCTCTCTCTCTCTCTCTCTCTCTCTCTCTCTCTCTCTCTCTCTCTCTCCTCATTCGTATCATAATCTTATCAAGGAAAAAAGTTCTCGCCCACGCGCGAAGATATAGATTCTTTTTCAAAACTAACCACAACTCCATCTCTCTCTCTCTCTCTCTCTCTCACAAACACACACACATTCGAATCGCAAATTTATCACGGAAAATTTTCATTCCAGAAAATATAAATTATTTTACAAATCTCTCTCTCTCTCTCTCTCTCTCTCTCTCTCTCTCTCTCTCTCTCTTTCCGCATTCCGCATTCTTCCTTGTCCGCCAGACATCATCCGCGCGGAACAAAAGCCCCTCGTCGGCTATTAACAAAAGAAATTAAAAAAGTTAGCTTTCAATTTACCTCCGCCCATGCTAGTATATTGGGCGGGGCGTAGGCGACTTTAGACCTTGGACTGCGAGGACACAAGGGTGAGTGGGTGGAGGGTATCGTTTCCTCCTTCTTCTCCTCCTCCTCCTCCTTTTCCTCCTCCTCCTCCTCCTCGTTCTTCGCCTGTAATGTCTCTAGACTCTCTGTAGGATACTCGTGGATATGGAGCCCTCAGAAAAGATGGGTATTTTTGTTATTATGAACGTTAATGTGAAGGAATCTTTTATTGGATCCAAAAACATTTTTGGAGGTATTGGGTCTATATATATATATATATATATATATTATATAATATATATAATATATATATATATATATATATATATATACAGATTTGTATACAAATTCAGATAATTTACTTTTCCACCTGTAATAAATTCGTTATGTTTCCTTCACATTATTTTTTTTACAGGATTTTACACGAGCAAAAGACCTGTTGCTTAAGCCTCTCTCTCTCTCTCTCTCTCTCTCTCTCTCTTCTCTCTCTCTCTCTCTCTCTCTCGCTAATGGTCGTCCTTCACTCGTAATAGGATTGTGCACTTGAAGCCAGTTTAGACCATTACTGCTTACAATGGTGATTGCGTGTGTGTGTGTGAGAGTGTGTTTGTGAGCGTACGTGTGTGTGTCTGAGTGCATGTTGTCTAGGTGTACGTATATCTTTGGTTTATGGATATACGGATGTTTACGTATGTGGCTTTGCGTGTGTGTGTGTGTGTACACATTGTATATATAGTGTTAAGTGTTATTGTAATTACAGTCTGTATATATGTGTGTGTGTGTGTTAGTATAGTGTATATATATGTATGTATGTATACACTGAACTTGCGTGCATGAGTGTGTGTATGTGGGCGTACTTACGTATCTGTGTACACGGGATAAAGGTTTGATCATACGTCTGTTAATGGTAGTGTACATTTTTGTCTGTACACATGTCATATACGAACGCTTCCTTTTGTAAGACGTACACATGTGTGTGCGTGTGTGTGTCCTGTTTGTGTATGTGCGTATTTATGTATTTGTGCGCTCACGCTCTCGTGTGTGGGTGGCAGCCAAGTCCCAGGTTATTTTAAAGTGCAACGCTGAGCGGTCCAAAAAAAAAGTAAAAAAAAAATATTCGACGATATCAGATGAATATTTAAATAACCTGACCTCCTTTGCTGACCCTTTGCGTATATTTAATCGGCGTACATTTAATCGTATATTTATTTATTTGGTCAACTCTTTTTAATTGGGAGTGAGTCTGCATTCTAATCGCTTCAAAGTGGTGGGTCTTGGTTTGTCGCTTTTTTTTTATTTTTTTTTATTTTTTGTCTCGTTGTCATATTCCCAATCTGCCGTGTGGTCGTTGATTGTTTCAAGGGTTGTGATTGATGAATTGATTTGCTGATCGTTATATATAATCTACCTACAGTTATATACAACTATATACAACTCATCTACAACTAGTAGATGCAACTTACCTACAACTATATACAACTCATCTACAACTAGTAGATGCAACTTACCTACAACTATATACAACTCATCTACAACTATATACAACTCATATACAACTAGTTGCAACTGAATCCGCCACTATACACGACTCATCTACAACTAAATATACAACTTACCTACAACTATGTACAACTCATCTACAACTAGATACAACTGAATCTACAACTATATACAACTCATCTACAACTAGATGCAACGGAATCTACAACTAGATGCAACGGAATCTACAACTAGATGCAACGGAATCTACAACTAGATGCAACTGAATCTGCAACTATATACAACTCATCTACAACTAGATGCAACTGAGCCTACAACTGTATACAACTCATCTACAACTAGATGCACCTGAATCTACAACTGTATACAACTCATTTACAACTAGATGCAATTTATATACAACTATATACAACTCATTTACAACTAGATGCACCTGAATCTACAACTATATACAACTCATTTACAACTAGATGCACCTGAATCTACAACTATATACAACTCATTTACAACTAGATGCACCTGAATCTACAACTGTATACAATTCATCTACAAGTAGATGCAACTGAATCTACAACTGTATACAACTCATCTACAACTATATACAACTTATACAATCATTCTTATTGTAGGTTTTGTTGGAGCAGAATAAAAATATAATATTTAAGTTTATTTTCGTAAGAAAACTAATCAGTGTTTCTTTTGTAATGCTGACTACTGATATTTTGAAGGTATTTTTTTCCAATATGTATTTAATCAGAATATTGTGAACAAATAATAATTTTAATGAAGGAATTGTTAAATATACACCTTACAGGTCTTCATTATATTC
>NC_061088.1:5494307-5529307 GCF_015104395.2 Macrobrachium nipponense | reverse complement strand
TTGTTTTCCTTCTTTAGCTTCTCATTTTATATTTTTTTTCTCTCTTTCTTCACCATTTCCTACTATTCATCCTTTTCAAATCTTGTGATCTTTTTTTTTTTTTTGCATTTCTTTACCCCTCCGTCTTTTTATCTTCTCATTTATCCCCATGCTCTTCTTTCGTCCTTCTTCCTCCTCATTAATTCCTTTTGTTTTTCTCCTTTTTATTTTTTTACTATTCCTCCTTTTCAATCTTTTGATCTCTCTTTTTCTTGTTTTTTTTCTTGCATTCCTTCCCTCCTCCGTCTTCTTTTCTTCTCATTTATCAGCATGCTCCTCTTTCCTTCTTCTTCCTCCTTCTCCTCAATTCCCTTTATTTTCCTCCTTTTATTTATTTTTCCTCTCCCTCTTTCGTACTCACTTCCGACTCTCGTACCTTCAAGTTCCTCTTCTCACCTAATCTTTCTTTATTTTGCATTCCTCCTCTTCCCCTTCTTCTCATTTATCGTCCCGTTCCTCTTACCTCCTTCCTGACATTTTCCTCCTTTTATTCTCCTTATTTTCATTTCCTCCCCTCCACCTTTTTATTTTCTTCATTCATTCTTCTCTTTCTCCCCTTACTCATTTATCTTCCTGTTCCTCGTATCTCCTTTATCTTCCTTTTATTCTCCCTAGTTTCATTTCTTCCCCTCCATCTTTCATTCTTTTCATTCTCCTTTTATTCCCCTTCTCATTTATCGTCCTGTTTCTCGTATCTCCTTCCTTACATTTTCCTCCTTTTATTCTCCTTATTTTCATTGTTTCCCCTCCATCTTTTATTCTTTTATATTCTCCTTTTATTCCCCGTTCATCACCTTCTGCTTCGTCTCCCAAAAGTAGGTTTCCCTTCGTCTCTTCTCATTTTTATCCTCCTGCTCCTCTTCTCTTATCCCTGACGCCTTCCTCCTCTCTCTCTCTCTCTCTCTCTCTCTCTCTCTCATTCCTTTCATTTCCTCAAGTAGGTCATCTTTGGTCTCGAGTGTTTATAAAAAAGGTCGAAAATCTGTTAAGGACTTCCGCCGAATAATTCGGCGGGGGGTAGGGGGTGGGGTGGGTGGGTAGGGGGTGCCATGTGGGCCATGTGGACATTTTTCGGTGAGATAATGCATCCCTTCTACGAGATTTTTTTCCTGGTGGGGAGCTTTTTTTTTTTTTTTTTTTTTTTTTTTTTTTTTTTTTTAATCTATCTCATGCATTAGACGGCTACTTACGGCACTTAGTAGCAATTTTTTTTTTTTTTTTTTTTTTATTTTTTTTTTTTTTTTTTTTTTTTTGCTTTTACGCTTCTTGTGATGCATATTTCTGTATGTGTGTTTTTTTCTATTATTTTTTTTTTTCGTGATAGGGTGTTTGTTCCTATCTCTTTCTTCACCATTTCCTACTATTCATCCGTTACGGCCACATAGGAGTTTTTTTTTTTACCGTTTTTTTATGATGATTTGTGTGTATTTGATTTTCGCTTCCTTCATTAATAGTTACTTACGGTCACTTGAGAGCTACTTTTTTCACTGTAGTGCTTTGTATGATTATTTGTGTGCTGGTTTTTTTATTCGTCGTATCATCTCATGCATTAGAAATTACTTATGGCAACTTAAGAGACACTCTTTTAACTTTAGTTATTTTTGTGACAATAATTTGTGTGTGTTTGTGTATGTTTTTTTTTTTGTGGGGGGGGGGGTGCATTAGATGTTATTTACAACACTTAATAACCATTTTTTTTCACTTTTACATTTCATATGTTATTGATTTTTTTTCTCTTTTTTTTGCACTAGAGATTATTTATAGCCACTTAGAGCTACTTTTTTTCACTTTGAAGCACTTTTATACTAATACCTTTTTTTTTTTTTGGGGGGGGGGGGGCGGATAGAGGTGGACCAAATTCAAAGGTACGAAAGTGCTACACAAAATGGGGTTTGCGTCAACAAATTGAGAATTTGGCTAATAACTGGCGTTCGGTGTTGTTATTGTTGTTACAATTTTATGGAGTTATGACATCATCTTGTCTTCATTATTGTTGTTAATATTTGATATTATTATTCTTGTGCATTTGCTATCTTTTTCTCGTGTGTTATTATTATTACTATTATTATTATTATTATTATTATTATTATTATTTTATTATTATTATTATTTGGTAGGAGATCCATAAAGGTGAGACTGTATTATTATTATTATTATTATTATTCATTATTATTATTATTATTATTATTATTATTATTATTATTTATTATTATTAATATTGAATGTTTAATTAAATTTGTGCATGCATTTTATTACTTTTGTAATTAGTGATATATTGTTATTTAGTGTTTAAGATTTTATATTAATAATAATTTTATTGCTTTTATTGCAGAATTAGTTTTATAACTGAAACTCTCTCCACCGCTATTATTATTATTATTATTATTATTATTATTATTATATTATTATTATTATTATTATTATTATTAGCAGTTGATGTCGTTAACGTTTAATTTCTATATAATAATAATAATAATAATAATAATAATAAATAATAATAATAATAATAATAATAATAATAATACCACTTTTTTGTAATTTTTCTATTGAATTATTGATGATGATGATGATGATGATGATGATGATGATGAGGATGATGATGATTTATATTATTATTATTATTATTATTATTATTATTTTATTATTATATATAAAAAATTAAACGTTGATAATATCCAAACTGCCAATTAGTAATAATAATAATAATAATAATAATAAATAATAATAATAATAATAATAATAATAATAATAATAATAATATTAATAATAATAATAATTACATCAGAAAGCAACCCGACGGAGAGAGGATATAGAAGAAGATTGGTCAACATCTGGAATGAGAGGAATAACACCCCCAAACAGAGCAGAGGCTGGGCAGACCAAAAGTAAGGAACATAAAGAAAAAAGAACTGGCTCTCTCCCAACAGAAAAGAGAAGAACTGGAAAGGGGAAAAACAAAAGTCCGACACGACAACGAATTACACGAAGACGAACTGAGAGCGATGCCACAGAAGACGACCCAGGGAGGATGAGGTATCAAACAACGACACACGAAAGAACACCGACGAAGTAACAGAAGAGGACGGAACATGGGTAGAAAAGATTAGACAATGGATGGAGCCAGATACAGAGAGAACAAAGATCCCCTCCCATGAAAGCTACAAACACAAGAAATTAAGGGAGAAAACAAGTGAGGTCAATGAAATAATGGGCCTAATACACACCACCAGTATCACAGAAACAAATAACTTGACATATGCAGGAGCAAGATTAAGTAGCAGACCTGATGGGGATTCGAACACCAACACCACCGTCACCAAACCCAACAGAAACCAAGACACAACCTCCTTGGAAAGGCGCCTGGAAAAGCAAATCATGGTGATGAGATCTGAATTGAGTAAACTGAAAAGAGATGGCACAAAAAAGGCTAAGAAGCAAGAAAACAAGGGAGGAACTCAACGAGAAATACAAAGTACAAGAGAGGGGACTAAAAAACACAATAGAAGATGTAAAACAGAGGCTTAAGGCCAAAGCACACAAGATCCAACGGTACATGAACAGGAATAGGGATACCAACAGAACAACTATTTCGGAACCAAAACCAGAAAAAGACTATACAGCCAACTAAGAGGGGGAAGACAACCACCCAGAAATTCCTGAAGCCGAATCAAGTAAGAGACTCTGGGAAAACATATGGAGCAATCCGGTATCACAACAAAAAACTGCCAACATGGCTCAGGAGTCAAGGAAGAAGAAACAGGGAGAATAAAACAAAGATTCACAGACATCACGACAGACACAGTCAGACACCCAACTAAGAAAATGCCAAAACTGGAAAGCCCCAGGTCCGATGAAGTCCATGGATACTGGCTCAAAAACTTCAAGGCCCCCCTACACCCACGAATAGCAGAAACAACTCCAGCATTGTATCTCAAAATCACCGCACACCCAAATGGATGACCACAGGAAGAACATCCTCTAGTACAAAAAGACAAGAGTAAGGGAAATATAGCCAGTAACTACAGGCCTATCACCTGGCCTACCAATAATGTGGAAGTTACTACTGGGTATCATCAGGTGAAAGGCTATACAACTACCTAGAGGAGACAAACACCATCCCCCACCAACAGAAAGGCTGGGGGGCTGCAGAAGGAAGTGTAGGGGGGCACAAAAGACCCGGCTCCTGATAGACAAAATGGTAATGAAGAACAGTAGGAGAAGGAAAACCAACCTAAGCATGGCATGGATAGACTATAGGAAAGCCTTCGACATGTAACCACACACATGGCTAATAGAATGCCTGAAAATATATGGGGCAGAGGAAAATACCATCAGCTTCCTCAAAAATACAATGCGCAACTGGAATACAATACTTACAAGCTCTGGAAAAAGGACTAGCGAGGTTAATATCAGGAGAGGAGGGATCTTCCAGGGCGACTCACTGTCCCCACCCCCCTACTCTTCGTAGTAGCCATGATTCCCATGACAAAAGTACTACAGAAGATGGAATGCTGGGGTACCAAACTCCAAGAGAAAGAGGCAACAAAATCAACCAATCTGATGTTCATGGACGACATCAAGCTGTATGTAGAGCATCAAGGGAATAGATACCCTAATCCAGACTGTAAAGGATTGTATCTGGGGGACATCAGGATGGAGTTTGGAATAGAAAAATGCGCCCTTAGTCAACATACAATAAAAAGGCCAAAAAGTATAAACGAGAACTGAAGGATAAAGCTACCAGATGGGAGCAACATCAAACACATAGATGAGACAGGATACAAATACTGGGAATAATGGAAGGAGGGTAGATTATAAAACACAAGAGATGAAGGACACGATCAGGAAAGAATATATGCAGAGACTCAAGGCGATACTCAAGTCAAAACTCAACGCGGAAATATTGATTAAAAGCCATAAACACATGGGCTAGTGCCAGTAATCAGATACAGCGCAGGAATAGTGGAATGGACGAAGGCAGAACTCACGCAGCATAGATCAGAAACAGGAAACAAATGACAATACACAAAGCACTACACCCAGAGCAAATACGGACAGACTATACATAACACGAAAGGAAGGAGGGAGAGGACTACTAAGATAGAGGACTGCGTTTCGACATCGAAAACAGAGCAACTGGGGCAATATCTTGAAAACCAGTGAAGAACGAGTGGCTAAAAGAGTGCATGGGAAGAAGACTAATAAAAGTAGACGAAGACCCCAGACAATATTACAGAGACAGGAGAAAGACAGAAAGAACACAGAGGAATGGCACAACAAACCAATGCACGGACAATACATGAGACAGATAAAGAACTAGCCAGCGTGACAATTGGCAATGGCATACAAAGGGGAGAGCTAAAGAAGGAAACTGAAGGAATGATAACAGCGCACAAAGAACAGGCCCTAAGAACCAGATATGTTCAAAGTATGATAGACGGAAATAACATCTCTCCCCTATGTAGGAAGTGCAATACGAAAAATGAAACCATAAACCACATAGCAAGTGAATGCCCGGCACTTGCACAGCACCAGTACAAAAGAGGCATGATTCAGTGGCAAAAGCCCTCCACTGGAGCCTGTGCAAGAAACATCAGCTACCTTGCAGTAATAAGTGGTACGAGCACCAACTAAGGAGTGATAGAAAACGATCAGGCAAAAGATCCTCTGGGGACTATGGTATCAGAAAACGGATAGGGTGATACGTGCAAACAGACCAGACGTGACGTTGATTGACAAAGTCAAGAAGAAAGTATCACTCATTGATGTCGCAATACCATGGGACACCAGAGTTGAAGAGAAAGAGAGGGAAAAAAATGGATTAAAGTATCAAGATCTGAAAATAGAAATAAGAAGGATATGGGATATGCCAGTGGAAATCGTACCCATAATCATAGGAGCATAGGCACGATCCCAAGATCCCTGAAAAGGAATCTGGAAAAAAACTAGAGGCTGAAGTAGCTCGGGCTCATGCAGAAGAGTGTGATCCTAGAAACGGCACACATAGTAAGAAAAGTGATGGACTCCTAAGGAGGCAGGAATGCAACCCGGAACCCACACTATAAATACCACCCAGTCGAATTGGAGGATGTGATAGAGCAAAAAAAAAAAAAAAAAAAAAAAAAAAATTAAAAAAAAAAAAAAAAAAAAAAAAATAATATAATAATAATAATAATAACTAATAATAATAATAATACACTTTTTTTGTAATTTTTCGATTAATTATATTATTATTATTATTATTAATATTATTATTATTATTATTTATTATTATTATTATTATTATTACAACCAGCAAGAAATTCACAGAGAATATCTCCATCTCATTGTGAAGTTCATTCTCGACGATTGAAGACCTTCTCACTCATGCATTATCAGGCGTCGAGACTTTTGGGCGTTTCCCCCACCCCCCCGGGCGGATCGAAGTGTGATTTTCTTCCGCCTGAATAAAGAATAAAAATTATGCAAAAGGGCGCCTGTGTGCTTCGAATTTTTGGCTGATAATCTTGGAGTCCTGAAGCCGTTTCTTGGTTCTTACTCGAAAACGCCTCTAATTAGTCTAGGAGATTCCTGATGTTTTTATTTATATCATTTATTTATTTATTTATTTATTTATTTATTTATTATTTTTGCAATTATGTTGGTTGTTTGATATCTAGAGGTTGGTATTTTATTATTTTTTTTATTTATTTTTTTGGTATTTTAGTTCAAATGCAGAATTTAAAAAAAAAAAAATCCTGATTTTTTTTTGTTTTTTTTTTTTCTTTTTTTTTCAACCATGAATTCAGCCATGGATCAAAAGTCTTCTTACGATCGAGGTCAGGTCAGGTCACTTGATCTTGAAGTTCCCGGCGTCCCGTCTCCTCTGAGATCTCGGGGTTAAAAAAAAAAATAATAGGCTTTAGAAATTGATCTCGTCTGCATTATAAAGCAGTTTCAATGGGCGTTTGCTTTGATACCCAGAGGAATGCGAGTTTATTTTTTTTTTTTTTTTTTTGCTTGACTTTTTTTTTTTTTTTGTTTTTTTTTTGCTTGACTTTTTTTATTGCTTGACGTTTTTTTTTTCTTGCTTGGCGTTTTTCTAGCGGTTTTTTTGCTTGTTGGTTGCATTGAACGTTTGTATCAATGTCTTTTTTTTCGTGATTTGTTTGTTAGTTTGTGTGTGTTTATTTAATTCCGGGCGTTCGTGTAGGTAATTTTCCTGTTTTGTGGGAGTTAAGAGAGAGCCGCATTAGATGCGTTAAGTATACATATATATTTATACACACAACATTATTTTATATATAGATATATATATATATATATATATTATATATATATATATATGTGTGTGGGTGGTGTGTGTGTTGTATGTATGTATATATATATAATATATATATATATATATATATATATACATACATATACATATATATATAAATATATGAGTATGTGTATTTGTTTATTTATGCATGCATATTTGATTATGTAGATATAAGAGTCAAATATGTCTGAATTTGTGTCATCTTTTCCCTGATAAGTAATATAGTCATTTATGCACCGAGTTAATTTCAGAATCGCCTGCTTAATTTAACTGTAATCATAAAAACCGAGCATTATGTATTCAGCCTTCTTCGTGTGGTCGAATCTTAAAGTTTACTCAAATTTAACCCAAGATGTTTTTGAGAGTTATAAAGGTATCGATAAACCGTGGTGTAATCGGTTGTTGGCTGTAACCTGTGACAGCAAGAGTCTCTCTCTCTCTCTCTCTCTCTCTCTCTCTCTCTCTCTCTCTCTCTTCGCGGCGTGAGACACGTCGTAAAAAGGAAAGTCCATTAAAGTTTAGATGTTCGCGCATGCGCTCAAATCTCATTATTTAAACAGGCAGGATAAAGCATAAAGCTAGTTCTCTCTCTCTCTTTCTCTCTCTCTCATGCCTTTGATGAAGCGAATGATGAATTTCTACCTGGTTTTTACTCGGTTGTTGTTTTGCGGAGAGAGAGAGAGAGAGAGAGAGAGAGAATAACTGCCGTGAGTGAAGATTACTTGAACAAAATTGTATGGTAGTAAAAGCATATCTTTGCCGTACCTATCCATAAGAATTCTCTCTCTCTCCTCTCTCTCTCTCTCTCTCTCTCTCTCTCTCTCTCTCTCTCTCAAAAGCTTTATTTTACTTTCCCTTGAGACTGAGTTTGCTGGACATCAGGGTACCGGAGATTTCAATGCCATCGGTACGAGCAAAGACTGGAGTCTCAAGTTTCAATATGGGACGGGTATCCTGATGTCCATATGTAGCCCAGACCCGCAGAAAGGAGGAATAATGGAAGGGGAAGGAGGCCGTACAGTTGCTATTGAAGGGCAAAAAATTATATTGTGGCAAGCGCTTCTTTGTATCGAGTTGTTCAATGTGTGATTTTATGGGGCATTTATTGTGTCCTAGGTCAGACGTAGTACAAATTTTCACCTCATATATGTTATACATACACATATTATGTATATAATTATATATTTAGGATATATATATATATATATATATATATATATATTATATATATATATATATACATATGCATATATATATATATATAGATATATATTATATATTATATATATATATATATATATATATATATATATATATATATACACATACAGGGTGTCCATAAAATGCCATTACAAGCAATAAATACTTGTAATGGCACTGGGAATTTGATTTAGGACGCCCTCTATATATATATATATATATATATATATATATATATATTATATTATATATATATATATATATATATATATATATACCCACGTATCCAAAAGCGTGGTTTTATTATTATTATTATTATTATTATTAATTATATTTATTATTATTAGTATATTATATTTTATTATTATATATTATTATGATTTTATTATTGGGGATATATTATGATAGGCAATTCGCTCCAACTTCAAGTCCCATGGGATTGTAGTATATTAGAAAAAGACACGTATCAACCCTTATTTCTGTATCACATAACGAAAAAACTAAAAAAAAAAAAAATCATAAGAAAATTACAGACCGAATATATAATTCTTCACTTTCTGTCCAGAAAAAACATTAAAAAATTCGTCCGTTTCTTCCTTGGCGAACCGAAAACGCTAAATGCACATAAGGTAAAAAGTCCAGCTCCTATTGGTGCGATTACCGTCCTTCTGTCCAAGGTGGTGGGACTCGGAATTACTGTATGGGGGAATATGGGAATGCGGCTGTACCATTAGTCATGGTGCATTACGAGGGAGAAAAGGTATGGGTTAATGGGTATTATCCCATAGGGGTTTATTTAAGGGGGGGAAGGGGGGGGGGAGGGGGTTGGAAACAGATGCCTCATTTATTATTATCTAATGGGTGGTTTCGGGCTTTGTGTTTATGCTTTATTATATAATTAACATTATATTTACACACACACACACACATATACATATAGGATATATTTTTATATATATATATATATATATATATTATATATATATAAATTATATATATATATATATATAAATATTATATATATATATAATATATATATATAATATATATATACATATATCACTTTAGTACGTGATTAATTTGTCACACATATCCACAGGTGAAAAATAAGAGACGGGGTATAGGTCCTGACCAGTTTTGACTTTATTTCCAAGCATGACGATATACTGATACATAGTATTAGTAGTATATATACTATTTTGTGACTTATAATACTATGTATAAGTCCTATGTCAATAGCTTTGAAATAAAGTCGAAACTGGTCAGGACCTACACCCAGCTTCTTATTTTCACCTATAAGTTTCTTTGTTGGATATATATATATATATATATATATATATATATATATATTTTATACTTATATTTATATTTATATATATGTATATATATACATATATATATATATATATATATATATATATATATATATATATTTTTGTATACACGTATGTACAGGGTGTCCATAAAGTCCCAGTACCATTACAAGTATTTATTATCCAGAATGGTACTGGGACTTTATGGACACCCTGCATATATATTATATATATTTGTGTGTGCGTCACAAAAATCCGATTAGACGGACGGAAGTCTTCCAGAATCCTCTCTTCCAGTTCCTCTCCAAACCGCCATCCTAGGCTCCGGTGACCCTTATAGAGGAATTTTCTGCCAATTCAACTCCTTAGAAGATATCGGCTTCCAGGCTTCCAGCCCATCCATCACCTGCTGGACTTTCCCAACTCCTCTCCATCTTTTCTGAAAGTAAATAAAAAATTTTATTTCTTCGCGTCTTTCATTTTAATTGTGGAGTTGTGGTTGTTTTTTATATATTTCTTTATTCTGCGTGGCCAGGTATATGTTTTGTTGGTTTAAATATGATTTATTTAATTTTTTTATGTGCGGAATGAGATGGTCAGTCTGGCAAAGTAATAAAAAATATGACTAGTCATAATAAGTTTATCAGATTCAATTGACGTACGATACATAAACAGGCAATTACACGTTCATCCATTGTATATATATATATATATATATATATATATATATATATATATATATAGATATATATATATATATATATACATATATTATATATATATATACATATATAAGATATGTATATATATATATATATATATATATATATATTATATCTATACATATAGTATTATATATATAACTATATATCATATATATATATATATATATATATATATATATATATATATATATATATATATATTCATACACACAGTGTGTTGTGTGACAGAATGTATGGGTACATCCGTATAGATTTCTGTTCATAAATATTAGCAATTTTTCAGAAGCACTCGGTACCTTACTATTGAGTACACATTCATGCATAATTCTAAGTCACTCTTAACACACACACATCTATATATGAGGATGTAATCCACAACGATGTAAACTTCTTCTGTAGTTATATAAAATATTACATTTTTCTTGTTCAGTAAGTTACAGCTTTCGACCATCAGCTGTTCCGTCTTGTTCGCTACAATACTGACGATTTTTATATCATATATCATTGTGGATTTTATCCCCAGTTACTTGGAGGTACGACAAAGTACGTAGCTCCTGCGTATGTATATATAATATACTATATATATATATATATATATATATATATATATATATATATATATATGTATATATATAGATATATATATATATATATATATATATATATATATATTATATACATATATATAGTATATATATATATATATATATATATATATATAGATTTAGATATAGATATAGATATAGATATTATATATATATATATATATATATATATATATATATATATATATATATATGCTTTGGATACATACATACATACATAAAGGTGTTGGTCAATCGAAACCGTCCTTACCAGTCTCGCTGACAACTAGATCCCAATGATTATCATTATTCCATCAGCAAAGACGGCTCATTGTCATTTTACCGAGATCGGTTGCGAGAAATGGATCTGCTCGTGCATTCTTTAGGCGTCATCTTGCGCATGCGCAGTGTGTGTCAGTAACGGGAGTTGCTTGTTCGTATTCGATTGATCGATTAGGGGAACGAGGTGTTGTCACGGGTGCCAACAGAAGGTCATAGATGGAGAAAGACGGCACTAGTTTGAAAATAGATTAATGAAGATTGTAGGTAAACAGTTCTTCCATATATGTAAGTAGGCGTGGCTCATATTGGAATGAATTACGCCTTAAAATCATAGCAAGCATTGAAAATAAATTACATAATTATAACAAGGACATAATTTAAACAAAAATCATAATTTTATTTAAGTTGGTAAACTTCCATTTTGATATAAACAAAGTTATTTTTCTTGTAAGGGATACGGAAAGACTATAACTACCATCCTCATCCTGGCAGTTAACGCGACGAAACAAGAAGCACCATTGATACGAACATTCAGCAAAAAAAAAAATCAGAATAAATTGATAGGTAAATCATTCAATAAGTAAAAATAGATAAATAAATAGGTATATTAGTAAATAAGCAAATAACTAGATCCAAAACTTGTCGATAGGGAAAACGGGTTGATGTAGAAGGTATTAATAAAAGCAGAAGCAAATATCTTACAAAATACCTGTCACGAGATAATATTATCCTGGACAGGCCACGCACCAGAATGTCATTTGGCCTATGAATGTGTAAGCAGGTCGCATTAGTACCCTGATTGTTCTGCGTCTCTCCTCATTTTCATTCGCCCTCAATCTGAAACCTGATTTGTACGTAAGCGCTCTTGAATGCCATTTCATGCTCGTGCGCATTTAGCCAACGACGACAACTGTGCTGTCTGTCGCCAAAGGAATTACAATAACAACAAAAATAACTAAAATATTCGAGCTGTTGCCAGTTTGGTCATTGTTCCATCTCGCCGATAATATTACCAGGAACTAGAGTAGGTTCACATCAACCGTGCAGCGCCTCAGTGGCGTGGTCGGTTTGGTCTTGGACTACCACTTCGGTGGCCGAGAGTTCGATTTTCGGGCATTCCATTGAGGAGTCAGAGATGCGTATTTCTGGAGTTAGAAGTTCACTCTTGACGTGGTTCGGAAGTCACGTAAAGCCGTTGGTCCCTTTGTTGAATAACCACTAGTTCCGTGCAACGTAAGAAAACCATACAAATAAACAAACAAACACATCAACCGTGCATCTAATGTCAAGGCCAGTCCCTTACGACACTCCTGATTGGCTGTCGATAAGCCAATCACGGGGCTGGAAACTCTCAGTCTCTCTCGAGAGTTCACATAGGCAGGATATATGTTCCACCTCTCCTGAGGGATACGTCTTTCAAAAATATCTTTCGGGAGAGGTGGAACATACATCCTGCCTATGTGAACTCTCGAGAGAGACTGAGAGTTTTCAGCCCTGTGATTGGCTTACCAACAGCTTATGAGAAGTGTCGTAAGGGACTGGTCTAGACATCAGATGCACGGTTGATGTGAATCTACTATTGTTGTATTATATTACTCTTCAGTTTTTTTTATATATTCTTCCGGCCGTTATTGACATCAACAGAATGTTTTTGTAACAGAGAAATTTGATATATCATAAAAGTTAAATCCAATGTTTATAAAATTTCTCACCAATAACAATGTCGCCAACATCTTTGTTCTCGTCACCAACGGTGTCACCAGGGGTTCTGACTCGCGTCACCAACAATACGAGCTTCGTATTCACCAACAGCAGCAGCTGTATTAACTCTAATAATTAACTGAAACCGTCAACACAATTACCTGTCAGTAATTGCCATTTTGCCATAAGCTATCAATTCGTTTTACCTTGACTTAACACCAGAAATTTTGAGTGATTTCAACGCATTCAACAGTGTTCACTCATTACTCATACGTGTATGTATGAATTGAAATGTGAATATATGTATGTATGTATGTATGTATTTCAAGAGAAAGAGCAAATCAGTGTCAAAGAAATGAAACTCCTAAGGCTGTTTTCACAGGCACTCCCATTCATTCTCTCTCTCTCTCTCTCTCTCTCTCTCTCTCTCTCTCTCTCTCAGATCTTCATTAACTTCCCGTATATTTGGGGGGTACCATGTACTTCCATCTCTCTCTCTCTCTCTCTCTCTCTCTCTCTCTCTCTGCTGGGAAATGGGGAGTGAAATGGGGGGCTATGTGGTGGTGGTGTGGGAGGGGGGAGCAGTCCCCCCCTTTCCCCCTCAGCTATATGCTAGTATGACAAGATGTTCACACACACACACGCACGCACACACTGACATTCCACAGTTGAAGTATAGGGTTACACACTGAGCTCAGGTAGACCTCAGAGAGAGAGAGAGAGAGAGAGAGAGAGAGAGATTCTAGGCTTTCCTCATTCTGGCTCAACTCGCATTCCTTCCTCAACAGGTTGGTGTTGTGACTGGCCGTCTTTATATGTTAATTTAGCAATTTCATCTCTCTCTCTCTCTCTCTCTCTCTCTCTCTCTCTCTCTCTCTCTATAGTTCTTCTGCTTCACCTTCATTTCTCATTGTCAGTTTAAATGGTTTTTTTATTTCGTTAATTTTCTTTACATTTCTTTGCATTGTTAGTTTTAATCCATTTTTTATACTTTCTTTAGCTTTCGTTACGTTTCAGTTGAAATGATCTTCTCCATTTGAACGTTGAGTGTTGCGTAATACGAACGCTTGTTTTTTCTTAACTTTTTTTACTAGTAAAGAAAAGGGGGGCGGGGGGGAGGCGGGTGTTAAATGTAAATAATTATACATTATATTTAGTATTACTCCTGCCTTTTGGTGCGCATTGCTCTATTGTAAAATTCCTTTAGATCGTAATTGTTAGGTTTGTATCTCTGTTGCGTTCCAGATCCTGCCAGTGAACATGATTTTTTTTATACGTAATATCAGCTAACTTTTTTCCTCTAATTCCATAGTATGGGTTGTTGCAAATAATTCACTACGGTTTTTCGCTTACTCGGGGAGTAAGCCTACGAACTACTTTGTCGTTGTTGTTCTTTTTTTTGGGGGTGGGGTGGTGGTTAAGAAATCCTGAAAATGTCTGAAAAAGGTGTTTCACGTTGAGTTAAAGATACAGGAATTTTACGATAGAATATATGATTTATTTATTAGATTGAAAATGTAAAAAATAAATGATATGCATGTCAAACAGTACAGAACTCTTATTTCTGATAAAATACAGCTTCTTTATTTTAATTTTCGTTGGTGTAACAACGCTCTATTTTACCGTAGAGTTAAGCACGCGCCCTGAGTAAGCTGGAGGTCGGATCACGCCTTGTTTCAAAAACGGTTAGATATTTTTTATATATACTTCATATCTACCTAACCATTTTTTCCTCAGATTTCATAGTAAAGGTTATTGCAAATAATCCACTATGGTGTCTTTCATACAGTAAATATATATATATATATATATATATATATATATATATATATATATATATATATATATATAGTATATATATATATATATATATATATATATATATATATATATATATATATATATATATATAATATATACTGATTATCTAGCTCTTTTTTTCAAATTTCCCAGTAAAGGTTATTCCAAATAATCCACAAGTTTTCTTTCATAAACAGCTATATATTTTTATATATACACGAAATGCTTAAGTATTTTTTTCTATTTCTCAGTAAAGGTTATTGAAAATAATTCACCACGGTTTTCTTTAATAACCTTTTATATATTATTTATATATACGAAATGCCAAAGTATTTTTTTTTTACAAATTTCCCAGTAAAGGTTATTGCAAATAATCCATTACGGTTTTCTTTCACAAACAGCTATATAATCTTTTTTATATATGCGAAATATCTAGCCAATTTTTTTCCTAATTTCTTAGTAAAGGTTATTGAAACTAATTCAATACGGTTTCTTTCATAAACAGCTATATATATTTTTTATATATACGAAATACCTAAATATTTTTTTTTTCTAATTTCTCAGTAAAGGTTATTGCAAATAATTCACCACGGTTTTCCTTCGTAAACTTTTATATATTTTTTTATATATACGAAATATCTAGCCATTTTTTTTCTAATTTCTTAGTAAAGGTTATTGAAAATAATCCACAACGGTTTTCTTTCCATTAACTATTCATTCATCTAAAATTGCTTGCATATCTGTCATGCAATCTTGTGGTCGACAATATCGCGTACATATTTCTTTCACCTATCAAACAATGGCATTTGTAATATTGTATATTTATGAAAAAAAATCTCCGCACGTCCTATTTTGTCAGATATGCAACTTTCATCGTCTAGTCTTTCTTTTTTTACGAGGCGAAGCTTTGTATTGTGTAGAATCCTACTTCCTTTTATCATCCTCTGGTCTTGTTTTTGCATCGAGCGGCTCTGAATAAAGTCTGTGGGTTGCCCTTTCCGTCGGCCTATTATTACACCACTCATTCCTAAATAAAAAAAATAAATAAATAATATTTCACTCATTCTTAGGTTTTATTCTCATAAGTTTTGCCATAGATAAAAATACAATTTGAATAGCCCTTTCCGTCGGCCTCCCCATGCATCACGATGTCCACTATTAAAAAAAACTCCCATAATAAAACAATAATATAAAAAAAACTAACACTTCTCCTTTTCTGTCTTATCCTTCTGGATAGAGCCATTGAATCGCCCATTCCGTCGGCCTCTCTTTAAAGACGCCCTCTCCCACATTAAAAAAAGAAAAAAAATAGGAAAAATAAATATACCATAATGTCGTCTTGACATGATTGGTGTCGCTTGACAATCCACGACAACCAGTAATGATGAATTCACCTGCCAGAGATCGCGTGATGTGTGTTTACATTGAATATCCTATGAGGTCTGATTGCATCGTAGTCGTGCATGCGCTTGTGCTGCTTGCTTGTTTCTCTCTCTCTCTCTCTGCCCTCCTCTGTGTCTCTCTCTCTCTCTCTCTCTCTCTCTCTCTCTCCTCTCTCTCTATATATATATATATATATATATATATATATATATATATATATATATTATAGTAAATCTTAAAACTTATAATTTTGAATTACCCTCCACTTAACCAGTAACAATTTTTAATTCTCTCTCTCTCTCTCTCTCTCTCTATCTCTCTCTCTATCTATATATACTAGTATATATATATAATATACTATAATATATATATATATATAGATATAGATATACTATATATATATTATATATATATATATTATATATATATATATATATATATATACATAGTCAATCTTAAAACTTAAAACTTATAATTTTGAATTACCCTCCACTTCCAGTTGTCTATTTTTCATTCTTCTCTCTCTCTCTCTCTCATCTCTCCCTCTGGCGGTCTGTCAATCGCAACTCTGCCCTGTTGTCGATCACAGTCTCACTATTTACGAGGTGCGTTCGAACGCAGCATTCCAACGCTTTTGCGATGCGCGGATGTTTTTTGGTGGTGGCGCTGGGCCGTTTTTTGGAAGTGACACGATGTTTGACCCCTTTTCCACCCTTTTTTTTTTTTTCTTTGATGCTTTGATGCGTTTTGCTCTCTCTCTCTCTCTCTCTCTCTCTCTCTCTCCCTCTCTCACATAAACACACATAAACACCAATACACCCCCACACCCACACACACACACACACACACACACACACACACACACATATATATAGATATATATATATATATATATATATATATATATATATATATATATTTATATATATAGTATTTATATATATATGGTATATATATATATTATGTATATATAAAAAATATATATATATATATATATATAGTATATATATATATATATATATTTTATTTATATATATATATGTATATAATATATATAATATATATATATATATATATATATATATCCTCATATATCCTAAGCATCCATAACCTTGTAAATCAATTTACATCCACTTACATCAATTATATCCTCTCAAAAACGGGCTATATACACTTCCAGATGTTTGCTCGTCTCTCTCTCTCTCTCTCTCTCTCTCTCTCTCCTCTCTCTCTCTCTCTCTCCATTTACCAGAGCAGGTATATAAAGTAAATTTCACGCTCCATCATCGTCCGTCAGTCACTTTTAGGAGAGGCTAGCTGGACTGTTCGCGTGCGCGCATGCGCAGAAGCGCCCAGGCGTGCGCAGGGTAACTTTCCCGCCACTGCGCAGCTGTTTGTGATTGATTTTAGATATACAGATAAATAGATTTAACATATAGATAAATAGATAGATAAATAGATATATAGATAGGTATATAGATATATGTAAGTATTTAATTATTGGTGGGATTGTTTTAATTATTAGTAGAAATAAAAGTCAGGTCATGTGGTATATGACTGCCATCTTTTCCCTCTCGACCCAAGTCGAGGGTCACCTGGGGAAGAATGGTCAGCCAGGTGAAGATGGCATTTATGATGACCCCCCCCCCCCTCCCCCCCCCCCCCCTCTCTCTCTCTCTCTCTCTCTCCTCTCGTCTTCTCTCTCTCTCTCTCTCTCTCTCCGAAATATTTGTAAGCCTTTCAGTATTAAACTTTTAAGTTTAGTTGAAACTCTCTCTCTCTCTCTCTCTGCTCTTTCTCTCTCTCTCTCTCTCTGGTTAAAAAAAGAAATTTTACACAACAGAAAACAGATAGTTATTGCAAACGATGAGAAATCCGGAGTGAAAACCAAGGTAAATTCCGGTGTGCCACAAGGTACGGTGTTAGCTGCAATACTGTTTGTTATTATGATTGAAGGACATAGACAGTAATGTTAAGGAATTCGGTAGGAGTAGTTTCGCTGATGACACAAGAATAAGCAGTAGAGAAATTACTTGTGATGAAGATAGGAACGCTCTACAAAGAGACCTTAACAAAGTATATGATTGGGGCAGCCAGAGGGTAAATAGGATGGTATTTAACTCTTGATAAATTTGAATCTCAATAAATTATGGAGACAGAGAAGTTTGAAAGCTATATGCATATAGGGACCTAATAATGAGACAATCACAAATAAGGAAGCAGTTAAAGACCTTGGTGTGATGATGAATAGGAACATGTTATGCAATGATCAATAGCCATTCTGTTGGCCAAAATGTAGAGCAAAAATGGGAATGTGTTACGGCACTTTCAAAACAAGAAAAGCTGAACACATGATTATGCATTATAAAACATATGTTCGTAGTCCACTTGAATATTGCAATATTCAAATATGCAAGAAAAGCTGAACACATGATATGGTACCCACACTATCAAAAGGATATTGCACAAATAGAGAGTGTACAAAGGTCCTTTACAGCTAGAATAGAAGAAGGTAAGGACCATGACTACTGGGAAAGACTACAACCCTTAAAATTATATAGTCTAGAAAGGAAAAGAGAACGATACATGATAATTCAGGCATGGAAACAGATAGAAGGAATAACAGAAAATATCATTGGAACTAAAAATATCAGGAAAGAGCAAGCACAGGTAGATTAATAGTCCGCCCAAACTATACCAGGAAAAATAAGGAAAGCACACAGGACATTAATCCACTACGCACCAGCATCGATAATGCAGCGTCTATTCAATGCGTTGCCAGCACATCTGAGGAATATATCAGGAGTGAGCGTAGATGTGTTTAAGATTAAGCTCGACAAATATCTAAGCTGCATCCCAGACCATCCAAGATTGGAAGATGCAAAATATACCGGAAGATGTACTAGTAACTCTCTGGTAGACATTAGAGCTGCCTCACACTGAGGGACCTGGGGCAACCCGAACAAGATGTAAGGTCTGTAAGGTCTCTCTCTCTCTCTCTCTCTCTCTCTCGAGATAGCCGCCCCAATTTTGACCCCTTGATCTTCGTGGTCATAAACGAGAAACTACATCGACCTGGAATTGTGTTGTCGAATATGATTCTGGTCGAATAAAAATTCTGTCTAACCTGTATAAGGGAAAACTTGATAGGTCTGAGGTGATAAGAGTGTTTAGAATTGATTATTTACTACTCTCTCTCTCTCTCTCTCTCTCTCTCTCTCTCTCTCTCTCTCTCTCTCTCTCTCTCTCTCTCCGGATCTTTGTAAGCCCCTTTTAGTATTATAACTTTAATTTTACTTAAAACAGTCTCTCTCGGTCTCTCTCTCTCTCTCTCTCTCATCTCTCTCTCGTCTCTCTCTCTCTCTCTCTCTCAGGTTTTTGTAAGCCTTCAGTATTATATTTTTAAGTTTAACTTAAAGAACTCTCTCTCTCTCTCTCTCTCTCTCTCTCTCTCTCTCTCTCTCAGGTTTTTGTAAGCCTTTCAGTATTATACTTTTTTTAAGTTTATTTAGAGAATTCTCTCTCTCTCTCTCTCTCTCTCTCTCTCTCTCTCTCTCTCTCTCTCTCAGTTTGCGATCTAAATTCCAAGAGATTTCTGATAATTGTCATCTGTAATTTTGACCATTTCTCCTCTGTCACCAATCTCCCCACCCCTCCCCTCTCCCCCCCTCCTTCCCCCCCCACCCACCCTCTCCCGTCGTTAATTATCATTCAAGACATTTTCACATCATTACAGACTTTAATGGATCCCGCGATGACCTCATCGACATGAGGAATGAGAGAGGAATTAATGAAAAGAGAGAGAGAGAGAGAGAGAGAGAGAGAGAGAGAGAGAGGAGAGAGAGTGGAACATTCGCTTTCCAATTTTTTTCTTCTCATGTTTTCGTCATTTGAGATTTAATTCGTGTCTGATATTTGCTTTTGAAATATTAATCTTAATATTAGTCTGAATGAGTTCTCTTCGCTAGAATGCTATTTTTATTTGTATATTTTTATTTAAATTATTTGCAATTTATGACATTTCGTTGTCAGGTTATAATAATAATAATAATAATAATAATAATAATAATAATAATAATAATAATAATAATGCTATATCATATATGTCAAATTTGAGATAAGTATTTAACGTCTCAATGGAGACACGTTGGAATGCGTAACGAAAACTCTCTCTCTCTCTCTCTTTAGTTTTCAAGACAATTTTTGCTCCCACTCTTATATGTTTATAAATTTCTTTCTCTCTCAATTTCTAAATGTATAAAAATACTACTGTCTCTACCTGTTCTAAATAAATCTTTCTGTCTTCTCTCTCTGTTTCTAAACTCACACACAGGCGCACTCTCTCTCTCTCTCTCTCTCTCTCTCTCTCTCTCTCTCTCTCTCTCTCTCTCTCTCTCTCTCTCTCTCAACCGACATACACACAAAAGCAACAGGAAGGCAGGCGCACCTGTTTTGCATAGAGCATCTCCCCTGGTTAATAGGGTTTTACTGTTCGACTTCGAAAGTAAATGGAAGTTATTAACGATGCTAGTCTACCCTGAATGGATTCTAGTTTCTCCTAGATGTATAATAGTCTTTCAACTAGAAGCTAGACAGCTCTAGGAAGCAATGGTTGAAAGTAATTGAAGTTGTGTAGAGTCGATGGAAAGTTTTTCTGTAGTGTGGGATTAGTGTGGAATTTCTGTTTGGGTGTGTGGACGTTTTCTAATATGGGTGTGAATATAAATATATTATATATATATATATATTATATATATATATATATATATATATATGATATACTAATAATAATAATAATAATAATAATAATAATAATAATAATAATAATAATAATAATAATAATAATAACAATAATAATAAAATAATAATAATAATAATAAAAGGAGCCCATAAAAACATCAAAATATAGAGAGAGAAATACTATATTTTAGAGAATGCTCTCTCCCTCTTCAGGTAGATGAATGAGAAAAATTACAGGAAAGGTGGTCCATCCAAAGGTAAGCCATGATTTTCCTTTAATCTTCTTAAGCGTCGGTTGAATGAAAACCTTGTTGATCATATCTGACTCCCATGCTCCCTTTGAGATATTCATTACCTGCCTCTCTTTAATCAAGGCAGATTCCATCATTGGACTCTTATACCTGCAGTTGCTGCTATAAATTATACGTTACAAATTCCAGTTTATTCTATGGTTATGTTCATTTATATGGTTAAAAATAGCTGAGTTCTGCTGTCCATACCTAACTGACCGTTTGTGCTGTATTAATCTCTGGGGAAGTGATTTTCCTGTAAATCCGATGCAAGATTGGTCACAGTCCAGGCATTGGATTTCGTAAACGCCTGTGTCCTTGGGGGATGTCTTTTGTTGGACGTTAATCAGGGATTTGGCTAAGGTGTTTGGGTAAGTAAATGCAAAAGGGTTAGATTTTCCGAGGGTCTGGGTCACCGTCTTAATCCTGTCCAGGTATGGAATTTTTATTTTATTATTATTATTATTATTATTATTATTATTATTATTATTATTATTATTATTATTATTATTATTAATATATTATTATATTTATTATTATTATATTATTATAAATTATTATTATTATTTATTATTATTATTATTATTATTATTATTATTATTATTATTATTATTCTGAAGACGAACCCTATTCATATGGAACAAGCCCACCACAGAGGGCCATTAACTTGGAATTCAAGCTTCCAAATAATGTTATGTTCATTTGACAGAAGAAACAGAAGTTAATGGGAGCTGCAGAAAAGATTGGTTATTAGAAAAAAAAAAAAAAAAAAGTGCTGTAGGATAGTATTGCATTGCATCTTCCATTAAATTTTTGGGATTCCAATTGCACGATATTCTTAGGGTACACAGTATTTACTTACATACATTTATACATACATACATACACACACACATACATACATATAACAGCTGCCAATATCCCATTTATTCGTAATCGATGGAGGTGAGTCGGAAGGTGACCCATCCCCTTTTTTTCAACATTTCTGGTTCCACGACTTATTTTTAGTTCCCTGAGAATCTCTGGTTTGGGCGGCCTACAATACATAAATCACTATCGGGAGATATCTGGAAAGTAGGCCTATTCCTCCTCCTCCTCCTCCTCCTCCAGAATTTATAGCCACGAACTCCTAAATTCTGAGATGGAGAAGAGGAGTAATAAAAATGATAAGAGTTCTTGTTTATTTATAGGCCTTTGTCTCGTAGGCCTGCCTTCTTTTTATTCCCTGATTTTTAAGAAGAACCTTTGTTGGGTTTGTTTGCTTATTAAACTGGTTTATTTTAATTTTAAGATTTTATATATTTATTTGCAATTAATTTTTTTGTCTGTATTGGCATATGTACATGTCCTGTCCTGTACCTATTTGCACGTGGGAATGTATTCATATTTGTATACATAGGTAGTGTTAATACATATAAAGAGACTCTCTCTCTCTCTCTCTCTCTCTCTCTCTCTCTCTCTCTCTCTCTCTCTCTCTCTCTCGAATTTGAGAGATTACATTTGATTTAATGTCTTATGTAAGAAGAGAAATTTTAGGTTATTCTTTCTCTCTCTCCTCTCTCTCTCTCTTCTCTCTCTCTCTCTCTCTCTCTCTCTCTCTCTCTCTCACTTAAACCATCAAGCACGCAGCACCTTCCCAGTGTACATGCAATTGCACAGTGGCTCCCGGCCACTGTGTGCAACTTGCATTTGCAAATAACTTATTCACCCACGAGAGAAAAAAATAAAGCGAGAGAGAGAGAGAGAGAGAGAGAGAGAGAGAGAGAGAGAGAGATCAAAAAATAAAACAAAACACTGATTTAAAAATCCATACAAATAACAAAAATTAGAGAGAGAGAGAGAGAGAGAGAGAGAGAGAGAAAGGGGGGGGGGGGGGGGGGGGGTTAAAGAAGGCTAACGGGTCCGAGGGTAGAAGAATGTCAGTAAACGCCGACGTTTACCCTGAAGTGGAATGTCTGAGCCATGGGTATAATCGCCTTGCTAAGCATGTATAGCATTCCTTGAATAATATAGCGAGCGAGAGGTTGCACCAGGCTGCCTGCTGCTATTGGCTGTCGAGATTATATTATTGTCTTTTTATTTTCTTTTTTTTTTTATGCAGAAGTGATCGGGCTGCTGTAGAGGCTGGGGTGATTTGTTTTTTAATTTTCTTGAGTAATTTTTATTTTTTTATTTTTTTAGCAGAAGTGAGTCCTACTTTTGATTTTTTATTTTGATTTTATTTATTTTTTTTGGCAGAAGTATCATACTTTTGATATTTTATTCTTTTTATTTTTTAGCAGACGTGTCATCCTTTTTATTTTTTATTTTTTATTTTTTATCTTTTTACAGAATTGCGTCATACTTTTCATATTTTTTATTTTTTTTTTATTTTTTTTTTATTTTATTTTTTTTTTTTTTTGGCAGAAGTGGGTCATACTTTTGATATTTTATTTTGTATTTTGTATTTTTTCAGAAGTAAGTCTTACTTTTGATATTTTATTTTTTATTTTTTTATTTTTTTAGCAGAAGTTATTCATACTTTCTTCTCGACTGCTAAAGCTTGGGAAAGTTCATTCTGCTTTCTTTTTTCCCCACGAGAAAGTATAGACTAAGGTTTTATTTTGTTTTATTTTCTTTTTTATTTTTAATTTTATCTTGCAGGAAACAGCGTAACTTTCTTTCCCTCTGTTGTTAAACTTCGGAACTTTCTTTTTTCAACCTTTTTCCCACAAGGAAAGTGTATGGACTGGGATTATATTTTCCTTTTTCTTTTTTTATGCATTTATTAATTTCTGGTGTATTCGAACTTTCTCTCTTTTTCTTTTTATCACGAAATATTTTTTTTTTCTATTTTCCATTTCATCCAAATATTTATTCCATTTTCGTCCGTTCCCGGAGGCGAGTGTAAATGGGAAGGGGGCGGAGGGAAGGGTAAGGGGGGGGAAGAACCCAGAGGGAGAGGGGGCGACGAGCCCAGGCCTATAGTAGAGGAAATGAAGCCCTAAGTGGGTTTTCGGAATGGAAGGGAATTCCCCTTTTGGCGATTTTGACCTTCGTTTTTGGTCGTTCCCGATTTTGCTGTTGTTTGGATGTTGTTGTTGTTGTTGCTGTTGTTGTCCTTGTTTTTGTTGTTGCTCTTAGTGTTATTGTTGTTGTTACTGTAAATGATGTAGTTATCGTCATTGTTGTTGGTCTAAATGGTGTTATCATGGCAGGGTTGTTTCTCTAAATGTTGTTATCATGGCAGTGTTATTGCTGTTGTTGCTCTAAATGTTGTTGTAATTATCATGGCAATGTTTTTGCTGTTGCTGTTGTTGTTGCTCTAAATGTTGTTGTTGCTCTCCTAAATGTTGTTTTGTCATTTATGTTTCACGAAATGTTGTTGAGTTCGCTTGAAATGTTTTTGTCATTGTTGTCGCTGTAAATCCTTTTGCTGTAATTGCTGTTGCTCAAAATGTTGTTGCTGTGAATGATGATGATGTTGTTGTTGTGGTGGTGGTGGTCCTTAGTCCTCGGTGTCATTCCCATTCTTTGGGTGGTCGCTTTTCTATTTGTGTTTTTGTTGTTTTTGTTATTGTTTTTGCTGAAAATATTGTTTGTCTTTACTTCGTCAGTCAGTAGCTTTTTTAAGGTTTCTTATGTTTTTCATGTTTGTTGTTCCTGATTATTTGTTTCTTCAATCTTTGTTTACAATTATTGCTGTAACTGTTGTTTCTTTGTAGTTGTTCGTTCGACTTTTTTGGTCTGTTTATTTTCCCTTTTTTTATTTAAATAAATCTAAATTCTGTTATTATCATTATTATTTTTTTTTTTGCTCTATCACAGTCCACCAATTCGACTGGGTGGTATTTATAGTGTGGGGTTCCGGGTTGCATCCTGCCTCCTTAGGAGTCCATCACTTTTCTTACTATGTGCGCCGTTTCTAAGATCACACTCTTCTGCATGAGTCCTGGAGCTACTTCAGCCTCTAGTTTTTCAGATTCCTTTTTCAGGGGATCTTGGGATCGTGCCTATGCTCCTATGATTATGGGTACAATTTCCACCGGCATATCCCATATCCTTCTAATTTCTATTTTCAGATCTTGATACTTATCCATTTTTCCCTCTCTTCCTCTTCAACTTTGGTATTGCGACATCAATGAGTGATACTTTCTTCTTGACTTTGTCAATCAACGTCACGTCTGGTCTGTTTGCACGTATCACCCTATCCGTTCTGATACCATAGTCCCAGAGGATCTTTGCCTGAACGTTTTCTATCACTCCCTCGGGTTGGTGCTCGTACCCCTTATTACTGAAGGTAGCTGATTTTCTTGCACAGGCTCAGTGGAGGGCTTTTGCTACTGAATCAATGCCTCTTTTGTACTGTTCTGTGCAGTGCCGCATTCGCTTGCTATGTGGTTATGGTTTCATTTTTTCGTATTGCACTTCCTACATATGGGAGAGATGTTATTTTTTCCGTCTAATTCGTTCTTTGAACATCTGGTTCTTAGGGACCTGATCTTGTGCCGCTGTTATCATTCCTTCAGTTTCTTCTTAGCTCTCCCCTCTGTAGCCATTGCCATGTGTCCCCATCTGGCTAGTTCTATTTTTAGTCTGTCTCATGTATTGTCCGTACATTGGGTTTGTTGTTCCAGTCCTCTGTTCTATTTTTGTCATTCTCCCTGTCCTCTGTATATTTCTGGTCTTCGTCACTTTTATTAGTCCTTCTTCCCATGCACTCTTTAGCCACTCGTCTTCACTGTTTTCAGATATTGCCCCAGTGCTCTGTTCTCGATGTTGACGCAGTCCTCTATACTTAATTATTATTATTATTTATTTTTATTATTATTATTATTATTATTACTTTATTATTATGCCGTTTTTTCTCTTGTACATTTAGTCTACTTTTATATCACAAGTCTTTCTTTGAATAAGTCTAAAACTCTTATTATTATTATTATTATTATTATTATTATTATTATTATTATTATTATTATTATTATTATTATTATTATTATTATTCTTTGTTACGATGTAGTTTTTTATTTGAAAATTTTGTCTACTTTTATTCCACGACTTTTTCTTTAAAAAGTCTAGATTAAATATTATTATTATTATTATTATTATTATTATTATTATTATTATTATTATTATTATTATTATTTATTATCATACCCTACGTGCCATCCAGTACAATCCTTCGGGTTGAGGATATGGTACTCAGACCTCCCCGGAGGGAGGGCATCCTTTGTCATTGGCCGGGCATAGGGCATGATAAGGTACAATTGGGGATTAGGGATAAGGAAGTTCAGGTGGATTAGCAGCAGGGTTCGTGGAGGAGAGAGAGAGAGAGAGAGAGAGAGAGAGAGAGAGAGAGAAGAGGGGATGGTTGTGTAAGATACTGAGAGAGAGAGAGAGAGAGAGGAGGGGATGGTGGTGTAAGGTACTGAGAGAGAGAGAGAGAGAGAGAGAGGAGGGGAACGGGGTTGTAAGAGAGAGAGAGAGAGAGAGAGAGAGACAGCACCCCCCCTGGTAAAGTTTCTAATAAATGATTTCAGTTCTTTGGTCTGAAATGACCACGAAGAGGTATGTATGTATGAGTGTGTGTGTGTGTAAGTATGTATGACCTATCTACAACCCCAGTTAAACACAGGACATTCCCCCCACCCGTCCCCCTCCCCCAAAACACGCACTCACCCCTTTACACCTACAGAGCAAAAAAAAAAAAAAAAAATAAAAAAAAAAAAAAAAAAAAAAAAAAACTTAAAAGTAAACAACCTTGGATGTTGATCAAGCCTTTTTGGCCCAGGGCTGGTATGGCGGCCGAAGGCTCTCTGGAATCGTCTGGAATCTCGCCCAGGAATAAATTCGGCGGAAAATGACCGTGATAGATGATAAGGGATGACCCAGTTTTCGAGGTGGAGAGAGAGAGAGAGAGAGAGAGAGAGAGAGCCATGCATGGAATGCACAGGACGACTTTGTAAACATATTTTTCTATGGGAGAGATCCTCTCCTTTTCCTACAAAGAGAGAGAGAGAGAGAGAGAGAGAGAGAGAGAGAAGGCAGCGAGCTGCTCTGTTGTGTAAACATTTTATGCCTTTAGAGCGAGCTTTACTTTACAGAGAGAGAGAGAGAGTGAGAGAGAGAGAAAGAGAGAGAGAGAGAGAGAGAGAGAGAGAGAGCAGCTAACATGAAATAAATCTTGCCGTAATAACCGTAAGGAACAAAATGTTTGAAGTAGGCATTGAAACAGAAATGAAAAGGTAAATAGAGCAGTTGGATCAAATGGAAGAAGAAATGGTATAAGTAAAAGGAGAGAGAGAGAGAGAGAGAGAGAGAGGCGGATTTGGGGTGGACAGAGCAGAATTGAAAGTCAATAGATGACGCAGGGAGGGCGTTGCACGGTTGTCTATCAACAGGAGTAATGCAAATACAAAGAAGTCAGATGATATTGGAAGGCTGCATTCTTTCTCTGAGAGAGAGAGAGAGAGAGAGAGAGAGAGAGAGAGAGAGAGAGAGAGAGAGAGGAGGGGGCCGGGTCGGGTTGAACTGTATGGAAGAGAGATAAGAGTTAATAAAAGTTAACAAAAAGATAAAGATCTCAGGGGAACGAAAGGGGAAAAAACACGGAAAGAGAGAAAGAGAGATATCAGAATAAAAGAGGGTATCAGAGAATGAAAGAGGAAAAACAGAGTGAGAGAATGACCTTACCTTACAGACCTTACATCTTGTTCGGGTTGCCCCAGTCCCTCAGTGTGAGGCACCTCTAATGTCTACCAGAGAGTTGCTAGTACATCTTCCGGTATATTTTGCATCTTCCAATCTTGGATGGTCTGGGATGCAGTTTAGATATTTGTCTAGCTCATTCTTAAACACATCTACGCTCACTCCTGATATATTCCTCAGATGAGCTGGCAACGCATTGAATAGACGCTGCATTATCGATGCTGGTGCGTAGTGGATTAATGTCCTGTGTGCTTTCCTTATTTTTTCCTGGTATAGTTTTGGGCACTATTAATCTACCTCTGCTTGCTCTTTCTGATATTTTTAGTTCCATGATATTTTCTGCTATTCCTTCTATCTGTTTCCATGCCTGAATTATCATGTAGCGTTCTCTTCTCCTTTCTAGACTATATAATTTTAAGAATTGTAGTCTTTCCCAGTAGTCTAGGTCCTTAACTTCTTCTATTCTAGCTGTAAAGGACCTTTGTACACTCTCTATTTGTGCAATATCCTTTTGATAGTGTGGGTACCATATCATATTGCAATATTCAAGTGGACTACGAACATATGTTTTATAAGCATAATCATGTGTTCAGCTTTTTCTTGTTGTGAAGTGCCGTAACACACTTCCCATTTTTGCTTTACATTTTGCCAACAGAGTTGCTATTTGATCATTGCATAACATGTTCCTATTCATCATCACACCAAGGTCTTTAACTGCTTCCTTATTTGTGATGGTCTCATTATTAGGTCCCTTATATGCATATAGCTTTCTTTCTCTGTCTCCATAATTTATTGATTCAAATTTATCAGAGTTAAATACCATCCTATTTACCTCTGCCCAATCATATACTTTGTTAAGGTCTCTTTGTAGAGCGTTCCTATCTTCATCACAAGTAATTTCTCTACTTATTCTTGTGTCATCTGCGAAACTACTCACTACCGAATCCTTAACATTATTGTCTATGTCTTCAATCATAATAACAAACAGTATTGCAGCTAACACCGTACCTTGCGGCACACCGGATATTACCTTGGCTTCTTATCCGATTTCTCGTCGTTTGCAATAACTATCTGTTTTCTGTTGTGTAAAAATTCTTTTAACCATCTTCCTACTTTATCCACGATATTGTGTTTTCTAATTTTCTTCGCCCAATATATTATGGTCTACTTTATCAAAAGCTTTTGCAAAGTCTAAATAAACCACATCTGTTTCATTTCCGCTTTTCATATTTTTGAATATGTTTTTCACGGTGGACTAACAGTTGGGTTTGTGTACTTTTTCCGGGTACGAAACCATGTTGTCCCTTTATTAAACAAATTATTTTTTATTAAATGTTTCATAATATTTTTTTTTTCTTCATTACCCTTTCATACACTTTCATAATATGTATGTTAGACTCACAGGCCTATAATTACTTGCCTCTAGTCTTGATCCACTTTTGAAAGTAGGGGTAATATATGCTAATTTGTGCTCATCATATATCTTGCCTGTATCTACACTTTGTCTTAATAATATTGCAAGTGGCTTTGCGATAGAATGACTACTTTCTTTAACAAAATAGCAGGAATTCCATCAGGCCCTGCGCAGCGCCATTTTTAATTTCATTAATAGCCTGCACAATATCAGCTTCATTAATATCTATATCAGCTAAATATTCACTATTTTTCATCCCTTACTTCTATATCATTATCTTCATTATCTATTCTAGGGGTGAATTCTCTCTTATATCGTTCTGCCAGTATGTTGCAAATTTCCTTTTTTTCATTCGTTAATCTCCCTTCCCCAATTCTCAGAGGGCCTATTTCTATTCTTCTTTTATTCATCTTCTTCGCATATGAGTATAATAGGGGTTTGTTTTGCTTGATATTTAATAGGGTTTTTTCTTCCAAGTCCCGTTTTTCATTTTCTTTTGATTGTATAATCTTTTGTTCTGCATTTTCTATCTTACTTTTTTAGTTCTATAACTTTCCATGCATTTTTTTCTTTTGCAAGACCTTTTTTCCACTTTCTGATTTTCTGGAACAAGATCCTTCTGTCTCTTGGTATGCATGAATGATGTTTACTTTTCTTCTTCGGTATATATTTTTCCACTATTATCTCCAATATTTTATATAATATCTCCGTATTTACCCTTATGTCATCACTTACGAAAATGTTATCCCAATCTTTGTTTAATTCTTCATTAATTTCTGACCATTTTATATTTTTACTGTAGAAGTTGTATTTTCCATATCCTTCCCACTTTTTCATTTCTTGCTTATCTCTATTTTCACTTGCTTTGGAATGAACTGTTAATTCTATGACATTATGGTCTGAAATACTCGCATTATAAACTATTATTTCTTTAACATAATTCATCTCGTTCACAAATACTAGGTCTAAAGTAATTTTCCTTTCTTGTTGGCAGGTGATTTATTTGTTGAATGTTGTATTCTAGTAGCATATCTAATAGCTTTTCAAATTGCCTCTTATCTTCTGCACTACTATTACTCTCTTTTTTATATGTATAAGTCACAACCACAATCTCCTATTCGTTCTTTCCATTCTACGAAAGGAAAGTTGAAGTCACCAGATAGAGAATAGTCCAGTCCTTGTGATTTCTACATATATCATCCAATTTTTCAATTATTAAGTCAAACTCTTTAGTATTAGGAGGTCTATATATTACTATGTTCATCAATTTTTCAGATTCAAATTCTACCGCTATTAGTTCACATTCTGAGTTACTATATTTCTCATATATTTTTCCTTGTTTTTTTTTGTCTTTCCCATATATTGCGGTTCCCCCTTGATTCCTATTTTTTCTATCTGATCTATAAGTTTGGAACCCTTTTATTTGATCATCATTCCCAGTCTCTTGGGAATACCAGGTTTCACTTATATTCATTATATCTATTTTCTTTTCATTTTGGTTAGTTCTTCTAAGTACTCTATTTTTCTTTTTGAGTTACTCGTAACTAAACCCTGCGCATTCATCACTATGATGGTTTGCGTGTTTTCTCCTTCATTTAATACTGATAGTAATACGGATTTTCCCATGTCTCTTTCCTGTTCTGGTATGTTGTTCTTTTTTTCATTTCCAGAAATTCTGACATTAAAAAATCCAACTTTTTCCATAATATTTGATCTTCCTTCTCATCATAATTATTAATTTTGTGTCTGAATCTGCAATTTTAATTTTCTCCGTTTCTGCAATACCTCCTCTTGCATAATAAATACAGTTATTATCTCTTGAGTAGAATTTCGAGCTGATGCTTTGGAAAATTTTTTGCTGACACCTCTGCATATCTCATTGGTGGTTTGCTTTTCTCTTTTACCTGATATTCTTGATTTCTCTCTTTATTTGTTTCTTTCTTATTTTGGATTTTATTACTTTGGTTGGTTATTTATTTGATTATGATTCATGGCTACAGGGTGCATATATTGCATTTTTTTTGTCGAACTTACATCCTTTTCCTTCTTTTAGGTTTTTACATATTTTTGGATGCAGATCTCTGCAATCATCCCCATATCCATCTAAGTATGCACATTTACCATATATTTCATAGTTTTGACATATCTTAGGATGTTTGTAGTAACATCTTTCTCCAAATCTGCAATTCCCTCTTTTCAAAAGGTTGCAGATTTTGTCTTTCTTGTCTATTTTTTCCTCTTTCCCGTCATTGTATAGATCTGGGTAGAGCCTCTTCGGGATTTGCTTTTCTGTTGTCATATCGTAATTTATTTCTTCGTAGGTATGCTGCTTTATTGCCTCATATGTAGTATCAATGAGTATCTCTGCATCCATACTTTTATCTTGTTCTTTGTTTTCCTTATTTTTTTCTGTCATTTCATTTTTTGTTTACTTTTCTTCCGTTTTCCTCTTCTTCTTTTTCTTCTTCTTCTTCCTCTTCCTCTTCTTCTTCATCCTCAACTATTTGTACATTCAATCTTGATTTAATAACATTGTCTATCCATGATAGACATGTTGAACAAAAATTCTTGTATCTTTTCTCAAATCTTGTATTACCTCAGCACACTGTGGATGGGTCGGAATGTTGCATGCAGCACTTTTCTGATTAGGTTTTGTGGATTGACTATGCTATACCAAACCTTACACAGTTTGCATGCTTTTTGTGGCATTCTTTTTTTTTTCCTAATGCATCAATTAGTATATTCACAAGATTCACCTTATTCATTTTCTTTGTCGGAATATGTTGGTTTATGTATATTTTCTTTATGAGTCTCTTGACCACTTGGATTTTATTTGGAACTTCTTCATTATTTTTCAAGATGTTTTCATTAGATTTGTTCCAGTTTGAAGGATTATATCCTTCTAATATATCTATGAATGCTTTTGTATCTTTTTGGTTATGGCTGTTCTGATTTCATAGTGAGAATATGCAGTTCCCTTCCTGCTACCTCTCGTAATTGCGAATCTGCTTAAGCGACAGGCCAAATTACGCCACCTTGCCCGCATGTTTTCTCCACTACTACTGCCAATCCTTGTTCTGCTTTATAGAATTTACACTTGATAACTAACTTAGAACGCTTTATCCTACTATTTTTACACTAATCTTACACCGATATTCACGAACACTTCTAGATATTTCTCAAATTCTAGTCCGTATGTTTAAACTTGTGATATCTGTTGATTATTCTGACTTCACGCGGGTACGTCTCCCAAGCAAGATGGCTTACTAATAAAAGTTAACAAAAAGATAAAGATCTCAGGGGAACGAAAGGGGAAAAAACACGGAAAGAGAGAAAGAGAGATATCAGAATAAAAGAGGGGTATCAGGAGAATGAAAGAGGAGAAACAGAGTGAGAGAATGAGATGAAGTTAACAGAATAAAAGATGGAGATATCAGGAGAATGATAAAAGGAAATAACCCAGAATGAGAGAGAGAGAGAGAGAGAGAGAGAGTTAACATTAAAAGCGAAAGATGACTACTAGAATGAAAGATGAAAAAAACACGCAATAAGGAAAAGAGGAGAGAGAGAGAGAGAGAGAGAGAGAGAGAGAGAGAGAGAGAGAGAGAGATATCAGAATTAAAAGAGGGATATCAGGAAAATGAAAGAGGAGAAACAGAATGAGAGACAGAAAGATAGAGAGAATAAGATAAAATTAACAGAATAAAAGATGGAGATATCCGGAGAATGATAAAAGGAAATAACCCAGAATGAGAGAGAGAGAGAGAGAGAGAGAGATTGTAAAAGTTAACATTAAAAGAGAAAGATGGCTAGAATGAAAGATGAAAAAACACACAATAAGGAAGAGAGAGAGAGAGAGATCGAAACCATTTAGCGAGTCGTCCGCTGGTTGATGAGACCCTGAAATGAGAAGATTAAAAGGCGTTTCCACTCGCGAGATTGGATGCTGCGGGCTCTCTCTCTCTCTCTCTCTCTCTCTCTCTCTCTCTCTCTCTATTACCCCGTCTGCTAATTACGAGTGCTTGCGCTCAGGAGCGGTTGGGTGCAGTTTTATGAAGTCTTTGCTTTTGCGAATGCCATTGTTGCATTTGTTTGTCCTTGTTTTTTGGGGGGACGGGGAGTACCGGAGGGAGATGTTCTTTCCCCTCTTGTCATTGTCGTGATGTTTACTTTTTGTTCTTGCAATTATTGTGCGTTTCTATTTGCTCTTTTTTTTCTTTTTTTTTTTTTGCAAGCGCATGTATAGCTATGTTTTTGTTACTTGTTTTTTGTATATGTTTGCGTTCCTCTGTCACTTTTGGTATGTTTACTTGTTTTGCTTGCAATTATTATGTGAAGTTATTTATTTTTTTTATTTAGGTTATGGAAAACTATGTATTTAACTTGTTTATTTTTATTTATTTTTATCATTTTTTTAAACGTTTCATTTCTCCTTTGGGAGTAATGTAAAATTATGGATTTGTTATTGAATATTATGTATTTATTATGCAGTTGTAGCTGATATACATATTGAACTTATTATTTCTGCTTACTCATGGAGTAAGCTTACGAATTACTTTGTTATTTTTATTGTAGTTGTTCTTCTTGCTGTTGTTGTTGTAGTTGTTGTTGTAGTTGTTGTTCTTGCTGTTGTTGTTCTTGTTGTGGGGTAGGAAAGCCCCATGGAAAAAGCCTCAAAAGGTCTGAAAATGGCAGTTTGCATTGAGTTAAAGATAGAGGAATTTTTGGATAGGATATTTACGATTTATTTATTAGAATGAAAATGTAAAAAATAAATGATGTGCGTTAAACAGTACTGAACAATGATTTCTAATGAATTATAGCGTATTTATTTTAATTTTCATTGGTAAAACAACGCTCTATTTGACCATAGATTTTAGCATGCGCCTCGAGTAAGTTTGAGGTCGGATCACGCTTTGTTTTGTGAGTTTAGGAACCATTTTTAGGACATTGTGTTGGATATACAGATTTATTGAATGTTTAATTAATTTTTATTAATTTGTATTAATTTTTGTGAATTTTGAAGAATTTTTTTTATACAGACTGATTGACTTATTAATTATTATTTTATTTTGTGAATTCATGAAAAATTTCATTTGTTACATAGACTGATTAATTATTAGATATTTGTTTTTATTTTATTTTATCGTGTGTATCTTTCTGTATTGTACAACTGATATCTTACCATTATAATCGCCTATAATACTCGTATTTGCTTTTTTTTTTTTTTTTTTTTTTTTTTTTTAGTGCATGAAACTGACTGTAAGTTTGCAGTACAGGTTTTATAGATTATAATTACCTATAAAATACGTTTATTTTTCTATTTTAGTGAGTAAAATAATATGTAGGTTCACAGATTTATAGATTATAATTACCCATAAAATACGTTTATTTTTCTATTTTAGTGCGTAAAATAATATGTAAGTTCACAGATTTATAGATTATAATTACCTATATCATCTATATAAACGATTCAAAGACTTTCAGTTTCCAATTAAGGGAATCTCCAATTACTGTTATGGGTCCGGGGGTCTTTGCA
>NC_061088.1:5469307-5491807 GCF_015104395.2 Macrobrachium nipponense | reverse complement strand
TGGTTACTCGTGGTCGGCTCCTGAAGGAGATGGAGATTGAGATGTGCTGCCTTACTGATGCTGCAAGTTTTTTTTTTTTTTTTTTTTTTTTTTTTTTTTAACTCTGTCTGGATCTCTTAAGATGCTGATGGAGGTGGTGATGCGTTTGTGTGTTTTGAATGCGAGCTTATTTTTTCCCTTGTTTTATTCCTCACATTGTTATTCTTCCTTTTTGCTTGAGATTGTCTGTGGGTTTTGCAAACTCTGAACTTCGAGGTGGTGATGGTAGTGGTGTTTTTGTGTGTTTTTATTTCGAGTTTTTAATTTGTTTTTTCTCGCCTTTTTGTGGGGTTTCAGTTAACTGCTGTGGGTTTTGAAACTCTGTTTGGGTCTCCTAAGACGCTGAATTTTTTTGTTGCGTATTTTGAGCTGTGAGGTTTTTTTAATTTTTTTTTATTACCTCACAGTTTTTCTTTATGTTGGAGATAAATTTACTGATGTGGGTTTTAAAACTCTCTCTGGGTCTCGCAAAAATACTGATGATTGTGTTGTGTGTTTTGATTGCGAGTTTTTTTATCTTTAGTTCTCGTATTGTTTTACCTTGCTTTGGAGATTAGCTCATTTTTGTATGTTTTGAAAACCCTGTCTGGCACTGTCCGCCGATGATGCAGATGGTGGTGTATTTCATGCGTGTTTTGAATGTGAGTTTTTTTTTTTTTTTTTTTTTTTTTTTTACTCTCGCCTGGTTTCGTTTAATTTCGTTGGAGATACGCTTACTGGTGTGTTTTTCTAAAACTCTCTCAGGCTCTCTTAAGATGGCGATTGTGGTGTTATTATTCCCGTGTGTTTTGAGTGCGAGTTTTTACCTTCTTACTCCTCGCATTATTTCTCCTTTTGTTAGAGACGAACTTTCCTGAAGTGAGTTTTGGAAACTGGATCACCTAAGACTGTGAGTTTTTAAATGGCTTTTATTATTTCCCCCTCTTCTTCTTCTTCTTCTTCTTCTTCCTCCTCCTTTTATTGCAGCTTCCTCGGAGCTGCTGTATATGCGAGCTGTAAAATAATTGCTGTTAATTGCACACGCAGGGCTGTTTTGCAAGGCTGTTACTTATGCAAATGCAGAGACGGCGGACAGAATTTGGAGTCAGGCCCAGGGCATCTGGGCAGACTTGGAGAATGGGCAGCTTGCATGCTTGTGCAAAAGAATGGGGTATTGCTTCATATAAGTATATGTACGCATTATACAGATATAAATATATATATTATATATATAAAGGTATAAGCCACGAAGGAAAAATAAACAACGGAGTTTACTCAGCAGTTTATCTGGTGAGTAAAGGACGTTGAACGTCGAAAGATCTTGCAGAAACTCCGTTGTTTATTTTTCCTTCGTGGCTTATACTTTATTTATGGATTTATCACGTTCCAAACTTTCGTGATTCAGTTATACATACATACATTTATATATATATATATATATATATATAATATTATATATAGAATATATATATATATATATATATATATATCTTGTGTGTGCGTGTGTGTGTGTGTGTGTGTGTAGAAATTAAGGATCACACTGGGGATCGAACCCAGGTGAAATGCGTGCTCGTGTGTCGATTAGTTCCATGAAATTATATATATATATATATATATATATATATATATATATATATATATATATATATATATATATGTATATATATATATAGAGAGAGAGAGAGAGAGAGAGAGAGAGAGAGAGAGAGAGAGAGAGAGATATCAGTTAATTGCAATAATAATCAATTAAATACAATATTGAATCAATTGAATATAACAATTCAATTTCATATAATAAGGTTTCAATTATGTATATTTATAATTCAATTAAACCTAATAATAATTCGTTTAAATATAATCATCCAATTCAATACAATAATAATTAAATTTAATTGGTTAATGATAAAATTAAATATAATTCGCTATAATAATAATAATCAAATTACGTAATAATTAATTATATATATGACAATTCAATTGAATACGATAATTATGTAACGTTACTAAATATCAAATATGAAAGCATCCAGATTTCCTGATTAGTTGAAAGCACAAAACAGCTGTGGGCTTCTCTGAGCGAGGGTGCTCGTTGATGGCCGCATTCCAGGTCGTGTTAAGTATGCAACTGTAGCAGCGGTAGCAGATAGTGAATTTCAACACATCTATGATTTGTAGGTGAAGTGTAAAGCGCTGCTGTTCACATTTTTAATTTATTAATGTTGATATTTTTCGATTTAAGTGTACTTTGCTATTATAGTCTCTCTCTCTCTCTCTCTCTCTCTCTCTCACTCTCTCTCTCTCTCTCATCTCTATCGTCATCTTTATATATATTCATATATATATATATATATATATATATATATATTACTATATATATATATATATTATATATATATATATTATATATATATATACTATAATATTCATTCTATATATATATATATATATATATATATATATATATGTATAAATATATATATATATATATATTATATATATATATATATATAATATAATATATATATGTATATGTGATATATACTAAATATATATATACGTATATATATATAATATATAATATATGTGTGTGTGTGTGTGTGTGTGTGTATAGTATATATATATATATATATATATATATATATATATATATATATATATATATAGATAAATAGACCACACTTGAGACAGACAGACAGACGCGACAGAGGCCATAATCCGAGACATTCCGGAATGTTGGATCGCCCAATACAAGCGACCCTTATAAACAAAACACTTTTAGGCTTAATGTGGACTGATTCGAGGCCATTTTCTTGCGAGGTAGAATGTCACTGAGGGAGAAAGGGGGGCGTTTGTTAGGGGAGGGGGGAGGGGGAGTGTTAGATAAATGGGGGAAGGGGTGGAGGGAAGTCAACAGATAATAGGAGCCTTTTTATAACGCATCTGAAATATCACCTGGCGACTTGTATCAGTAGTAGAATCTGTGGCGAATGTCTCTCTCTCTCTCTCTCTCTCTCTCTCTCTCATCTCGTGAATATAAATTTTTATTTACTCATCTCAAACAGCTGTTATTCCCTCTCTCTCTCTCTCTCTCATGAATGTAAATTTTATTTACTCATATCAAACAGCTGTTACTCTCTTTCTCTCTCTCTCTCTCTCTCTCTCTCTCTCAAATATAATTTTAATTATATTTACAAAACAGTTTTTATTCCTCGTCTCTCTCTCTCTCTCGTCCACTCCCCCCCCCCCCCCCCCCTCCCCCCCCCCCCCCCCGAGCCATCATCCATTAAAGACCCCTGCTTTCTCTTTCTCTCACCTGGCCGAATGCACACCTTTCCTCAGGTGATCTGTTAATATAGACATTTACCGTCGTAACGCTCAACGCCCTCCCTTCCCTTCTCACTCCCTCCTTCCCTTCCCCTCCCTCCTCTCTCCCCTCTAACCCCTCTCCCCCTCCCCCCTCTCTCAGGACGGATGCACGCCTCCAGGCAATCTGGTAATATAGACATTTACCTTCGTAATGACGCGTGTTTTGCCTCTCTCTCTCTCTCTCTCTCTCTCTCTCTCTCTCTCTCTCTCCCTGACGAGAAGGCGAAATGGAGAGGGAGAAGTATTGCCGTCATAACATTTTAACTAGACTGGATTGTTAAATTAAAGCACGTATAGAACACTACCTCTCTCTCTCTCTCTCTCTCTCTCTCTCTCTCTGTGTGTGTGTAAAGAGGGTTGGTGTGTCGACATCATCCCGTATGACGACGAGTGTGCTAACTCAAACAAGGTTGGAAATCACTGATTCTGTTGCCGCCACGCGAAGCGGCTCCTGATGAAGCCATTTTATATATAAATGAGGTGGCCACTAAACGGTTGGTTGGTTGTGTCATCGAAGGTGAGGTGGTGGTTGCTGCTGCTTCTCCTTGAGTTATTATGTGCTCTCTCTCTCTCTCTCTCCTCTCTCTCTCTCTCTCTCTCTCTCTCTCAAGTGCGTTTGAATTTAGCTGTCCTGTTCAAATATGATGTTTTCGCAGAGGTTATGTTTCGCGTAAAGAAAGAGAGAGAGAGAGAGAGAGAGAGAGAGAGAGAGAGAGAGAATTAGCCAAGTTTGCACAAACAGTCCTGTTTAGCTCTGATATTTTGACAAAAAATCATAGATTCTCCCTCCCCCCTCTCGTAAAGAAAACAAAGAGAGAGAGAGAGAGAGAGAGAGAGAGAGAGATCCTGTTTCACACTGCAATGCATGATGTATGACGGACTTTCTCTATATCTGTGTATGTGTGTGTGTGTGTATGTGCGTATGTACGTACACACATACACAAGTACCCATTACATAAAGATGTCGACCCGTATCGGTACAAAACCGTACCTCGTTTCTGGGTCATTCCCCCCCATTCCCCTCCCCTCCTCTCCCCGGGCTCCCATCTCACCCCCTCCCCTTCCCCCTCCACCCACCAGTTCTGTGGCTAATAGAGAAATCAAGATCGAGTCGTTGGTAATATCTCTGTTAAGAAAGCGACTTTTTTTGTTTTTTTTTTTTACCCCCATCACCAATTTTGACATGTTAGATGGATCTACTTAGTGGCCTCTCACTTTTAACACAGTACTTAACCTTTCCTTGAGGTATTATTTGCTCCTATTTTTTATTTTTTTTATTTTTATCTTTATTTTTAGGTTAAGTGGTTCGCTGTCTGTCTCTCTTTCTCTCTGGCTTTCTCTCTACTCTCTTCTCTCTTTTTTTCTTTCTCTCTCGCGTGTCCATCTGTCCATCTGCCTGTTTGTTTGTTTGTTTATCTCTTTTGGCACCTGTACATTCTCTAGTTAAAATCAGGCCAGTTTTGTTCATTAGGTAACTGTACACCTGTTTTGTTAAATGCACATAATCTCTCTCTCTCTCCCTCTCATTTATATATATATATAATATATATATATATATATATATATATACTATATATAATATATGTATACTGTACTGATATGATATATACATTTTTATACAGAGAGAGAGAGAGAGAGAGAGAGAGAGAGAGAGAGAGAGAGATTTGCTCCGAATGCATCAATCTTCATTCTCTTGTTTTATTTATTAATCTCGCGAGACTTACGATCGTATAAATCATGCATCCCGTGTTTACCCTTGATAAACAGTAAATAGATTGTGCTTCTGTTGTTGTTTTGGCGAAGACAAACAAGTAATTACTCATTTCTGTTATTTTTGTAAAGAGCAGAGACTCGAAAGAACATATAGAGAAAATTCATGCCATATTTTTTTTGTCTCAAGTCAGTGTTCATTTAACAAGTTTTTTATTTTCTTATCTATATATTTTTTTCATTAATAAGCTGTTTTTTTTATCAGTTTATGTAAAATTTTATCTAATATTCTGCCATGTTCTACGTTATGCTTTTTGTTTAATGTACTTCCTTTTTAAGACTTCAGTTTTGTAAAGCGTATGTTGTAATTCAAAATTGCAATATCCATAAGTTTTTTTATATCGTGTTTTTTATTTATTCTCTTCTCTTCTTTTTATCGTTTTCCTTTGTTTGAATCTCATTTTATCGGTTCTATCAGGTATCACTTTTAGGACTTTCGTAAAACTATGATTTTTTTCCCGAAGTTTTTAGTTATCAATTCAGAGTAATCATTATAGCTTCTTTTTTTTTTGGCAGCTCGATAAAGTACTAATTCTTAAAATCGCTATTTTTTGCGAACTGGAAAAAAAACAAAAAAAAAAAAAACTACTTAATTCTATCATATTAGGATTAAGTAAAAGTATGCTCTTACACTTTTTTGTGTTATTTTACCTCGTAAAAGCCTTGATTATTATTATTATTATTATTATTATATTATTATTATTATTATTATTATTATTATTACTTATTATTCAGAAGATGAAACCTATTTAAATGGAACAAGCCCACCCCAGGAGCCACTGACTTGAAATTCAAGCTTCCAAAGAATATTATAGCGTTCATAAGGAAGAAGTAAGAATAGGTAAAGGGAAACACAGAAAGAAAGAAAATAAATAAAAATGAATTTATTTCACCCAGTTGTTATGTGAGCCGAGTAAATGTATAACCCTTAGAACAGCTCTCCCATGTCATGTGAATATTAGGAAGTCTTCACCTGTAGCAGTCACGCGTTAAGATGACAAAAGAAGAAGAAGAAGAAGAAGAAGAAGAAGAAGAAGAAGAAGGGAGATTATATTAGGAGTGAATTGCTGACAGGTATGGAGTGAAAGGTCGCGTTATCAGGCATACGAATTAACGATCTAGCCCACTTCTTTGGGAGTCTGTGAAAACCGGAGACACTGTGGACATTTAGGGAGTTTGTGAAAGCGTAGACATCTGTGGAGATTTAGGGAATGTCTGTGAAATCCGGAAACACCTGTGAAAAGCGAAGACATCTGTGGACATTTAGGGAGTCTGTGAACACCACGGGACACCTGTGTATATTTAGGGAATGTCTGTGAAATCCGGAAACACCTGTGAAAAGCGAAGACATCTGTGGATATTTACGGAGTCTGTGAAAATCCAGGAACACCTGAGAAAAGAAGACGAATGTCTGTGGAGTCAAGACGGATCTGTGACCATACGGACACTGCGAAAAGCCATAAGAAGCATCTGTGAAAACAAAAGGAAGAACTCTGTGAACATTTTTTTTATGGGACTCCTGTGAAAATTTAGGGAGACACCTGCGTAAAACAAAGGCATCTCACCTGTGCAAGTTGAGTGTGTCTGTGAAAGTTTAAAAAGTCTGAAAAACGAGAATTTTTTGTGAGATTTGACGAAATCTGTGAAAACTAGAGACAGTGAAAAAGAAATTTAAAAAATCACTGAAGAACCAGAGAATGTTAAATAACAGATTAGAATATTATTTGTAGTTGAAAGCTAAAAGAACCAACGAGGAACCAGTGAGAATTTCATGGAACCGTTAAAAGTAAAAGTGGTTCCATAAATTAAAGGAACCAGCGAGGAACCAGTGAGAATTTCATGGAACCGTTAAAAGTAAAAGTGGTTCCATAAATTAAAGGAACCAGCGAGGAACAGACAGAACTTTAACTGGCCGGATGTAACTAAAGGAACCGCCTTGCTGTAGAGAGCATTTCAAGGAAAAGAAAAATAAAAAAAAAAAGTAGTAAAAGGCAGATCAAACCGACAGGAACCAATGAGGAACCAAAATCTTTTTCAAAGAAACGACGAGACATTGAAGGACCTCATGCGGTGCACTGTAGGCATTAATCAAGATTCTTTGCATCGTTGGCCTGAATTCTATATTCAAATCAACTCAAGAGGAAACAAAATCTAATTCTAATCTCTGAGTAAAACTGCAGAAACCGTTGAGAAAATAGAGATAGTTCTAAGGAACCGGGTGGGACCAGATGACGGAATTAGCGAACCAATGAAAGTTTAGAGGAGTCTTAAAATCGATAAAGATAAGTCTGTGGAACCGATGGATAAGGAGAGATGCTTTACGAGTGAGAGTCACCTGATGACGAGGAGGAGAAGAAGGAACCGTGGAAATTGAGGTGACAGGGAAAAGGTGAGAAAGAATGAGAATGAGGAAATAGAGGAGAATCGAGAAATGTCAGAAACTGACAAGTGAAAGGAGGGGGAGAATGAAAATGAAGAATTAGGAGAAAATGTGGAGAAATATTAAGCACGAAACGAGATGAAATTTACAAGGGAGGGATAATTGAGAAAAATAATATGATATAATAAAAATTAAAATTTTGAAATAAAGATAAAGAATTAGAAGAAAATGTGGAGAAATATTAAGCACGAAACGAGATCAATTGACAATGTAGGGATAATTGAGCAAAATTATATTATCATAATAAAAATTAAAATTTTAAAAGGAAAATTAACTCATTTGAATTAGATTTAAACTGGGCTTCATGTAGCACGGGCTCATGCTCCAAAGAGCACCCTGGAAAAATATATATATATAAATACACGTCGAAAAGACGTCTAATTCTGGATCAAAGAAGAAAGTTTAAATTAAGATAATATTAAGAAATTAAGACAGTAAAGGACGAGACAGGAGAGCAGAGAGAGAGCAGGTGTGTGCTTAAAGACAATATAAAGATATAGATTTACATTTTACAAGTGGGAAGAATAACCAGAGGTATCGATTTAATGGCCTTCTTTCATACATATGAAATAAGACGTGGTCAGTTTTAAGCCCCTCCTACCTCCCCCTCCCCCCCTCCTACCTCTCCACCTCCCCCTCCCCACCCCCCTTCACGATGTGAAACCTTTCCCGAGTCGAGTCATAAAAGGGTTAGTTAAGATGTATCTTCTCGCACCGAGAGAGAGAGAGAGAGAGAGAGAGAGAGAGAGAGAGAGAGACTTGAGACTTGAGACTTTAATCTCAGCATCTTTATAAATTCCGACCCACCGCTACCCAAAAGGAGATGGAAAAGAAGTGATTTAGAATCATAATGAGGATGTCATGGTTAGAATGAGCCCAGCCATCCTTTTAAGAGAGAGAGAGAGAGAGAGAGAGAGAGAGAGAGAGAGAGAGAGAGAATGAATCTTGTATTACTATCGCTCACATATTTGGAAGTGATGGTAATGGTAGGTTTAGGCGAGAGGCGGAGTTTGTAGCGGCTGTGGGATTGGTTGGTGTGAGGGTGGGGGGGGGGGGGGGGGGGGGGGGGTGGGGGGGGGGGTTGTAATTCCCCCCTCATGTTCCCCAGTCCCCTCCATGTGTGTGTATACATGTGTGTATGTATGGGTATTTGTCATGTATACGCTTATTTCATGCTTTTATGCAATTGATAAATTTTGTAAGCGAATATGCAACTGTTATCATTTTTAATTATCTTCTCTCTCTCTCTCTCTCTCTCTCTCTCTCTCTCTCTCTCTCTCAGGCATCATAATAACATGGATATGTGAGCGTCATTAGTTATCAGGTGTTGAGCACCCTCTCTCTCTCTCTCTCTCTCTCTCTCTCTCTCTCTCTCTCTCTCTTTTACACATTCACACTTGCATACTGACAAGGATATGTTAACGTTATTAGTTATCAGATGGTGATTCTCTCTCTCTCTCTCTCTCTCTCCTTCTCTCTCTCTCTCTCTCTCTCGCTATTTATGCATGCATTCATTGTGGCATTTTAAATATTCGGGCTTTGCTTTGAAGAGCAGTAAAGATACGAACTGGTCTTTTAACACGTATCGTGGAGTTCGGAACACGTATGAATTACCTGGTAGTCAAAAATTCATTTAAATTCACTTTTCTGAATATTTCTTTTACTAAATTATCCGTACATGAATTGTTTCTTTGAAACTTTTGGAACAGTCGAGTGAATATTAGGAATGGTATTTTGCTTTTTTTTAAATAATTTACTAATATAATTTTTTAAGATAATTTTTATGCATATCTGATTATTTTTCATTTTATCTTTGAGCGTATTTTATTGGAAAATGTTTTTTTATATATTTATAACCATGTCTTCATTTTGTATCTAAAACACGATTCATTTTCTGTTTTTTTTTTACATTTTCTGTTTTATTTTTTTTATTTTTTTTATTTTTCATTTCTTTTTATTTTATGTACAAAGTTATTATGTGTTTTCCTTGTGTCCTGTCGGTCTGTTTGTCAGTCTGTATATATTTCAGTGTGTCTCATGAACCACTGAACAGAATTTAATGTAAATTACCAGAGACATACTTCAAGGTATCCTCTCGGTGTCAGCGACTTTTCAGAGAAATCTGAACACAGGTAACTCGTTGTTGCCTCAAACGCCAATTCATCTCAAATCCCATTCCCCCCAAAAGTGAATCATCTCGAGAATAGCCGTCAGTAAGTTTAGCTTCCGATTTTCACCGAATTCCGCCCAGCCGTTCTTGAGAAATCTTGTCATAAATTATGTGTAAAAATGGGAAATTTCCGTTTCAGTCATTTTCGTTCCCCGTAAATTAGCGGGGGGGGGGGGTGTGTCTCTTAAGCAGTCTCTATTTAAAGCTTCGTTATTTACGTCTTCAAGTAAGATTTTTACTTGTAATTCAAAGTATCTCTTTATTTGTTATATATTTCTCTTAAAATTTCTCGAAACGTTTCCTTCTCGCATTTTTTTATTTTCATACTTTTCTCTTAAATTTATCTTCTCACCTTTTTCAGCGTTAAACTTTCTCTTCGCTTGACAGCTGCATAATTCATCTCTCCCCCCACCCCCCACCATTCCTCGCCCCAGTTTGCGTCTTAAAAGTTTGGACTTAATCATCATGAATTCAATTACATCCTTTTTTTTCACAAACCGATTCTTTATCTTTTCTCATTTTTAATGATTTTTAAAAAACATTTTTTTTTTCTTTATTGAGTTGCCTGTTTTCTCTCTTTTCACAAATTCGGAATTTTCTCCAGCTTTTCTTTTCTACTTTTTGATATTTTTTATTATTATTATTATAGCTCTTATCTTCTATGCTTATTTAATTCATTTCTCCTGTTCCTTCTTACTGTTTTTGTCTTTATTTATTTATTTTCGTTCGTACATCTGTTTATCTTTTTATTTTACTATTCTCCGCCATTTTCTTCATTTTCCCATTTGTTCCTCTTTTCGTATGTCTGTTTGTATTATATTCTTCATACTGTATTTAATTTCCTTTTCCCTCATCTTATATCTTATTTTTATCCCTATGTGTCTCTTATTCTTCATTTTTATTGTCATTTTCTTCTCTTACATCTTCTTAGATTTATTCCTCCTTTATACATCTTCCTACTTTAAGCGCTGTGGTCTCTTGTGATTACAAATCTCCCCTCCCCCCCTAGATTGTAAATAACCAATTAACCCTGTGATTGTGAATGTCGCCTGTGATTGCTGATAACCTCCCTTAATTGTAAATCACCCTGTGATTGTAAATTAGCCCTTTGATTGTAAATGATTGTGAATGTCGTCTGTGATTGCTAGTACCCCCCGTAATCGTAAATCACCATGTGATTGTAAATTAGCCCTTTGATTGAAATTACCAAATTACCCATGTGAGTGTAAACTACCAACCGTGATTGTAAATCACCCCTTTATTGCAAAATACCCCTCCGTGATTGTAAATTACCCATGTGGTCGTAAACTACCAAATTTCCCTTGTGATTGTAGACCGCCCCTTTATTGTAAAATACCCCTCCGTGATTGTAAATTAACCCCCCACCCCCACCCCAGAAGTGATTGTATACAGCTCGAATTACCAGCCACCATCTGTTAGCACGCGCCCGCTCACCTGTCTAAAACTTGCGCGCGCGCACGCACTCCATCGGTCGAAAGAAAAGAGAGAGAGAGATAGAGAGAGAAAAAAGCCCGCTTAATTACGAGAGATAAATTGGCTACCTAGTTACCTGTTGTTTGAGGGGGGGGAGGGGGGGTGAAGGGGAAGGGGGTGTTACGTCATCGCCTTCACACCTGGTTACCTGATTTCCAGTAATGTCGATACGGTATTGATGTTTCCGGTACTGCCACCATCTGTCCGGAGATATATGAAAGATGCGGGGGGGGGGGGGGGGGGGGGGGGGGGGGGGGGGGGGGGTGGGGGGGGGGGGGGTGGGGGGGGGGGAGGTTTGTAATCGCGATTCCACGTTCCCTCGCTACCAGACTTGCTTATTATCGATTTTACGTCTTGTCAGCGTGTGTTTTTTTTATGCTTTTTTATTTATTGCCATTTTTTTCTAGATTTATTGCCATTTTTTTACAGTTAGTTTTCATTTGTTTGCTAACAATTAAATTTAGTTTCTGTTGTAAAAAAATATACAAAATTCCGTCTTTCCAGTGTGTTATTTTTTATGTTTTAAATTTATTTATTTATTTATTTTTGTTTTTGAAAGTTGTTTTTTTATGTATTTGGTAAGATTTAAAATTTTTAGTATTCTGAGGGAAAAACAAAATTCCTTCTTTTATCTTGTTTTTTTTTTTTTTAGATATATGATTTTTTTTGACAGTTTGTTTTCATGTATTTTTTATGGTTAGATTTATTATTCTCATTTTTTGTTTATTCTATTTTATATTTTATTTCTTATTTTATTTTATTTTATATTTTATTTTTTATTTTTTTCCAATTGATTTTGATGTATTAAGTAAGATTTTAAATTTTTGTATTCTGTAGAGAAAGCAAAATTCCAGCTGGCCAGATTGTATTTTTCACATTTAGATGTATTGATTTTGTTTACAATTGATTTTTATGTATTAGTAGAGATTTAATTTTTTTTCTAATTTCTGTAGAGAACACAAAATCCCATCTTGTCAGCTTAGCTTTTTATGTACTAGAATAGTTATTTCATTTTTTTGGAGCTGAATTTGACAAGTTTGTTGAGTTTTAAATTTCGCTTTTTGTACAGAAAACAAACTTTGTATATTGAAAACAAAAAATTCTCATGGGTTTTATCGTTCATTGAGTTTTTATAATTATATTTTTTAGCAAAATAGTAGAGTTTTTATATTGATTCAGAGCTTGTTAAAAAGACTGTTCTCTCTTTTATGTAATCCACTACCTTTTCTAGTCTTGTTTTCTCGTTTTTTTATATATAAAAGAAGAAAATTAAAGTTATTTACGTGTTTTCGTCATTTCACAAAAACTAAATTATACTTTCGTTTACTCTAGTCCATTTGGCTTTTTTGTTTTTTTTTTTTTTTTACATTCTACACTGCTTTTTCTCCTCCAGAATTCCCCAACAAGCTTTACCCTGGTAGTTGTGACGCCAGATAACTCACAATCAATCAATCAATCTCTCTCCTTTACAAGAAAGATCAAGAGATATAAGTCAAATTATGTCGAGCCATTATGGCTAAACAAGATTGGTAAACTAAAGCACATACGTGAAACTACCCCAGCCTCTCTCTCTCTCTCTCTCCTCTCTCTCTCTCTCTCTCTCTCTCTCTCTTAGGTCTACGCCCGTGCGTCTCTTCATGCGTCAAAGGACGCCGGCCGCACCTGTCGCCCCAGAACGACTTATCGAGGGATTACCTGTCGTTTACGAGTCGTTAATACTTTCAGTCGCTCTTACATCGCGGGAGAGAAACCGTTTTTTTCAGAAGTGACCCCAAACTGCATTGATTCGCATATTCCGAGACCGGGTGGGGTGGGGGGGGACCATTGTTCGTAAGATGAAGACATTAAAGTGTGCAGGGTGGTGGGGGGTGTGGAGGTAGGAGGCGTCTCCGCCGCTGGGTAGGGTAGGGGTGGTAGGGGTAGTGGTGGTTTTCGAACCGCCATTATGAGTCTGAGTAACAGCGCCTTCTGGCTACGGGCTGACTTGCACGCCCGGAGAGAGAGAGAGAGAGAGAGAGAGAGAGAGAGAGAGAGGCTTCTGTTTTCATTCCATGACATAGCTGTGACCTTTCACTCTCTCTCTCTCTCTCTCTCTCTCTCTCTCTCAAATATCCTTTTCAACACCTTCTAGTCGTCACAAATCTCGACCCTTCTCTCTTATTATCCAACGCGATCGACGGTACTTTATTTGTCGATCTCCCCTTTGCTGGTGCTCCCCGGGGGATGATGTGGGGCGGGGGGGGGGCCGGGGGGGGGGAGGGGGGGGGATTGTGCGCCCCCCTCCCCCCTCAAAATCTCGGCTTTGATTCCGTGCAGAGACCGACGTCTTATGTTTACATTTCGTTCATTCCCTTTTTGGGATATGTGAGGAAGAGGGGTCTCGTCAGTCAAAATGTCCCGAATAGTTTCGCAGGGTCCTTCTGGAACAACCCCCGCCGCCCCCCACCCTCTTTCTGGACCCCCCCCCCCCCCCCGTCCACCTTCAGCAATTTTTCCCATATGGCAGCGGAGCGATATTTCTCAAGATAAGCATCGCCTTCCCTCCGCCCCCCATCAAACAAGGATCCATCCCTTCACCCATCCCCCAAGGGCCCCCTCCCGTCGTCACCTCCTTCGGCGGGAAGCGGCGGCGCCTGTGCATCCAAGAGGGCGCCGAAGGACCAATTCCTGCGACAGAGTCTTATATTGTCCTCGAGGATCTTCGGCTCCGTTGAAATTTTGCGCTGGATCCAAGGCAGTCCTCGGAATCCCCCCACGTGTGCCGGCAATTAAGGCGTCATTAGCGGGCATGTGGGGAGCATGTGTGATGGTTTCTTCCCTCCCCCTCCCCCTTGGCCCAGGAGAACCCTCAGAGGGCAGCCAGCGAGAGAGAGAGGGCCCTTTGGGTGACTGGCGGATGGCTCGTAAATCAAAAAGCGAGGTCCTTAACAGAGACATCAACTGGAGGCGCCGTGCTGTCGCCCCGCCTCCTGTCATGCAACTATTTGTTAAAGTGCTTCTCTTTCCGAGTCTTCCTCCGCCTCCTGCCTCCTCCTCCTCCTACTCCTCCTCCTCCTCCTCCTGCTCAGTAGAAAATTAACGAAGAAAAATCGAGTACTTCTCTCTCACCTGTGCATTCCCGAAAGATGTTGATGGGGTGTTGAAGACTCCCTCCTACCTTCAACTTCCTCCTCCTCCTCCTCCTCCTCCTCCTCCTCCTCCTCAGTAGAAAATTAACGAAGGAAAAATCGAGTCCTCTCTCTCACTAGTGCATTCCCGAAAGATGATGAAGGGATGTTGAAGACTCCTTCCTCCTCCTCCTCCTCCTCCTCCTCCTCCTTCGCTTCCCTTCGCCTTCGCCTTCGCCTTCGCCTTCGCCTCCGCCTCCGCCTCTGCCTCCTCAACCCTTCCTTATAGACGATTTTAGTAGTGGTTCGAACGTGCCCCGTTTGGTCAAAAAACAAATTGGTAAAAGAACTACTTTTAAAACTCATTTGGGGCACCTGAATTATTTTAGATATAACTAAAAAATCTATTTTAAAACTCGTTATATCCTAAATATAACACAAAAATGGTTCTTTAAAAACTCGTCATACGGGCACCTGACTAACTTTAAATATAGCTAAAAAAAATCTATTTTAAAACTCATCATATGGGCCACCTGATTTATGCTCAGTTGAACTCCAAAAGTCTCTGTTAAAACTCAGACAGTATTAAGTCCTTTCGCAGCCTAATAGAGAGAGAGAGAGAGAGAGAGAGAGAGAGAGAGAGAGAGAGAGAGGTGTTCAAGAGCCACTGGTTTTCTCTTGTATGCAAATAGTTACACCATGAAAGGCTGGGCGCTGATAGTTAGGAAAATCTTTTCGCCTACGAACCGGCGCCACCACCACCACTGCGTTGCATGCAATTGCTGCTCGAAGGCTTCGTTTCCATCTTTTTCCTGGATCAGAGAAAGAGGGGCGAGGGGGGCTGAGGGGTTTTAGGGGGGTTAGAGAGAAATTTTGATTTTCTGATGCTGGGGGAAAAGGGGAATATTAATTTATACGTGAATATTGCTGGATTAGCGATGTTGTTTTTTTTTTTTTTTTTATACGTGAATTGAAAAAACATATTATATTTTCCTAGTTGGGATATGACGTATTATATGTTTTGTGAAGAGAATTAAAGAAAAAACTTCAACATTATTCTAATAATTGGTAATATCGGTCATAAACACAGTATAATAATAATAATAATAATAATAATAATAATAATAATAATAATAATAATAATAATAATAATAATAATAATAATAATAATAATAATAATAATAATAATAATAAATAAATAAATAAATAAATAAAGGAAGACTGCAGACCTCTCATCAACAAGTTCTATTATAAGGAAAATTGAGAAGACTCAACATATTTAATAATAATAATAATAATAATAATAATAATAATAATAATAATAATAATAATAATAATAATAATAATAGCTTGGCTCCCTTAGGATACCGAACATTATGCAAATTGCTTTCGAGAACCATCCCAGCTCTCGTTATTAGTCTTGATAATTATATGAGCTGTGCTATGTCTTGCAAGCTTATTTTAGAAGAAGTAATATAGTCGAACAACAACAAAAACCTGTTGTGGATTATATTACTTAGTAATAAATATAATAATGATAACGAAATAATAATAAACAAAGGCATTCAGAATGAAATAACCTTTTTTTTTTTCAAATCAAGTCACTTTACGGATTTCGGAATTCTTCTTGTAGAATTCAACTTGATATTCCCAAAACAGGGAAACTGAGATAACATTTAAATACAGAATTTTTAATTTTATATATATCTATATATATATATATATATATATATATATATATATATATGTACACTATATATATATATATATATATATATATAGTATATATATATATATATTTGTGTGTGTGTGTGTGTGTATAACTGAATCACGAAAGTTTGGAACGTGATAAATCCATAAATAAAGGTATAAGCCACAAAGGAAAAATAAACAACGGAGTTTCTGCAGATCTTTCGACTCAACGTCCTTTACTCAGCAGATATACCTTTATATATATATATATATATATATATATATATATATATATATATATATATATATTACATACAACCGAAACAATAAAAATGAACAAAATTATAATTAGAGAAGATGTATAATAATCGAGCGGTGTAATTCAGCAATTATCTTGAATTAACATTGCATACAACTAGATGTCCCCAAAACTAATTAGTTGGGAATACATTGAAAAGATTCAGAATCTTTAATTCTAAAAAATACGAAACGATACAAAAAATAAAACTTATCAAAAGCAAAAATCTGCTACATATAATTGAGCGACGGAATTCCACAATTAGCTTGACGTAACATTAGACGTAATTACATCTTTTGCGACCCAGTCTTTGAGAAGCGTCTTAAAAAAAAAGAAATTGAACAAGGGAGGCACTTTGCAACCGTAGGCTCCAGAATGCAATAGACATTCCTTGCAATTATCATAGCGATGGCATCTGCTACGTATGCAGACGATTTGCATTTGCAAACATGCATTTAAATGAAGATTATATTTTTTTACTTTTTTCAGATAATTTTTTTTATCTTTTTCCAAGATATTATTATTATTATTATTATTAATTATTATTATTATTATTATTATTATTATTATTATTATTATTATTATTATTATTATTATTATTATTGCTGTGATAAGAGAACGTGATCTGAAGAGAAAAAAACAACCCCTGTGTCATTCTGAAACCCTTTTATTTATTAATTATTATTATTAAACCCTTATTATTATTATTATTATTATTATTATTATTATTATTATTATTATTATTATTATTATTATTATTTTTCCGCTCATATTCTGAAAGTTTTTTATTATTATTATTATTATTATATTATTATTATTATTATTATTATTATTATTATTATTATTATTATTATTATTAAGGATTGGAGAAACAAATCCACAGTTATGTAAATGTACGTATATTTCAGTTTAAAAACAGCAAAGATAGCTTTCGGGAATCTGTACGGTTCCCCTTATCAATCTTGATTGATAAGGGGAACCGTGCAGATTCCTGAAAGCTATCTTTGCTGTTTTTAAAACTGAAATATATGTACATTTACATAACTGTGGATTTGTTTTCTCCATTTGAAGACTTGTGCTACTATGAGAATTTTTTAATTTTTAATTATTATTATTATTATTATTATTATTATTATTATTATTTTATTATTATTATTATTATTATTATTATTTTGATGAGGGATACTTGATTTCCCCCAAGCAAGAATAAAAACAAAGTAGTAATATTATTATTAAAAAGGAAAATAGAAAAAAAAAACTCATATGCGGAGATGCGGTTTGGTATCGCATATAAAGTGAAATGATCTCATTTGACGTTTAGCGTCCGTTAAGAGGGCGCATACGCCAACTTAAAAGTCTGCAAACACGTGTTCGGCCTCTCGTAAAACCTGTGTGCAGAACACCCGCGTGAAGACACGGTTGCCGATGCTCGCTTTTTATAGATTTTTATAGCACCGGGGAGATTCTTTCGTTTATTATGTGTTGCGAATAAAAAAAAAAATTGACAAGTGTTGTATTTATGATATGGAGAATCTTTATTTTAATATGTGTCTAATACAACAAAATTGACAAGTGTTGTATTTACGATATGTAGAATCTTTATTTTGATATGTGTCCGCGAATAAAAATATTGACAAGTATTGTAATTATGGTATATATATATATATATATATATAATAGATATAGATATATAGATATAACATATATATATAATAATATATTATACAGGTGTTCTTAAGTCCAGTACCTTACAAGTATTTATCGCTTGTTATGGTACTGTGCACTATATAGTACAGATATATATATATATATAAGTACGAAATATGATATATATATAGATCTCGTCTATGTATATATATTATTATATATATAGCGAGATAGATTATATATATAGATAGATATATACGAGATATATGATTATAGAGATGATATATCGAATGGATAATAATATATATATAGATATATATATTAATATAATTATGGTATATAATATATATATATATATATATATATATATATATATATATATATATATATATATCAATAATATATATTATATAAAATTACGTTTACATGCGTCATCTCTCGTGTGTTAATTATGGTGTATTTTGGTTATTTTTTGAAACGGCTATTGGCGCTCTATTTCATATTTTTGTTGTGGGATATTTTATAGTTTATATTTTGTAAGTGAAGAATTTACGTTTGTTGGAAGCCAATTTGAACTTACTTTTACATGAGTCATCTCTCGTGCTGTATTTTTGTTTTTTTTTCTTTTTTTTACCTTTATTTATTTATTTTTTTTAACGATTATTGGAGCTCTCTTACGTGTTTGTATTCCAGAATATTTTATTGTCTATTGTAGTAAATGAATTTAAAATACGTTTATACACGCGTCTTCTTCCATGTACTAGTTAATGGTACATTTATATATTTTTCTGTAAAAATATTTTAGTTATTTTCATATCCATTGTTTTTCATTTTTCATGGGATAATTTATGGTCTTATTTGATTTTAGTAATTTTACAGTAATTATTTTATTTGCGGCTTCTCTGATGTAATAATCATGGTTGATTTTATATATTTTTTCTGTGTTTAAGAGTTTTATGCTGATATCCATTGTCTTTCATATTTTTATTCTCTTATTTTATTTTGATTTGTCATTTTTTGTTTTAAAATCTCTTTAATCCAATAACACCGCCTTTTTTTATGTTTTTTTAATCCTTAATTTCCCTTTTTTTGGAATTTCGAAGCTTTCAGTAAAAAAATAAAAACTATTTTAACCATTTTTTATTTTTAGACCTCATTCCTTCATTAAACACTAATATTCATGTTTTCTAACCAAATATGGGTTCGATTCCTACATAGGAATTAGAATTTCTCAATTCATTAACTTTTTTCGGGGATTTCGAAGCTTTCATTTAAACATTTTTTTAGCCATTTTTGTATGGTTTTAAGATTTCATTCCTTCATTTAACACTAATTTTCATGTTTTCTGAACAGTATAGGTTCGATTCCCACGCAGGAAGAAGAATTTCTTCATTTGCTTCCTCTTTGGGATTTCAAGGCTTTCATTGGAAAACGTTACCAGAAATATTTGCGAATAATAAAGTTAAGAGATCACTGCGGCCATTACAGTACTTGTAATTGGCGAGTGTGACGTATAGAATCTATATATTATTCTATATGAAGCATAATTAAGTTTTTATTGCATTGATATTGGCTGGTAGGGTGATTTACCACGGCCGTGAACAACTTAATTAGAAAATAATTTTGAATGCTCTGTACTGTACTGTATATCATCAGAGTATGTAATTGTGAGAGATAGTGTTGCTGATATATATTATGTATATATACATATACATACACATATATATAGATAGATATAGGTTTATAGATAGATATATATTTATGTTTGTATTTATGTAAATATATATATATACATGTATGTATGTTTTATATATATATATATATACATACATATATATATATATATATATATATATATATATATATTATATATTTACATATATATATATATAAATATATATAGTATAAACTTATGTATATATAATATAAATATATACATATATATGAGTCTATATATACATATATGAATATATATATACATACATACATAAATACATACATACATATATATACTACATACCCACCAAACCTGTTCATCAGAGAGAAATCGAAATTGCGTAAGTCCCCTGATTAAAATTTAATCAAAGGCGCATAATTTAGCGGCTCCGAACCGATAATTTCAGCAATAAAGGCTTATGAAAATGATTACACCTGAATTAGTGTTGATGCTTCCAATGAGCCTCCGTGCGGTACTGTGCAAATGAGTCGATAATTAACGGTGTGATTTAATTAGGGGGAGAGAGAGGTGATGGGAAATTGGAAGTGGAGATGAAGAAAATGATAGGTTTGTGAAAATAATATTGATAATAATGAGCTGTACCGAACTGGGAAATTGGAATTGAAAATAGTGTTCATAAAAAAAAGGTATAAGAATTGTCTATAATATTATAGTGAGGAGTCGTACATTTATAATTTATTTAAAAAAATTAGAATAAATTGTTGTACAAAATTGGGACACTGGAAATAATAAAAAAAAATATTTGATAGGTTTATAAAAGAAATTATTTCAGGATTTGTACAAAACTGAGATATTAGAAAAATAATGATAGATTTATAAAATAGAAGTATAATAATGGGTTGTGCAAAATTGGGACTCTGGAAATAGAAAGTAATTGATAGGTTTATAAAATGAATTATATAAAAAATCATAAATTTATGAAATAAAATTATAATAAAGGGTTGTAAAAATTGGGTTGTTGGAAATTAAAAAAAAAAGTATATATTGATAATAAAAAAAATGATAGTAACGATTTGCACAAAACTGAGAAAAAAAATTATAGATTTATAAAAAAAATTTATAAAGGCATACAGTTTGTAGATAACTATTCCTGAGGAATACGGTCTATAGATAGATAACCAGTCCTAATAAATACAGTTTACAGGTAGATATCTATCCCTAATTGATGTAATTTACAGATGCATTTCCAAGCAAGCCTAAACCTTCATTTGTAAAGAATTGAGGACGCGTTTAACTTTAAAACATTTATGATGGAAATTCAGAACAGGTTATGGACGAGAATATAATAAGGGACGGAATTCCTCAGACCCAGTGTCACCTTGGTAACGCCCACTTTTTGGGAACAACCGTGAAGGTGTTGAATTGCTTGAGCCTAACCCCCCCCCCCCCTTCCTCTCCCACCCCCATCTAGAGTACATTCCCCCCACCTTCCCCCTTCTACGGTTTCGCCCAAAACCGTGTCTGATCTAAAGGGACGATGGTGACACGAACGAATTTTTCGGGTGATAAAACCGTCAGCTCTCTCTCTCTCTCTCTCACTCTCTCTCTCTCTCTCTCTCTCCTGACATCAGCTTGGTATTTTCTTAAACAGGGAAAGGTGAATTTATTCCCTGTTTTTATATACATTATTCATTCCTATCTCTAACAGGGAGAAAGAGAGAGAGAGAGAGAGAGAGAGAGAGAGAGAGAGAGAGAGAGAGAGAGCTTTTGAACCACGACATAAACGTGACGTACAATTAAACATTGCCAAGGCTTTAGAAAAATGAAGCAATGCTTTGTTATTACAAAGAATGTGGTTAATTAGCGTTCGTGTTGCCTTCGTTATAACGAGCGCATACGAAAGGTATTCACAGTACATTATTGTTATTATAATAACCCGAAATAGTAATAGTTGTTAATTTCACTAGAAATTAAAAATATGAGTAGCAGCTTCAAGGAAAATTCAGTATTTTCGAAAAACAATCCAAGTTGTGACTCTAAAGCGTGATGGGTCTTATATGCGCGCGTATGAGCGCGCGCGTGTATGCGCTTGTGTATGCGAGAAAGGGAGAGAGTGGCAATCCAAATTTCACCTACTGGGTTTCTTCATCTGTTAATTTAAAGGTTAGGAGATATTGAATACAATAATTAATGTTATTAGGAGAAAAATATATATTTTAACATCATTTACTGGCGGCCATCTTGGATTGATAAATTTTTTTAGCTACCCTCCCCCCCCTTTTTTTTTTCTCTTGATTTTTATCTTTTCTGAAACTGAAGCACTTAACCGCCCCCTCCAACGGAAAAGGAAGGCACTAAAAATACGAATTATTATTATTATTATTATTATTATTATTATTATTATTATTATTATTATTATTATTATTGAAGTAGTAGTAGTAGTAGTATTTATAGTTATAATAGTATTAGGCGAGACAGTCTACAAGCCCGAAACAAGATCGGTCGCTTGTGAGAGACATTACGTCAACACGTCAGTCCCGGAGGTAATGAAATGCACGCTTATTACCCCGTCAAAACAATCTACGCACTTGGGAATACAGAAGCAGTTAGGGATCCCAGAGCACTACGCGAGAGTAGAATAACAGCCCTTAAATATTAATATTTGTATTGAATTTTGGCAGAAATATTGCCAGGTGCGAGTTGGACTTTTTGGCAACTTGGGGGGGACGCTTAGCTGCTAGTGGGTCTCTCTCTCTCTCTCTCTCTCTCTCTCTCTCTCTCTCTCTCTCTCTCTCTGTCGGATAAAAATAAAAATTGGAA
>NC_061088.1:5449307-5464307 GCF_015104395.2 Macrobrachium nipponense | reverse complement strand
TATAATATATATATATATAAGAACTATTATATAATTTATATATTATCTTATTTTATTATGATTAAGATATATTAGATATATATATATATATATAAATATATATAAAATATGTATATGTTTTATATATATACAATAACATATATAGGTATAGTGCATACAAATACTCACATATTTATGCATATATGCATGTGTACATATGAAATTGCATATATATAATTATATATATATATATATTATTATATATATATTATATATATATATATAGATATATAAATAATTTTGATATTTATGAACCTACTTTATGTAGATTAAGCATTTGTCTGAGTCATTTCGTATAATAATAGATGATAGTGAATTAAATTTCTCTCTCTCTCTCTCTCTCTCTCTCTCTCTCTCTCTCTCTCTCTCTCTCTCTCTCTCTCTTCTGCGGTTTCATAGTTAAGGCTGATCGTTTTCTAAGCCCTAAAAGGTTCTTAATGGGTCCAAGCCTTGAGCTACAGCCCAGTTATGAAATATTCATTAATTTTTTTTTCTTCAACCTCTTGATAAGTTATGACGACGAATTTATATATACCATATATATATATATATATATATATATATATTATATATATATATTATATACATATATAAATATATATAGATATATATATGTACATATATATACTACCTATAGATATATCTATATATATATATATATATCATATATACATACATGAACAAATATATATCTAAATTATATTCTATATATATATATATATATATATATATATATATACATACATACACCCATGCTACATACATATACAGATATATATTCACATAAATTTCGGCGTGACATGCCAAGTATTTCCTCACTAACAGTAATAACAAAAAGGATGCCAAGTTGGCATAAGTCAGATTCCAACCATTACTATTTAATCATCGCCTATTGAAAGTTATTAACGCCGTTAATGACTGTATTTATGTCATGCTTTTTTATTTATCTTTATTTTTATTTTTTTATAGCTTTCACCCGGCAACGTCAGATTGGAACCAATTAACCTTTACGAATTTTTCAGAGAGAGAGAGAGAGAGAGAGAGAGAGGTAATGATTTATATTTTGCGGATTCATTTATTTATTTAAATTTTTTAGTAATCAGTTACTTTAGTGAAAGCGAGAGAGAGTGTGTGAGAGAGAGTAGCAAATTTGTTTCTCTTGTAAGGAGCCGTCATTTGAGAGAGAAAGAGAGAGAGTAGCAAAGCTATTTCTCGTGTAAGGAGCCGTTATTTGAAAGAGAGAGAGAGAGAGAGAGGGAGCCGAGAGTTAGAGATGAGAGAGAGAGAGAGAGAGAGAGCAGCAAAGCTATTTCTCGTGTAGGAGCGTCCATTTTGAGAGAGAGAGAGAGAGAGAGAGAGAGAGAGAGTAGCAAAGCTATTTCTCTCGTGTAAGGAGCCGTCATTTGAGAGAGAGAGAGAGAGAGAGAGAGTAGCAAAGCTGTTTCTCGTGTAAGGAGCCGTCATTTGAGAGAGAGAGAGAGAGAGAGGAGAGATGTCTGTATAATTACTATTGCAACCAAAGCAATACGCTGAGAGAAGGAGTAAGAGAGAGCAAAGATATTTATTACTACACATTACCGCAAAAGCAGTTCGCAAAGAGAGAGAGAGAGAGAGAGAGAGAGAGAGAGAGAGAGAATCTGACTTACTGCAGTGCGCCAGCCTCATCCTCTGCTTCCATGGCTGGCTGACTTACCCGCGCTTTTTTTTTTTTTTTTCCTTTGCGCGCGCGCTCGGCAACGGCCTCGTTGGTTCCAACTTTAGTGCCGTTTATAAGTTATCACTTATATCTCTTTGGCGGCAGTTGCTGTCGGTTCGTGTTTTTTTTTTTTTTTTCTTTTTTTATTCAACTGCCGAAAAATATACGAGCGCCGTTTTCGCGTGTGGTAGGAATTGCAGAGAGAGCCTATGCTTCCTTCCTGTGTGTAGTGTATGCGCTTTGTGTGTTTGTGTATATGCGTGAGGTTGGATGTTTTTGTGTGCGTGTGTGTTTTATTTGTATGTATATATTTATGTATGTATTTATGTGTGAATTATTATATTATATATATAATATATATAGTATATATATATATATTGTTTTGTCTATATAGTATATATAAGTATATAGTTATATAATAAGATAAAATTGTATATAAATGTATATATATATCTATATAGATATATATATATAGAGATATATATATATATATAATATATATAATATATAACTTATAAGTATATATACATGTATATACTTACTATAATATTACATTGATCTATTATATATAGACTATATAAATAATACATATATATATAGATATAAGAGATTTATATACATACATACTATACATACATACAGAATACATACATAAACAATACAATGAACAAATGGGAACCAAAGTCTTATATGCCTTGTAATAATTAACCAACCTTATTTTATTACTATTCACTCTTCCGTTACAGAACGTAATAACTCCAGGGAACTGATAATTGTAGATAGAGCTCATTTTTATTTATTTTATTTTATTTTATTTTATTTACTTTATTTGCTCCATTAAACAATTTGTATGATTTATGGATTTGTTTTATGTGGAAATTATGTTCAATATGATTTTTCTTTTTTTGGGGGGGGGGGCGCGGCAACATTTTCTACGTAGGTTTTTTTTAGGGGGAGTTTTGTTATTTTGAGGAAAAACACATTGAAATTTTATTTTACCGATGTCATTGCATTTTCCCCGTGCAGTGTTGATTCTCGCTTTACAATCACTTTATCACATACTAATTAATTTTATGATATCAGTTCCTTCATAAGAAGCAGATAAATAACTCAGAAAAGTGCATCAATTTTAGCGAACGAAAGAAATCGCCAAAAAAATTAACCGTATTTATCACCGCACGTGTCATCCATCACTTTTGGATTAAAATAATGCATATTCATCACTTACAGCTCGCAATTAGCACCGGTGTTAATAACATTATTTATCCCCGTCATTCATATCCCCCCTCCCTTATTTATCGCGCGCATTATTTACCGTCCAGCTGCATATACAGTATACAGGTATCTTTCCTGTCTGTTCATTAACATGATCGCTCGCCCCTTTGTTCTGATGTAATGCCTTCACGAAAGTGCGCATCGGATTTTGACGTTTACGCATCCCTGCCATAGAGACGCGAATCCCTCGCATAGTTTCATAAAGGAGAATGTCTTATCTGATGTGCAACGAATTTTGACATCTATGAACTCTTCGCGTTAAGACTCGAATTCCTCCTCGTTTATCTGCCGAAAGGGGAATGTCTTATCTACGCGATTTCAATGTAGATGTTAATTGGACGCCTTTGATGTATAGGTTAAATAAAGATTAAATGAAGATTTAACCTCTGCTTCATATATACGTTAGGGAGCGCTCTCTCTCTTGGACAACAGAGAGCTCTAGCCCTCTAGCGGAGGGGAGTGTGATACGTGTTCATAAGGTTGCTGCCAACTAGTTACCGATTCATTTGACTTGTTGTCTGCGCGATGTCCATGTTCTTCGTTAAGGATTATTTTGAAGTTTGAACGTCTCTCTTTATAGTTTTTAATTAAGGTCAATAAACGCCAGTTTGACGAGAAGGTATACAGGTTTTCGATTAAAAGTAGGCAACACAGAACGTCTGGTTGTTCTTATGCACAAATAACAAGGATTACTTTGGTGTTTCAGTAAAACAAGAATATAAATTATTTTCACTTCTCAGTGCAAAAATTAACTGGGATTACTTTGACGTCTAAATACAAAAATTAACTGTTATTACTTTGTCTCCACACACAAAAATAAATGGGATTACTTGGACTTCTCACGATAAAAATAACGGGGATTACTTTGCCATCACACAGTACAAAATACCAAGGATTACTTTGATGCCTCATTGCAGAATTAACAAGTATTACTATGGTGTCTCAGTACAACAAGAATAAAGATTATTTTCACTTCTCAGTGTAAAAATTAACTGGGATCACTTTGACGGCTAAATACAAAAAAGTAACTGATTACTTTGATGTCTCATTACATAAAATAACAAGGATTACTCTGACGTCTCATTATAAAGATATTATGGATTATTCTGACTTTTATATAAAAAAATAACAAGAATTACTTTAACGTCTAAATACAAAAATTATAAGGATTTTTTTAACTTCCAAAAATAAAAGCAATAAGGATTACTTTGACGACTTATTACGAAAAATAACTAGGATTACTTTAATGTCTAAAGGCAAAAATAAAAACTATTATTTTAACTTCTAAATCTAAAAACAAGAAGGATTACTTTCACGACTTATGACGAAAAATAACAAGGATTACTTTAATGTCTAAATGCACAGATAATAAGAATTACTTTGACGTCTAAATGCATAAATGATAAGGTTTACTTTGACGACTTATGACGAAAAATAACAAAGATTACTTAATGTCTAAATGCAAAGATAATAAAGTTACTTTGACGTCTAAATGCATAGATAATAAGGATTACTTTGACGTCCAGTGTAGGGCTTCAATTAAGGATTACCTTGACGCTCCAGTTACAGGTTGTCTGGGATTCATTTCATAATTTCTTGAATTAGTATCATATTTCAGAAGGTGTCAGTTACAGGGTAATTTAATTTCTGGACGCAGATTAACAGGTCTGGGTAATTGGAAGTTTTGGCAACGGTCGTCAGTCAAGAATTAACCTGATTTTTACGGTGTATCTTGTGAGCCTGGGGTTGTTAGTTGAGGTCAGTTTCACTTCTTAAGGTCAACTTTACCTCTTCATTACTGTTGCCTAATAATATTTTAATTTTCCTTATGATTGCGGTTTGTTATGTGAGTGATTTATCTAGGTAAGTTACAGTTTTGGATATTTTGTTTTCCTGTTTTTTTTCGTGGGATAAAATTACCATTGGTTGGTATATTTTGTAAGCCAGAGGTTAATTTGACCACACAAGTTGTTAATTAAAAGTGAATTACAGTTTTGGATCGTTTTTTTTTTTGTGGGCTAAAATTACCATTTCTTGGTATATTTTGTAAGCCAGAGGTTAATTTGACCACAAAAGTTGTTAATTACAGCTTAATTGACCACACTATTTGTTAATTAAAGGCTAATTTGATCCCACAAGTTGTTAATTAAGGGGTAATTTGACCATACAAGTTGTTAATTAAAGGTTAATTTGACCACACAAGTTATTAATTAAGGGTTAATTTGACCACACAACTTGTTAGTTAAAGGTTAATTTGACCTCACAAGTTGTTAATTAAAGGTTAATTTGACCTCACAAGTTGTTAATTAAAGGTTAATTTGACCACACAAGTTGTTAATGAAAGGTTAATTTGACCACACAAGTTGTTAATTGAAGGTTAATTTGACTACACAAATTGTTAATTAAAGGTTAATTTGATCACACAAGTTGGTAATAAAAGGTTAATTTGACCACACAATATGTTGATTAAAGGTTAATTTGACCACACAAGTTGTTAATTAAATGTTAATTTGACCAAACAAGTTGTTAATTAAAGGTTAATTTGACAACACAAGTTGTTAATTAAGGGTTAATTTGACCACTCAAATTGTTAATTAAAGGTTAATTTGACCACACAAATTGTTAATTAAAGGTTAATTTGACCACACAAATTGTTAATTAAAGGTTAATTTGACCACACAAGTTGTTAATTAAAGCTTAAGTTGAAAACACAAATTGTTAATTAAGGGTTAATTTGACCACACAAGTTAAGTAAAGGTTAATTTGACCACACAAGTTGTTAGTTAAAGCTTAATTTGACCACACAACTTGTTAATTAAAGGATAATTTGACAACACAAGTTGTTAATGAAAGGTTCATTTCTCTTCTTATTGCAGTTGTCTGTTAATTCACTCATCCAATAAACCAAGTCACCAAGGCTAAGCCAAGTCCATTAATGTACCAAGTGACGGAAATTTAAGTCTTTTATAGAATTTTGCCAGTTAATGGAAGTCTCCCTGACCTTTTTTTTTTTAGTATAGTATTGTCATGAAGAAATTGACCAAGACCAACCCAACTTCACAAGTCTAAGAATAGTCCTACAAGAGTCCTACTGATTGTAGGACGTTCAAATGGATGTATACAAGAGACGTTCGAGAATCCTGCTGACTGTAGGACACCCTTGAAGTCCCCTATAAGGAGTCCTACATTAAAGTCCAGTCACGAGTCCTCCAAAGGGCTTGCCGGGTAATCCTATGCCAAGTTCGGATCTCGAAGTGACATTAAAAGGACTCATGTTGCAGTCTCTCTCTCTCTCTCTCTCTCTCTCTCTCTCTCTCTCTCTCTCTCTCAGAGAGTTGGTTTCGCTGCACAGGTTCATCTCCAGGGATGCTGGGAGATTTGTGGTTTATTGGTTAAGTTTTTTTTCTGTTTTTTTTTAATTAGAAAATGTTTTTTTTATGTACGTGACCGTACCTTGTAAATATATATATTTGTTCAAATTTATATATATAAAATATATAGTTATTATTTTAAGTTTTTTATTTTTTTAGAAAGGTTTATCTTCATATATATGATAATATGTAAATTTTTATATATTTTTATATATATATATATATATATAGTATATTCTATATAGTATATATGACATATTTATATATAATATATATATATATATATATATTTGAGATATATATAAAAATTTACATATTATCATATATATGAAGATAAACCTTTCTAAAGAAATAAAAACTTAAAATAATAACTATATATTTTATATATATAAATTTGAACAAATATATATAGTATTTACAGGTACGGTCACGTACATAAAAAAAAAACATTTTCTAATTAAAAAAAAAACAGAAAAAAAATATATATAGTATATATATATATATATATATATACTATAATATATATATACATATATATACACATAGATATAAATGCAGGCCCATACCAAGTACACAGGTCTACTCAAACCTGTACACTGTGCTTTAAGTATATACATGTGTACATGTTTACGTGTTTATGTCTCACTTGTTTGTTTGTTGAACTGCCCCACCCCCCCCCCCCCTCACCCCCCATTCGTCCTCGGTCTAAACCGATTAATCTCCCTAATAAATTCGTTATAGAATAACTACCTAAATTCGTTGTAGGGCGGCTACTTATATTCGTCATAGAGCGACTAACTCAAAATTCGTCGTGGCGGGGACTACCTAAATTTGTTATAGGGCGACTACCTAAATTCGTTATAGGGCGACTACTTAAATTTGTTATAGGGGCTACTACCTAAATTCGTTATGGGGCGACTACCTAAAAATCCGTTACAGGGCAGCTACCTAAAAATTCATAGGGCAACTACCTAAATTCGTCATAAGGCGACTACCTAAATTCGTCATTCGGCGACTACCTAATTCGTTATAGGGGCGACTACCGACTACCTAAAAATTCGTTATAAGGAGACTACCTAAATTCATTATAGGGCGGCTACGTAAATTTGTTACAAGGGCGGCTACCTAAATTCGTCGCAGGACGACTGCCTATGAAATCCGTCCCGAATCCGCCGAGCGGTAGCTAAAGTATTAAGGTTGTAGGCCATTTAAGGCGTATCGCCATTCAACCGGACAATGCGCCTCGTTAACCGGCCATCATCCGGACAATCGTTCCGGCTTATAAGGCCGAGTTATGGCCAAGGATTTGGCCTGCCCAAGACACCCTCCCCCCTAACTCTGGCCCCGCCATGGTCACGCGGGCCTTATATGCGTTGAAAGGGTTGGAATTCGGGGGGTGGGGGTCAGAGAAGGGGGGGAGGGGGTATGGAGGGAAGGAATAAAGGACAGATAAAAAGGGAAGGGCGATAAAAGGAAGAATGTACATATAATTCATCAAGTATTACCGAAGTTTCAAACTTCGTATCAAGCGACGGTTCAGCTATAAAATGTCAGTAAGAATTCGTTATATTATTTATTTATTTACTTTTTTTATTGGATTGGAAGAACTCCTTTGAATTTGTTACGATGAGGCTTTTAAACTATTTAATTTATTCACTGCGAAAGGAGTTTTGGAAAATGTTTAGTAAAAAAAATTTAAAAATGGGTTCTTTTTGTGACAAAGATGTTGGAGTTGTGGTGAAAATATCTGGAAATATATATATATTATATATATATATATATATATATATATATAGTATAGATATATATATATATATATATATACATATATATATATATATATATATGTATATATATATATATAATATATATATATATATATATATATAAATGTAAAATACATGTCTACATGTATGTATATATATATATAGTATATATATATATATATATATATATATATATATACATATACATATATACAATATATATATATAGATATATATATATATACAATATGCATACATACATACGTATATACTAGGTAGTAGTTACATTAAGTCATACTTATGTACACATATATACTTATAAATACATAAAACACATCATACGCACGTGTGTGTTTATATTAAGCTACACGTGTATGAGTACACAACTCGTAAAACTCTTTTTCTAATCATATTATTTCATGTCCATCTTGAAGCACAAACTCCCACAATCCAGTGTGTTCACAGAATCATATATGTATATATTTTTTGCCATAATTCTCCTCGCCTCAGCGGTTCCAGATGCACGGAACAAGATATTACTGATTTTTTGTGGGGTGGGGGGGTTGGTGATTGGGAGAGGGGGGGAGTGTAAATGTTCCATCGTGCACAGACTGCAGAGAGTTCAACATTTAAACATTCGAGACATTAAAAGGTTTGTTGTACGATTACAACTCCAAGACGCGACACGGCCGGCTGCTTTTGACGTTTTCATTCCTGATGTGGGCTATTATTGAGTTGCTCTTGTTATTATTATAATGGAAAATACTCATAGTATTATTATTATTATTATTATTATTATTATTATTATTATTATTATTATTACTATTCAGAAGATGAAACCTATCCATATGGAACAAGCGCACCACATGGGCCATTGACTTAAAATTTAAGCTTACCAAGAATAATGATAATAGTAATAATAATAATAATATATTTTTTGTTTTTTGGGGTGGGGAGGTCTATCACAGTCCTCCAATTCGACTGGGTGGCATTTATAGTGTGGGGTTCCGGGTTGCATCCTTGCCTCCTTAGGAGTTCATCACTTTTCTTACTATGTGCGCCGTTTCTAGGATCACACTCTTCTGCATGAGTCCTGGAGCTTTTCAGCCTCTAGTTTTTCCAGATTCCTTTTCAGGGATCTTGGGATCGTGCCTAGTGTTCCTATGATTATGGGTACAATTTCCACTGGCATATCCCATATCCTTCTTATTTCTATTTTCAGGTCTTGATACTTATCCATTTTTTCCCTTTCTTTCTCTCAACTCTGATGTCCCATGGTATTGCGACATCAATGAGTGATGCTTTCTTCTTGATTTTGTCAATCAACGTCACGTCTGGTCTATTTGCACGTATCACCCTATCTGTTCTGATACCATAGTCCCAGAGGATCTTTGCGTGATCGTTTTCTATCACTCCTTCAGGTTGGTGCTCGTACCACTTATTACTGCAAGGTAGCTGGTGTTTCTTGCACAGGCTCCATTATTAATTATTATTATTATTATTATTATTATTATTATTATTATTATTATTATTATTAGAATGTAATAGAAATACTGAAAGAAAAAAATCACTCATTCAAAAAAGGGAAAACAGATTTATAAATTAATAAACAAATGCATAAAAATGTAAGTTACCAGAGATTAAAGCTGTTCCTTGACATGAATAATCTTTCTATTCATTTATAAAGGTTTTTTTCAAGGTATCTTGTGCTGTAGACTTTATTTCTTTCTAAGTATTTGAACTTTCCAACGAGCTGGATAATCTGTATTTTCTTTTCCGAGAAATGGCATATATGTTTTCTTATTATAAACCAAGAATGCTCTGGGATTAATTTTTAAATGATTCTTAGTTTTCTCGTGGATGATTATGTTTTATACTCAAAGAAAACCATAATCCGAGAAGAAGTCACATTTCATTCTACCTCAAAACAGAGTTTATATTACGAGAAACGGGATATATCTTTTTATATCTAAGATAGATTATGTTAAGAGCTAAATCCTTATCCTTATCTTTGTATTGGGATATCTTAGGGGAGTTAAGCATGATATCTTGTTTAAGATAGAGACTTTTAGGTGAAAGGAACATGCTGCTTTTACTAATTCTTCTTATATCTTGATAACAGCCTTTATAGTTTAGATAGCACCTCTATATTAAACTCGAATTTATCAAGGACCGAATGTCGTATCATTTTTCAATGCCTAGTTGGTTTTTAAAGCTAAAAATGTAAGTTCTCATCTAAGGGGAAAATACGCAAGCTTTTACTTAAAGCTTTTACTTTATTTTTACTTAAAATCGCTTGTGTGTTTAATTCAGTCATTGGAGTCTCATTTATTGTTTTTTTTTTCTTTTTTTTAATAAAAACTCCATCCTTGTTTTCAAACCTTGAAATGTGAAATGCAAATTCGTATCGAATGTAAAATGAATTATCTTTTACTTAAACTTTTTACTTATATTTACTTAAATCATTTGTGCGATTCGGTTCATCAGAGGAGCTTGATGTTGAATTTTTTTTTTTAATTATTTTTTTTTTTTTTTTAGGAAGTAAAACTTCCATTAGTGTTTTTTGAACCTTGAATATAGAATATACTTTATCATCGAAGGTAAAATGAATGATTCTTGCTCAAGTATTTACTTGCGTATTGAACTCAATCATTGAAGCTGGTGTGAAAGTTTTATTTTGTTTTTCTTGTGAGTGCTGTCATCCAAGATACCCAAATGTTTTTAACCGCTAAAAATATCATTTCTCATCTAAGTTAGAATACATTACATTACACTTGCATCGTTTACTTCAATAGCTTGTGTGTTGGACCTCGTCATTGAAAATTCACGGGAGTTTTTGTTAAGTTTTTTTTTTCATCCAAGTTAGATAAACAGTTGATTTTTAAAGCTAAAAATATAATTTCTCATCTAGGGTAGAATATAATACATTATACTTTCATCTTTTACTTAAATAGCTTCTGTATTTGACCTAGTCATTGAAATTTCATGTGAGTTTTTTTTAAGGTTTTTTTTATGAGTGCTATCATCCAAGATACCCAAATGTTTTTAAAAACTAAAGATATAATTTATTTAAGGTAGAATACGTTACATTATACTCTTATCATTTACCTAAATAGCTTGTGTATTTAACCTAGTCATTGACATTTCATGGGAGTTTTTTTTTTCTTTTTTGGAAACCTACATCCGTGTTTTTCAAACCTTGAAACGTGATGGTGTTTGAGCAGCGTCTCGTCCCGTCTGGTTATTTTAGGTCATGCTAGCTGTCAGGCCGGGGAAGTTCGTTTAATTTTATGAAGTTCATTCTGGAAGTTTATGAAGTTTGTTCTGGAAGTCTGGCTCTTTTATGAAATGTATTTTGTAGGCTGGCTTGTTTGGTCGTTTCGCCTTGCTAGTGCCATTTGTTGAATGTATTTTGCTTCTCGCTTTATCTAAAGGACTTTAAGAGTTCTTCTTCCATTTTAATACATTTCCATACATTTATTAATTTATTAGAATGGTTTTTTTCTGTCAATAAGCGATATCTCCTCTTACTTCTTCGTCATGAACACCTTAAAATATTCTTTGGAAGTTTGAATTTCAAGTCTTTGGCCCCTGTGGTGGGCTTGTTCCATATGAGTAGGTTTCATCTCCGGAATAACAAATAATAATAATAATAATAATAATAATAATAATAATAATAATAATAATAATAATAATAATAATAATAATAATAATAATGATAATAATAATAATATGCTGGAAGAAGACCTTATTAATACAGGTTTTATTAAAATTAATGGCTAATTCAGCAGCGTTTATTTTGTATAGATGTATCTCAATTCTTATTACTGAAAATAAACACGGGTGAAATAGTCATTATTTTCAGTATTACCAATAATAATAATAATAATAATAATAATAATAATAATAATAATAATAATAATAATAATAATAATAATAATAATAATAATAATAATATTGTATTTTATAAGGTTAACTTTTATAAAATGTATAGTTTGTTAATTTAGTGTTTTGTAAAACTCGTATGTTGGGAGAGTTGTTTAGAATTCTTTATTTATATGTGTTTTACAAGTTTTGTAAATTGTATATTTTGCAATGGCATAGTTTTGTAAAACTTAATGTGAAAGGTGAGTTTTTTTTATTAAATCAAATACACCAGGTAATGTGGCAGTATGTGACTTTTATTGATTATATGTTCACTGGTTCATTCTTAAAAATGGTTACAGAGTTTGTATGACCTGATTTTATAAGAAAAACAACTAAGAAATATAAGTTTCTTTTTATGAGATTCGTTGTGGAAATTCCCTTGACTGAGAAATATGGGCATTGTTCTCCAAAGCCCCGTTAAAGATTCGCTTGTTTGCAAACTGCATTGTCATCGTTTTGAGGTGAATAATATGCAAAGTGCATTGCAAATCTTGTTCAGTACACAGGTCAAGGCTTCGTCAATAAGAAACTTGCAAAGTTGATGTGACAGTTTTAGGTGCAATTCTTAATTATTATTATTTTATTATTATTATTATTATTATTATTATTATTATTATTATTATTATTATTATTTATTTATTTTATTTATTATTTTATTTAATTCAGAAATAGGAAATTCAAGCCTCCAAAGATTATTTTATTTATTATTATTATATTATTCATTATTATTATATTTTAATTTATTTCATTTATTATTAATTAAATTTTATTTGTTTATTTATTATTATTATTATCTTATTATTATTTATATTTCAAGAATTAAGGGAAATTTCAAGCCTCCAAAGATTTATATATTATTATTATTATTATTATTATTATTATTATTTATTATTATTATTATTAGTTTTCAGAAAAGGAAAATTCAAGCTTCCAAATAATAAGGTGTCCATTTGAAAGAAGTAACAGAAGGTAATACGAAGTACAGAAAGAATATATCAGTTACTAGAAAAAATAAATAATTCATTTAAATAAATACAAAACGTAAGAACATTATTAAAATACCAGAGAATTGTCTTAAGGGTATTAAAGTCCTGTAATGTATTGCATCATCGCTCAAACTGTCAAAGTTCCAATCACGTGACCTTGAATCATTCCTCAACTAACGTATCCTGTTGTAAGACTCGTGGACGTGAGGCATCGGTAAACCGTCGTATCCTATCGTAATCGTCCGTAAACTGTCGTATCCTAGTGTCCTGCAACAGCCGAAGGCGCTGTCTCGAATATTCGACTTCCAAACTTTTATTTCACCCAGGACGCGTGACAGCCCCAACGAGGCTTACGCCCTTCTTCCGCGGACCACCCGCCGTGACCACCAACTCGTGCGAATCGGTGCATCGAAGTCTTCAGATTTTTTTTTTTTATTTACTTATTTTAAGTTTGCAGTTTCGAAGACGCGGAATTGCGGACGGGGCGTCGGGTTGCGGATGATTTTACGCGTTAGGGGATCTTTCTTTTGGGTCAGGATGCTTTAGGGTTTTGTTAAAAACTTATATACGAAGGATTTTTCAGGTTTTGGCGCAAGATCGGAACACCGCGGTGCCGGCCAGACTGGCTGTGTGACCCAGTAGGGGCCCGAATCGGAGATTCGGAAGAGGGGGGAGGTGGTTTAGAGAGAGTGGGGGATTGGGGGGAGGGCGTGTAGGAGCGAGGTCATGAAGGAAAAAGGAAGGGAGATAGGAAGCTTATATAGATTTGAGTGTTTATAGCAAGCGAGTGTAAGGAAGAGATCTCTCTTACAGAGAGAGAGACAGGTGGAACAGATAATGATTTTGTGGAAGAGGTACACGTTCGTAATCCTTGACTTTGAAAGGATAGTGGGCGAAGGGACAAGAAAAATAAAATAAATAAATAAATAAATAATATATATATATAAATATATATATATATATATATATATATATATATATATATATATATATGAATATATATCATGACATATATAAACAAGCGAGATTTATTCAGTCAGTGAATGAAAGCTTATTCGTTCGTTATATTTTATCATTCATTTCCGCTTTATCTGTTCTTTCAGTCACTGAAGACATCTAGTGTATTTTATTCATTCATTCACCGTATCGTGAATAACTCTGTGAAAAATGAAATAATTAAAATTATATTAATATGTGAAAATGAATCATTAAAATTATATTATATGTGAAAAATAATTAAAATTATATTGTATGTGAAAAATGAAATCTTAACATTATATTATTTGTGGAAAATGAAATCATTAAAATTATATTATATGAAAAATGAAATCATTAGAATTATATTATATGTGAAAAATGAAATATATAAAATTCTATTATATTAAGGGCAGATCCTGGAACTCTAAAGCTTTCGTTATACACTGTAGAATATTTTCATTCATTCAGTCATTCATTCGTTCATTCATTCAACAATTTTTTTATTCAATCCAAGTACAGCCATTCCTACACCCATGCATAAGCATTCATTCACTCATTCATTCATTCAACAGTTTTTTATTCATCCGTGTACTCATTCATTCACTCATTCTTTTATTTATTCATTCACTCATCCGGCCGTGCATTCACTCATTCATTTATTCATACATCTATACATAATTTCAATAATTTATTCATCTATTCATTCATTCACTCATTCATTCTCTCATTCATTCATTCATGGCTAAAACAGGGTTTCCTGACGTTGATATGAGACTTTTAGAAAACCGTTCTCTGAAAAAAAATTCATTTTTCGTAAAAGTTATAATTATGGTCTAAGTAGGAAACTGATGATTCTGGAGAATAGAAGGAAAAATGAAGAAGAAGAAGAAGAAGAAGATAATATAAAACAGCTTGAGAGAGAGAGAGAGAGAGAGAGAGAGAGAGAGAGAGGCTAGTGTTTT